>NC_061869.1:32236307-32836377 GCF_907164915.1 Impatiens glandulifera | reverse complement strand
ATTAATATCCATGAATTTAGCATTGCACAATTATTGTTGTCTACTATGTCACACTTTGGATACTTTTGTATACGCCTTTGACCATCTTCTTTCAATAATTCGGATCGTAGAAGTACCGACTCCTTGTTTGATTTGTTCGGGTACTTTTAAATTGGCATCAAATTGTTCTAGAAAACTGGATCGACCACACCTCTAAAATAATAATACATGTCTTCACCAATATTTCCACCTCTAGCCCAATTTGTATACCAATGGAGGCAACAAAGTCTATGTTCTTCATTTGGTAATAATTCAGCAACTACTCTTATTAATCCCTAATAAAATGAAATCAAATAAATCAGTAACTGTAATTAAAAATTGTGTGATCAAATTTACATATGAGATTGTACATTGAAATCAAATTATGATTTAAAAACATACATTTTGCATGTCTGAAATGATCTAATGTTATCTCCTTATTCTAAATATATATCCTCAATTAGAAGTTTGAAAAACCAATCTTAACTTCTTCGACTCTCTCTATCAACCCCAGTCCATTCTATCGGGAACATGTGATCATTTGCATCTTGACCAATAGCAAAAAGTAGTTCTCCTTTACATGTAGTATTTAAAAAGAATTCATCAACCCCAATTATTGGTCTACAATTTTTTATCCAACCACTCTTACATGCCTCAAAACACAAATACATTCTATGAAATTTTGTTTCACTTGTGGTTTCATCTTTGATGGTTTTAAATATATAAGTACCATTTTTCCTTGATTATAGTTTTTCGAAATATAATTTCTTGATGTCATATTCATCTTTGGAAAAAATTATTCTTTTGGCTTTATTCATCAAAGAACAACTCACATCAAAATATAAATCCTCCCTACAAACTTGTTTAAGAGTTTTTGTGGAAATATCTCTTTGGGTTAAAATTCTATTGATAAATTTCATCTCAACGTACTTTGCAAAGACCAACATGTTCTTGTTATTAAATAGAAATGGTTCTTAGGACAATAATTCTTTACTATCCACTTTTTTTTTTATATTTTGTCCTTGCTTGCAAAAAATACCAAGAACATAATTCTTTGCTGCATTTCACCCTCATTTTGTAATGGTCTTGTTTAATCCATTTTAAACTAACTCTGAAATCACATAAATAATCTGTAATAACATCTTTTATCATTTGTTTGATTCAAACACCATACATACAATGAACCTCCATGCACCCTAATTAGAAGAGTTTAATTTTAAATGAGAATATTGTCGTCTCTTTATTTGATGAGATATTACAACACCATCAAGCTCTTAATAATCACTTTATTCACTACCATTCTATAAATAACACACGGGGTCACTTTCATCAAAATATTTAGAAACTTCACTTTCATCTTTTTCATCATCCATATCCCTAGTATAATCTAACTCAACTTCAACTTACTTTTCATAATTAGGTCATCTTCTTCATCCTCATCTTCAACAAAAAAAACTCACTTTCAACCACACATTGATCCATAAGATTGTATTGAATTAGGATATTTTCGATACTTGTCTCAATTTCAATATCTTCTTCAAAATATTCTTCATCATCATTTTCAACCTCCACATTTTAACATTCATCTCTATAACTTGTAGAGGTATAGGAAGAAGACTTGATTGAATTTCATAATCTTGGAGTATATATTCACCTTTTACTTTTAAGATAAATATCAAACTCAAGACACATCTCAAAGTGCTTTAATTAATGTAGCAAATGTTGATCATTGTTAAAAGTCATTAATTGTAGAGTATAACAAGAAGACTTGATTGAAATTTATAATCTTGGAGTATAGAATCACCTTTTACTTTAAGATAAATATCAATCTAAAGACACATCTTAGAGTGCTTTAATAAATGTATCAAATGTTGATCATTGTTAAAAGCCATTAATTGTAAAGTACAGGAAGAAGACTTGATTGAAATTTATAATCTTGGAGTATAGAATCACCTTTTACTTTTAAAATAAATATCAATCCCAAGACACATCTCAAAGATATTTAATAAATGTAGTAAATGTTGATCATTGTTAAAAGCCATTAATTGTTGATTTGGTGGACGATACAAAAAGTCCAATTTTTTTATCCTTATATCTGAGAGAAATCGCAAAGTCCACTAAATTCAAGAAGCAAAATTGATCAAGGTCTTTAATTGGTATGAGATGTTCTTTACCATAGTGTATAACTCAAACAAATCTCCAAAATATTAATAAATACGTAATATTAAACTAACAAAAGTTATAAGTGTTAATGCAAATGAATTTTAAGAATATATTACTGATCTGGAATTGGAAGATTTTCATCGTAGTAATAATTGTATTTTTACAATCATGACTTTTAGATATTGTTGAGGTGTTCCTTGCCATAGCGGGCGGGTTTTTAAATTCCGGATAAACGGGTCAGAGTTTTCTTTTAGAAAACGTGTTAGAGTATAAATACTTTTTTTCGGGTATTTTTCTCATAATAGAGCAAGGTTAAGAGAGAGTGAATTACAGATCTAGGGTTTTCTGGTTCCCTTCTTATTCTTGTTCTTTGGCTGATCTAGAGAGAAAGATTGGGGGAGCTTTTGATTGTGGAGTAGTCCAATCATTCCTAGTGTAATCACTTCTTTCATTTGAGAGCAGGGCATGTATGTTTCTATTATTGACATTTCTTTGATTTAGTGAAACTTATCTCTCCCGTGGACGTAGGTCGATTTTGACCGAACCACGTATATTATGTTGTCGTTTATTGCTCTGTGTTATTTCAGTGTTCGTAATCTGTTTGTCGTCATAGACGATTTGAAACTAATTTATTACAGGTTTGATTTCCAAGAAGATCCATAGTTTTGCTGTTGCAAAACCCAACAGTGGTATCAGAGCAGTATTGATTGGTCATCTGTCTTAACATTGGAGTAGAGTGCTCTACTGGTTATTTGGCGAAATTCATAGAAGAGATCAACTAGTTTCTTTGCTGTGGTTTTTGTCAGTTGTTAAGGTAGTAATAATGGGGAAATCTAGACCTGATATGGTGAGTCTAAATGGTACAAACTACAGGCAATGGAAAATGATGATTAGTGATCTATTATTTTCAGATGATTTAAATGAAGCAATTGAAAATGAGGGTGTTAGACTTGAGACTACAAAAGAGGCTGATTGGAAAAAGACAGATAGAAAGGCCTGCAACTTTATTCGTTCCTGGGTTGGTGTAAATGTTGTGCACCATGTTGAGAACGTGACCAGGACGTATAGTGTGTGGAGCAAACTTGAAGCTCTCTATGCTAGGAGGTCAGCATGGAATAAAGCAGAACTGGTACGAAGGTTGGTGAATCTGAAGAATATTGATAATAAATCAATTGTTGAGCACTTGAATGAATTTCAAAATATTTTGAATCAGCTGAGTAGAATGAAGATAAACTTTGATGATGAGGTGCAAGCACTTTTAGTCCTTGGATCTTTGTCTGCAAGTTGGGAAACACTTATTATCACTTTTAGCAACTCAACACCAAATGGTAAAGTCAACATGGCATTTGTCACTAGTTCCTTACTTGATGAGGAGAATCGAAAGGGGGATAAAACCTCTAAGTCTGATATGTTGGTGACTGATAGAGGAAGATCAAAGGATAATAGAAGTGGTTCGAGTAGGGGCAAGTATAGAAGCAAGTCTAGAGCTCCAAAGAAGGATGGTGCTTGCCATTACTGTGGCAAAATGGGTCACTGAAAAAATGAGTGCTGGAAATTTAAAAATGATAAAGCAAAGGGTATAGTGAAGCCTAGAGAAAAGAAAGAATAGAGTGCAGATACATCTACTTACGCTTCAAATGGTGAACTGACATATGCTTATAACTGTCAAGACTCTTGTCTTAGCACATCTTCAAATGAAACAGCATGGATTGTTGACACAGGTGCCTCATTCCATATTACTCCAAAACAGGTTACTTCCAGTCCTACAAAACTTGTGATTATGGTGAGGTTCGCATGGGTAACAGTGGTGTGTCCAAGATAGTTGGTCTTGGTGATGTTAGAATCAAGACAAACATGGGTTGTTTCCTGACATTGAAAGATGTAAGACATGTTCCTGATTTAAGAATGAATTTGATTTCAGCAGGTAAACTCGATAAGGAGGCTACCATAATGTTTTTAGTGGTGGAGCATGGAAGCTAAGCAAGGGTTCATTAGTTGTTGCACAAGATAAGAAATGGTGTCCTTATACAAGACGAATTTGAAAATTATCTATGATGCAGCATATTCTATTTTGATGGAGTCATCCTCTGAGTTGTGGCACAAGAGACTAGGTCACATTAGTGAAAATGGGATGAATGTTTTGATTAAGAGGAATGAGTTACTGAATCTCAAGGATGCTCATCTTGAAGGGTAAGTAGAATAGAGTCTCCTTCAATAATTCAAAAGTTGAACTGAAAAAGAATGTCCTTGAACTGGTCCATACAGATGTTTGTGATCCTATGAAGATTAAATCCATAGGCGATGCTTCCTATTTTGTAACCTTCATAGACGATGCATCTAGGAAGGTTTGGGTCTATGCTATAAACTCTAAGGATGAGGTTGCAATAAGGTTTGAGGTCTTTCACAAGCTTGTTGAAAGAGAGACAGGAAGAAAACTGATGAGGGTGCGGTCAGATAACGGGAAGAGTACATAGGCTCATTTGATGATTATTGTAAAGAGCAGGGTATTCGACATGAACAAACTGTGTCGAAGACTCTACAACAAAATGGTGTGGCAGAGAGGATGAACAGAACAATGTTAGAACGGATGAGGAGTATGCTCTCCCATGCCAGGTTGGCTAAACATTTTTGGGCTGAAACCATTAGCACTACAGTGTATTTGATCAACCGTTCTCCCTCCAAGCCATTGAATAATAAGTGTGCAGAAAACGTCTGGTCAAGTAAAGTTTTTAATTATGACTATTTACGTGTTTTTGGTTGCAGAGCTTTTGTGCATGTTCCAATAGACGAGAGGTCTAAGCTAGATGCAAAAACCAGCCAATGCATATTTTTGGGGTATGGTGATGAAAAGTGGGGATACAGGTGTTATGACCCAGTTGACAAGAAGGTTTTGAGAAGCCGAGATGTGGTATTCCTTGAAGATCAGACTATTGAGAATTTTGAAGATCGCGAAAAGTTGATGCATACATACGTCACCTTTCTGGTCTTGAGCTGTCTCATGATGTTGAGGAGACAATGCCACATGTAGCTTCAGACTCAAATAGGGATGATGATATTCCTCAGGGTCAACCTATAGGCCATGGAAATGATACTAATACTGAAACTGATATTGGTGATAATGTTGAGGCTGATTTTGAAGTTCAACAAGAAGATGTAAATCAATAGAATCAACAAACAGAGGTACTTAGGAGGTCTACTACGGATAAAATATCAAGTTCTAAGTACCCTTCTACAGAGTATGTCCTTCTAACTAATTGTGGAGAGCCTATATGCTATAAGGAGGCTCTTGAGGATGCTCATAAGGAAGAATGGATAACTACCATGGATGAAGAGATGAAGTCATTGCTGAAAAATGGCGCATATGAACTGGTTCAAAGACCAAAGAACAGAAAAGTATTACAAAATAAATGGGTGTACAAGATCAAGCAAGAAGGTGGTGATAGCAAGACAAGATACAAGGCTAGGCTGGTTGTCAAAGGTTTTGGTTAGAGGCATGGAATTGATTATGATGAGATTTCTATCTGAGTGGTGTTAAGTCTAGCTGCTTGTATGGATCTTGAGGTTGAACAACTTGATGTCAAGACTGCATTTCTCCATGGTGATTTGGATGAACATGTTTATATGGAGCAACCTGAAGGTTATAATAAGAAAGGTGAGGAAAACAAGGTGTGCAAACTTGTCAAAAGTCTGTACGGTTTGAAGCAAGCACCAAGGCAATGGTATCTTAAGTTTGAGTCGTTCATGACCATCCATGGGTAAATGAACACGTCTACAGATCACTGTGTCTTTGTGCAAAAGTTTGCTTCTAATGATTTTATTATACTTCTCCTATATGTTGATGACATGCTGATTGTTGGGAGAGACAAGCTCAAGATTGCTAAGTTGAAAAAGGATTTGGCTAAGTCTTTTGAGATGAAAGACTTGGGTCAAGAAAGACAAATTCTTGGAATGCAGGTCATTCGTGATCGGGTGAAGAAAAGGCTATGGTTGTCTCAAGAGAGATATATTGAGAAGATTCTAAAACGATTCTGTATGGACAAGGCAAAGTCAGTTGCTTGTCCATTGGCTACACACTTGAAAATAAACAAGACAATGTCTTCCAAGGATGAAGAGGAAAGACAAGAAATGTGCAGTGTTCCATATGCTTCAGCAATAGGCAGTCTGATGTATACAATGGTCTGTACAAGACCAGATATAGCTCATGCGGTTAGAATACTTAGTCGTTTCCTTTCAAATCCCGGTAAGACACACTGGGAAGCGGTTAAGTGGCTAATGAGATATCTTCGAGGTACCTCCAAATACGCTCTGAGTGGTGATATTGACACTATGAGATC
The DNA here is from genome assembly GCF_907164915.1 of Impatiens glandulifera. Lineage (NCBI taxonomy): Eukaryota > Viridiplantae > Streptophyta > Magnoliopsida > Ericales > Balsaminaceae > Impatiens > Impatiens glandulifera. The sequence goes on along the minus strand of NC_061869.1, from coordinate 32,829,862 downwards.
AACTTCAGGGTATTTGTTTACCTTTGGAGGAGGAGCTGTATCATGACAGTCTCGTCTACAGAAATGTGTTGCTTTGTCTACTACAGAAGCTGAATATATTGTCATTACTGAATGTTGTAAATAAATGAAATGGATGAAAGAATTGTTGAAAGAAATAGGCATTGCACAAGACAGGTTTATGGTGTTTAGTGACTCACCGAGTGCTATACATGTGTGCAAGAATCCAAGTTTCCATTCACGTTCTAAACATATCCAAAGAAGGTACCATTGGATCCGTGAAGTGCTCGAGAAGAAAGAGTTATACTTGGAGAAAGTGCATACAAATGAGAACGGGTCAGATATGATGACAAAGGGCTTGCCAAGAGGTAATCATGAGATATGTTGTGCCAAAGCCGAAATGGTTCTAGCAGGAGCGTCACGATGATGAATGTTTATATCAACATTCTCCCATGGCTCGGAAGGGGTAGAATTGTTGTGGTGTTCCTTGCCATTGCGGGCGGGTTTTTAAATTCCGGGTAAACGGGTCAGGGTTTTCTTTTAGAAAACGGGTTAGAGTATAAATACTTTTTTGGGTATTTTTCTCATAACATAGCAAGGTTGAGAGATAGTAAATTACAGATCTAGAGTTTTCTGGTTTCCTTCTTCTTCTTGTTGTTTAGGTGATCTAGAGAGAAAAATTGGGGGAGCTTTTGATTATGGACTAGTCCAATCATTCCTAGTGTAATCACTTCTTTAATTTGAGAGCAGGGCATGTAAGTTTCTATTATTGATATTTCTTTGATTTAGTAAATCTTATCTCTCCCGTGGACGTAGGTCGATTTTGACCGAACCACGTATATTGTGTTGTCGTTTATTATTTTGTGCTATTTCAGTCTTCGTAATCTGTTTGTCGTCATAGACGATTTGGAAACTGATTTGTTACCGATTTGATTTCGAAGAAGATCCATAGTTTTGCTGTTGCAAAACCCAACAGATATTTCACCTAAAAAATTCTTCATTTTTTTTAATATGTCATATTTCCCTTTGTAAGTTTTTCAAACATTGTAATCAAAATATACATAATCATACTTATTAAAAAAAATATTCATTATCAAAGTTAGTTTTAATCATTATTATATATAAGAAAAGAATATAATTTCAGCATATATGTCTATGTAAAACAGAGAACAAAATAAAGTTTCAAGATTACTTGTGAGCTTCTAGATGATGAGAATGTTGTACTTTCAAACCAATCTAAAAAAACGAATAGAAAAACCATAATCTAAACCCTAAATCCAATATATCTTAATCTAAACCTAAATTGAATTAAACGATATTAAAGAACAAAGAATTTAAACCTAAATCAAACCAATCTAAACTTAAATCAATCCAAAATTTAAATATCTGAATCGTTGATGGTCTGATAAAGAATTTTTGGTAATGAATCAAAAAACAGATGAATGAAGAAAAAAGGAATTGAAGAAGAAGAAGATTTCTTAGAGAAGAAAGAACCTGTTGAAAAATAATGACGTGTTTCACATGTAGAAATTAAATTGAAACATTTTATTGCCACGTCAATTAAAATAGACGGATCTAACGTCTGTTTAGTAAAAAACTCCAAATTGTAAAAAGTTTGATAGTTCGTGTCACATATGGATTAAATCAAAATTTGAGCTAATTAGTTCTTATTTTGAATGTTTAGAATATAGAGAAATTTTGATTATGTTATAAGTTTTGGGTTATATTTGATTATTTTATTAATTTTTATTTTATTTGTGAAAGTGATGAGTTAGGTATGAAAGTGGCCCTAGATCATGTAAAATCGATAGTATTATTGAAAATATATGATAAAGTCGTGTTTGAAAAGATTGGTGACTCTTCTCTCTTAAAGATTGTTACTATACAAGATTAATGACCTACATTTTATCATGAAAATCTTGTACCTTAATACTTATATTTTCATAATTGAATTTTTGTACATATTTAGAATTTAGGGATCTAATTTGTTTCTTATTTTTTTGAAAATCATTTAGGATATACTTGAATTATAGACGACATTATAATAAGAATTTTAATTTCAGTTTCATCACAAATAAAATTAATTTATAATTTATTTTCTATATTTAAAAAATTATAAAAAATTGTAATTCAATTTTAATTCTTGTTATTGAACAAACATAATAAAATTATGTTGAATATAGATTAGTTCTATTTTTAAAATATGCTAAAACTTACTAAAAGGTAACTTACATAGTAAAATAATAAATATTGATATTATAATCAAATAAATTAAATTTGTTTATCTAATGAAATTAATATAGTAATTTTAATATGTGTAACCAAATATAAAAAGAATTACTCCAGATTACAAAATATTGACTTATTGTTTACTTCGAATTAAAATTAATGTAAGCCCCAACTGATCTATAACTTCTATAACAAAGCACATTGAGGAAATAATGAGATATAGTTCTATTAATTATTACTTAATATTATATTATAAGTTTAAAAGAAAAACATATAAAAACAAACTTTATTGAATCACTAACACAATTTCATGATTTTTCAATCAAAATTTAGGGTTTTATATGTTTTGAAATGGTAAGAATTTCCATTTAATATATTTTAAGTAAATTGTATCATTTTTAATAAAAGCATGCTTACAAAGTGGTTGTGTTGGTAAAAAATAAGCACGCCGTCCATGCTTTTAAATGTGTCAATAACCTACTATATGATTGTAAGTGATATTGTATCTTATTATTTGCTTAATTATAAAAATAATTTTTTTGAATTAAGGAGAACTAGCATGAAACCCACAACCATAGCTCCCCGCTTCAACACAAGGCGCTTCCAGATGCTTAATTATAACATATTACTATGATGCATATAAAATATTTAAAACTTCTGATTATAAATAATAGTTATTTTAAACTTTTTTATAAAATAGTTATTGATTTTTATTTAATTTAAAAAAATTATCATATAATTTACCTAGTGTCCTTTCACATATATAATCGATTATCGGGCGAAGGCGTCATTGTTATTAAACATGTATGCATCATCTCTTCCTCTTTTGTTGTCGAAGTTATTAAACATATCAGTAACATTTCTTCCTCTTATGGATATGACTTTCTTTCTTATCTAAATAATTTTTATTATTTTTAATATGTTTATGTACATGTCTTATTATTATTTCTTATTTATAATGAAATTTAATTATCTTGATAATATTTAAAATTATAATAAAGTTAAATTATCTTAGTCAAAACCAACAAAAAAAAATTGTTATTATTTTAAAAAGATAAGTTCAAAATTTTTGTTTAAAATGTTAGAAAATTTAATGTAAGTAATAACTATCCAGGATAATAAAAAATATGTAAGAAAATAACTTCCTAAACAACTATTTACAGCTTTAAATAGTCACTAATATTTATAAAAACAAATTTTTTATGAGATTAATATTAATTTAGTAGTATATTTAATTCCATTAATTAATAATAAATTGAATAATTTATTAATATTTTTTGAACTTAAATCATCAAATTAATATTACTATTAATGTCATTTTTAATTTGTTAATTAATTACAAATTAAAATTAAAATATTTTTATTAAAAAATTATTCATTATTCGTTGTACTGAATTATCCAATTCATTGTTAAGTTGTAATTTATTTGATTTAAAAAAGAAGAAAAAATAATAAAATTATCCATTATTTTAAGTAGACATACACTAGTAAAAATAGGGCCTATAGCGAGCATAGGTAGCGATTGGTCTAAATCATTATCAAGGTAGTGACAATTGGAAAGAATAATTAAAAAGAATTAAGATTTTTTATATTTATTTTATTATTCTCTTAAATATATATTTATCAAATATAATATATATTTGAAAATATATATTTTATAATTTATTTATTTGATTTATTATTTTCCCTATTATTATTTTAATTTTTTTATAAATAAATAAGTTAAATAATAAAATATATAAACATATATTTACAAATTAATAATATAAATAAATTATTAATAAAGATTGAAGACGTAAAAATTAATTTTTTAATAAATAGAAGAGAGGTAAATTGTTAATGAATATGGGAGAGATAAATAAACATTTGAAATTATGTTAGTCATCAGGCCTAGTCACCCTTCCACATCACTTCGCTACACATTCGTTGCAAATTTTCGCTCCCCTATCATTACTCAATATATATATTATGTATATAAAATGAATACAAATAGGGTTGGACCTATTTGGAGGATAGAGAGGCCATTGCCTCAGGGCACCGCCTATCAAATGGCCAATTTTTTTTAATATTAATACATATATATTATATTTAATATGATGCAAAAGGCTCGTCACGATTTCTACCTGCGTACCCTGCCGGGTACCGCCCCCAATCCCCATCTGTCCATCTCATGGGCCCAAAGTATCAAACAATTCTAATCCTTCTCAATCTGATCATGTGCTTCGAATCTTATTTGATTCTTCAATTTGTTGATCTTATAGGATGAATAAAAAAGTATTTTCTCTTATAGACTTATGTGATTTTAATGAAATGTCTGAAATAGGTGGATATTTTGTGTTTTACTTGCATTAATATTTTTTCTTTGTTATATTATCAATAAATTTTGTTAATTTATAGGCGAGAACTCAACATTAAAATCATATCCATTAATTATAACAAATGTTCTAATATATTGAAACAATGAAATCCTATTTTTATACTTTTATTGCTCCATGGTATGAATGAATGTGTTGTTGAATTAAGTTATGTTGATTAAATTAACTTTGTTTGAAAAGATCTAGATGAATTCAATCTTTATTTTTGAAATTGTAAATTGTGACAATTTTAGAATTTGTCAACTGCAAGAAATTGGTTGTAGTTGTTGTAATTGATCTTGTGTAAAATGTCTTCTAAATATTTATCTGTAGCTCAAAGAGAAAATTGAAACAAAGGGAGGAGGAATTAATGCATACTCAAGTTAGTGATATTAACAAATATTTTAGTAGAAATAACATAACCTAAAGAGAGGAAATAGGAGATAGTTTAGTGGTTGAAGAACAAAGTCACTATGAAAATGAAGAATTGGTTGAATGAGAACATGGAGAATGACTGTCAACATGAAAATTTAAAATAGACTAAGAATTTGGAGGAACCTAGACATTGAAATAACATTAGTCAAAAACTGATAGATTACTTAGTACATATGGGTCAAAAATGAGTGGATAATTTTTTGTGTCCTAAGGATAGTAACAATAAGCATTTTCATTAATCGCATCATACTCGGATAATAGAAAATGAACAAATATTTGATAGACTATTGCTTGTATATATTATATTTCTTCAAATAAAATATATTTTTCTTGTTGTAAGTTCTTCAAGACTGAACAAATGATTAGTAAAATGGGGAATTTGGGCAATGACAGATACAAAGACAGACACAATATACATAGAAGTCTTAAACATCATGAAGTTAGTAGGGATCATATGGATTGCATGTTTGCTTGGGTTGAATTAGAAAAAACGCTGAAAATAAATCAAATAATTGATGACAATATGCAAAATCAAATCAACAAAGAGAGATAACATTGGAGGCAAGTGTTAATAAGAATAATCTCAATTGCGAAAACACTTGCGAAAAATACTTTGTCTTTCCGAGGAAATGATAAGAAACTTTATTTCTAGAATAGTGGACTTTTTTTGGCATATAATAAAAATATCATTGTTGAGTTTGATCCATTGATGGAGGAGCATGTTCGACGTTGTGAAGCAAGAGAATCACAATATAAATATTTAAGTTCCAAAATTCAAAATGAGTTTATAGAGACTTTCAAAAATGAAGTGAAAAAAGAAATCATTGCAAAAGTTAAACATGCAAAATATTTTTTAGTAATACTTGATTATACTACAAATAAAAGTCATCAAGAATAAATGTCTACGATGAATGAATGATTTGACAGACACACCAAAATAGAAGAATATTGGGTTGAGTTTTTAAAGGTGGATGGCATATCATGGCTTAGGTTATCAAGTGAACTTCTGAATGTGTTAACTAGAGTTGGGCTTGACATTGATGATGTAAGAGGACATGAGTAAAACAATGGGTTTAACATGAGTGGAAGAAACAAAGGTGTACAAAAAATATTCTTTGAAATAAATTCTAGAGCTTTTTACACACCACGTGGTTGTCATAGTCTTAATTTGGAATTACTTGATATGGTGGAATGTTATCCTAAAGCCATGTCCTTCTTTGGAGTGGTGCAACGTATCTAATTATTGTTCTTTTGCTCTACAAAGAGATGTAATGTTTTTACAGATAAAGTGCTTGGTTTGACTGTTAAAAAATTGTCATATACCCGCTGAAAAAGTCATGTTGAGAGTGTAAAAGCAATAAAATAGCAATTTGTACAAATAAGAGATCCTTTACTTGACTTGGAAGAAGTTCTTGAAGATTCTAAAACAAAAATTGATGCATGAAAGTTTTCATAGTCTACAAGTGCAACTTCTTTCTCTAATATCAATGGAATGTCTATGTATTCCTCAATGATCTCATACCCGAATTCTACGTTAATGTCCAATGTGCACCTATGATACATTACTTTTGTAAGTTCGTGTCTTTGCATTACTATGGGAGAAACGTCTCCAATCCAATCCAATTCATATTTATTTATTTTATTAAGTGACAAACCTTTCTCATTATCATCAATCGGATGTGTTCCAACATGCAAATGATATAAATTGATCTACTTGGTAATATCCATGAATTAAATGTTTCACAAAAAAATTTTATACCATGTCACATTTTGGATACTCTTTGTGGTATGCCTTGGACCATCTTCTCTTAGTAAATCGGATCGATGAAGTACCGACTCCTTGTTTAGTTTGTTTGAGAACTCTTAAATTGGTATCAAATTGTTCTTGATAGCTGGATCGAGCACACCTCCAAAATAATAAATTCAATTTTTCACCCATATATCCTTCTCTTACCCAATTTGTATACCAATGGCGACAACAAAATATATTCTCTGCATTGGGTAATAATTCAACAATTGATCTTATTAATTCCTAACAAAATGAAATCAAATAATTTTGAAAATTTTCTTAAAATTTATGTGATCAAGTCTACATTTTGTATGTGTTAAATGATGTTAATGTTATCTCCTTCTTCTAAATGTAGATCATCAATTATAAGTTTGAAAAACCATTCTCAACTTTATCAACTCTCTCCTTCCACCACAACCCATGCTATCAGGAACATGTGATCATTTGCATCTCAACCAATAGCAGAATGTGGTTCCCCTTTACATGCATTCTTCAAAAAACATCAATCAACCCAAATTATTGGTCTACAACCGTTTATCCAACCACTCTTATATGCCTCAAAACACACATACATTCTATAAAATTTTGTTTCACCTTTGGTTTCATCTTTGATGGTTTGAAAAATAAAAGTACCATTATTCCTTTATTGTAGTTCTTCTAAATAGTTCCATAACTCACTGAAGTCTTTATCGACATCTCATTCAACTTTGGCCAAAACTATTCTTTTGGCTTTATTCATGAAAGAACAACTCACGTCATAACTTAAATCCTCCCTACAAAATTGCTGAAGAATTTTTATAAAAATGTCTCTTTGGGTTAAAATTCTATTGCGAAATTTCATCTCAATATATTTTGTAGAGACCAACATGTTTTTATTATCAGAATATAGAAATGGTGCTCGGGACGATAATTTTTTACTATCCACCTTACATGCAAAAAAGGTTCCAAGAGCATCCTTTTTACTGCATTTCACCCTCGTTCTATAAGAGTCTTGTTAAATTCATTTTAAACTAATTCTACAATCAAATTAATAATCTATTATAGCATCTTTTATCATATATTTTGATTCCAACACCATGCCAAAAATGAACCCCCTACACCCAAAACACAATGGTTGAATATTGAATATTCAACGATCGACACAATTTGCACAGTATCAAGGTCGCGGTTCGCTTATTGTGATCATGTTGTAGTTGATCAGTGTCACTTGTCAAACATGCGCAAGAACGACACAATATCGATTTTAATTGCTAGATCGGTCATTCATCTACAAAGTTTGGTTGAAAGATTAGGGTTTCTAGTTTACGATATTCTATAACAGCTAGAGTTTATGGTGTACCCTATTTTGTAATTGCTCTTTTTCGTTGCTTTGTTGATTTGTTCTATTTTTCATTAAAATGGGAAGAAAGAAAAGAAATAATTATAAGGAAGTCAAAAAATTTGTGATTGAAGGTTTAAGGGAGGTAGCTAAAAAGAATATTTATAAAATTGCTGAAAAATTATCCGGAAAAATTAGGAATGAGCAAAGGTAAGGATTAATTGCTGATAAAAATTGTGAAGAAAATGCAGCAGGAAAACAGGGGAAGAAAGAAGGAATTTGGAAGGTTGGTTATAATGAAAGAGACAACATGTTTGGTTTTAAAAAATAGATTATCAAACTCCTATCAGCTGATGAAGACTCCCAAAACCAAGACCTACACTATCAGGAGTAATTTATCATGGAAAGTCAACGAGGTGTGGAAGTATAAAGCAGAAAATAAATCTGAAGACCATACCTATAAAGGAAAAGTATATTTGGGCGATATCCAAACAAGGGTAGAGGTACTCAACTCTTCTTTTGAATTCAAACTCCCTTCTAAATTAGAAAGGAAATTTATTGAAGACTGAAGTTTGTGGTGGATGTAAACTTCATTGGAAAAAATGGAGTATCATTTCCAACTACCAAAAAGGCCCTAATTAAACAATGGGGATAAAAGGGCTTGAAAATGTTCTTGCAAACATACATGACCTTTACTTCTTGCAGTTTAAAAATGGATCAAATTTGAAAGAAAAATCTTGGACAAAGGTCATACTTACATCGATCAAATTGTATAATGTTGGAAAAGTGGTCACAAGAGATGAATATATAGAGCATACCAAAGGAAACTGCCAAGATTTAGTTCAAGCTTTGGAACATTCCATCCCACATGTACAATGCTGAAGCAATTAGTCATTTTGCAGGTACAATTGGGAAACCATTATATATGGACACAATAAATAAAGGAGTAGAGAACTTATCCTTTTCTAGATTTAGCATTGATGTGCATACTAAGAGTGTCCTGTAAATGAAAATGAAATTTATTAATTGAAAAGGAAAGCACAATTTCATGGAGAACTCTTATGAATGAAACCAAAAATATGTGCTTTCTATAACACTTTCCTGCACAATAAATATGATAAAACTAAAGAAGAAAAGCAGGAAATCTAGGAAGTAGAAAAGAAAAGGAAGGAAACAGAGGAGGGATTAGGAAAGCAACGAAGGAAAGAAAGTAAAGGGAATTAAGGAGAAGAGGAAAAGAAAATTTTATGTAATACAAAGGATTAGGATGAAAATGGAAGATGAACCTAAAGGTGTTATTGAGGAAACTCAAAAGGAAGACACCCACAATTTCAAAGCTGAAATAGAGAATTCTAAAGTCGATCAAGAAAATTTCAAAATCAATGTGGAGTCAGAAACTGAACTGAAGATAAGGAAGAAAGAATACATAAATTTAAGTTGAAGATAACAAAGGTAAAATCCCTTAAATACTCATAAATAATTCTTACTATCAAATTAGAACGGGTTCATACAAAGAGAGAATTCAAAATGAGAGACAACAATACTCATCATCATCTTCAATACATTCTCCTTTCATCGTTAAAGGAAGAGGGAGAGGAAGAGGAAGAGGAAGAGGAAGAGGAAGAGGAATAGGAAGAGGAAGAGGAAGAGGAAGAGGAAGAGGAAGAGGAAGAGGAAGAGGAAGAGGAAGAGGAAGTGGAAGTGGAAGTGGAAGGGAAAGAAGGTCTCTCGATGAATTTATATGGCATGCGAAAATCCTAGGTTGGGATGGTTAGGTTTGAATGTGGTGTTTTCTATTTGTAATATTTGTTTTTTTAGAATGTATAAATGTTAATAAGTTTTATTAGGGTATTTTGATTGTAATTTTTAATCATAGATAGGGTTTGTCAAGCTTTTATTTCTTACCCTCCCACTTTTAGAAATTTAATGAAATAGCTTAACCATTTTCCCCCAAAAAAAGTGTTGAATTTTAACTTATTAGTAACAGTGTTCTATTTTAACTTATTAGTAATATTGTTCTCATTCTTAATTAAATATTAAGTAAACAAATATTATTATTTCCATAAGATATGCAAAAATAACTTACTATAATATTCATTATCCATTAATATTTGTATTACTGGAGATGATATGCAAACATTTAATAAACTGACTGTAATATGAATGAACACAATCAAATAAAATTCAGTTGAGTTTTTTGCGGGCTACATACTTAATCCCTTGTCCCATTTAGTGCATTTATGAACATCGCTAGAATTTGTCCTCAATTGCGGTTTATTTATGATCATTTCTTAGGTTTCCTGTAATTACTCTATTCATTTTCTCTGTTTCTGTCAACATGGGGAAGGAAAGAAAAAAGTAACAAATCTAAAGAATTTAGGGATTTTGTTTTGGAAGGAATCAAGGAAGCAGCCGTCAAAGAAATTGAAAGAATTGCTGAAGAACTTATCAAACAATAGTAGGATACCAACACAAGTAAGCAATCTGCTCCAACCGCTATTGGAAAAATTCCTGTTGAAAATGATGCAGGAAAATAGGGGGATAATGAAGGAGCTTGGAAGATACGCTATAATGAAAGAGTTAATCTGTTTGGGCTCAAGAATCAGATTAAAAGCTCCTTATGCATGCCAAAAGGGGAGAAATTGTCATAAATAAGGAGAACGCATAGAAGATTATAATTCAACTTAACATCCACTATCTTCAAGACTGGAATTTGCTAAAAAAGAAGAATATGAAGAAATTGTTCAATGGTCAGTTGCTACAATGAAGGAGCTAATGAAGACTCCCAAATCTAAGTCTTATACTATCAGGAGTAACTCAACATGGAAAACTAATAATGTTTGGAAGAACAACAATGGAAAAAAGTTAGAAGATCATGTCTATAAAGGGAAAATCTACTTGGGCAATACACAGATAAAAGTGGAGATATTGAATTCTCAATTTGAATTTAAATTACCTAGAAGTAGAAGAAAACTGTATAAAGGAATGACAAAATGTACTTGTGGGAAACTACATAGGAAAAAACAGAGTATCCTTCCTAATTACTAAAGATGCATTGTTAAATCAATGGGAAGGAAAATGGCTGGAGAAGATTTCAGCGAATGTCCATGATTTATATTTCATTAAATTCAAAAAGAAACTGGAAAAATGAGCATACATATATATAATCTAGAGAAAATTCTAGAAAATGAGCATACATATATATAATCCAATTGTATGAAATTGGAAAAATGGTCTAAAGACTTGAACCTATTGAATAAGCCAAAAGAAACTGCACAGATATGGTTCAAGCTCTAGAATATACTTGTGCATATGAACAATTTTGAAGCACTTAGTCATTTTGCAGGTTTATTTGGTAGACCATTATACATGAATCCAATTACTGATGGAAGAGAGCACCTATCATTTGCTAGAATTAGCATTGAGGTGCATCTTAGAAGCACGCTACCAAAAAGTATGACTTTAGTAGACAGAAAAGGAAAACCTATTGTCATGGAAATCACTTATGAGTGAAGGCCAAACAGATGCTCTTTCTGCAATACCTTCCAATATGAAACCACAAAATGTGATTTGGCTAAGGAAGAAGATAAAAAAATTTATAAAGGCCAGAAAATAAAGATACAGGAAAATGAAACAAAGGTGCATATTTTAAAAGAGCAAAATGTGGTTAAAGAACATGAAACAGAATATAAAGAAAATTTTGTACAAGAAGAAAGTAGTGCGAAGAAGGTGGTGGAACCTCAACCTAATCATGTTGAAGAGATAGTTGAAGATTCTCAATCAAATCAAGTTGAAGTGGTTGCTGATAAAAATAGAGAGGAAGATACTTAGGTTAATCAAGAGGAAGAAGAGAATTCCAAGGTTAATATAGAGGAATCCAAAGTTGTTGAGAATTCCAAAGCTAAAGTTGAAGGAAATAAAGACCATGATCTCAAAATTCAAGTTGAGACCAACAAGGTGAAGAGTCCGGAAATCCTAAATAATAATTATTTCTATCAAATCAGAACGAGTTCATATAAAGAAAGAAATCAAAATGAGAATAGGGAGTATTTATCAACCTCTTTAGTTCATCCTCTTTTATTGCAAGAGAAAGGAGAAGGGGAAGAGGAAGGACAAGGGGAAGAGGAAGACAACATGTTGAAACATCAGGTTGGTATGGAAATAAAAATCCTGATTGAGATAATTAAGGTTTAATACAGTTTGTAATTTTTGTTTGAAATCTATATTTCTTATATGTTTGATTGCTACTAATCAGGTTCTTTAGGGTTGTTTGATTTTTATCATTTAATCATAGCTAAAATATGTCTAGCTTTGATTCTTGTCCCTCCCAATTTTGGGATTTTAATTAAAGGGTTTTAACCTTTTTCCCAAAAAAAAAATTAGTAGAGTTTCATATATACTCAAACAAAGACTATAATTTCATAAGAAATAACGGTCTAAAATAGATAACAAAATAAAGTGTCAAGATTACTTGTGAACTTCTAGATGATGAGAACGTTTTAGATTTCAAATCAATATAAAAAGGAAGAAATAGAAACCCCTAATCGAAAACCTAAATCCAATATATCTCGATCTAAACCTAAATCAAACCAAACGACATTAACGAACGAAGAATTTAAACCTAAATAATACCAATATAAACTTAAATCAAACCAAAATCTAAATACATTAATTATTGATGGTCTGATGAATAAGTTCTTAGAGATTGATCAAAGATATAAATGAACAAAGAAAAAAGGAATTGAAGAAGAGGAAGATGTCTTGGAGAAGAGAGATAACATGTTGAAAAATAATGACTTGTTTGACATGAAGAGGAATTAAAACATTTTATTTCTACTAAATTAAAATAGACGGACTTAATGTCCATTTAGTAAAAAACTCCAAATGGCGACAACTTTGATAGTTCGAGTCCTATATGGTTCAAATCAAAGTTTAAGCCCAAATGATAATTCACCCTTGTTTTGAATAATTAGAATCTTAGAGAAAATTTTATTTATGTTATATGTTTTGGGTTATATTTGATTTTTTTTTTCAATTTTAATTTTAGATCGGTGACTTGTCTCTCTTAAACATTGTTACAATATAAGATTAATGACCTACATTTTATCATGAAAATTTTGTACCTTAATACTTACATTTTTTTAATTGAACTTTTTTTTTACTTATTTAGAATTTAGAGATCTACTTTGTTTCTTATTTTTTTTAAAATCATTTAGAATGTATTTGACTTATAGACGACATTATAATTAGAATTTTAATTTAATTTTCAGTTTCATCCCAATTAAAATTTATTTATAATTCAATTTTATATTTAAAAAATTATAGGAAATTTTAATTCTTATATTTGAACAAACATAATAAAATTAATTCAAATATATATATATATATATATTATATTTGTAAAATAAGCTAAAACTTACTAAAACTAAAAGTTAGCTTAAATAGTAAAAAATAAAAAAAAATATTTAAAAAAAAAATTAAATATTGAATGTATAATAAAATAAATTAAATTTGTTTATCTATTGGAATTAACATAGTAATTTTAATATGTCTAACCAAAATACAAATAAGAATTAACTCTCGATTACCAAATATTTGACTTATTCTTTCACTTCGAATTTAAATTATTTTGAGTCCAACCTGATTTATTACTGTTGTAACTACGTACATGGAGGAAATAATAAGATATAGTTCTATTAATTATTACTGAACATTATATAATAAATTTAAAATAAAAACAAATAAAAAAAACATTATTAAATCACTAGCACAATTTCATAAATTTTCTAACAAAATTTAGAGTTTTATATGTTTTAAAATTTAGAAGAAAAAAGTTGATAAAATAAAGATTAAAAATTTTCATTTAAAATATTTTAAGTAAATTGTAATATTTATAATAAAAACATGCGTGAAAAGTTATTGTGTTGGTCTAAAATAAGCACGCCATGTCTGATTATAAATGTGTCAATAACCTAATATGGAATTGTATGTGATATTTTGTCTTATTAGATTCTTAATTATAAAATATAACTATGATGCTTAGAAAATATTTAAAATGTCAGACCCCCAAGGCAGCATAGTGATAAAAGTCGGCTTAATAGACCAAAATGTCATTAGTTCGATTCCATCTGAAAATACTTTGAGTTTAAGTGTGGGGCCATGAGTATGGGGTTTCATGATAGTTCTCCTTTAATTCCAAAAAAAATTATTTAAAATTTTGGATTATAAATTAAAGTTATTTAAACTTTGGTATTATATTTTTATTTAATTTTAAAGAAAATTATCATATAATTTACATAGTGTCATTTCACATATATATATATATAATCGATTATACAGGGGCAATGATGTAAATGTTATTAAACATGTCTACATGAAACATCCCTTCCTGTTATAGCTATGACTTTCTTTCTTATCTAAATCATTTTTATTGTTTGTAATATATGTTTATGTATATGGCTCATTATATATGTCTCATTATTCTTCCTTACTTATAATGAAATTAAATTATCTTTTTCAATGTTTAAAATTAGAATAAATGTAAATTATATTAACCAAAATTAAAATAAATTTTATTAAGATTTTTGAAATATAAGTTTGAATTTTTTGTTCAAAATGGTAGAAAATTTATGGTAAAAAATGACTATCAAGGATAATAAAAAAAGGTAAAGAAATAGTGTTGGAAAAAATTAAGTTAAGAATTAATTAACTTAGAATAAATTGTTGGGAAGAACTAAGTGAAGAATTAATTAACTTAGAAATTATTAAATATTAATCAACTGAGTTTTGATGATATTTAAATATGAAAGAAGTTAAGTCGTCTAATTGCTTATGTGCAGGTGTATCAGATTTGGTTAATTTAGACGTGATCTAAGAAGGCTAATTAGACGTGTTTCTAGTTAGACGTGCAAGTCTAATTCCATTATATGTGGTACTATAATGGGAAACGTAGCTAGACGTGTCAATCTAATGGGAAACATAGTTAGACGTTCCACTCAAACAGATATGTATTTAGACGTGTTAGTCTAATAGATACGTAATTAGACGTGCTAGTCGAACAAATACATAGTTAGACGTGTCATACTAACATATACGTAGTTAAATATGTCAGTCTAACAAATACGTAGTTAGATGTGTCGGTCTAACAAATACGTAGTTAGACATGCCAGTCTAATAGATACGTAGTTAGACGTGTCAGTCTAACATATACGTAGTTAGACGTGCCAGTCTAACATATACATAGTTAGACGTTGTTGTCTAAATCCATTAGACGTTGCAGTCTAACTCCATTAGACATGGTAGTCTAATGGGATGCGAAGTTAGACGTAGTAGTCTAACTCCATTAGACTTGGTGGTCTAATGGAACTCGCTGTTAGAGGTTGACGTCTAACTCCCTTAGACTTGACAATCTAATGGAGCACGTCTAATGCCTCGCTTCAGCATCCGTCTTAAATTAACATACGTGTACCCACGATCAACTAGTTGTACGCTACTCCTTCTCCACTCTTTTTTGCAGTCAAGTATGCCAAGTATTTACATCAAATGAATGAACGTCACATATGCGAATATTCTTACCACTACTTGTTCAGTACAGGACAGTTCCAGAAGGATATCCGGCGCAACACCGTTCAGTACGACCACAATCCATGTGCACAGAGTCTATTGTACTCTTGTACTATCGGGGCTTTCCAGTGGATGCTTGCCACATGTCCATTAAGAAGATTCGACCGTTGGTGTCCTTCTTCTACAAATTGATGCTCAAGGACAACTGTCGAATCACCGGTTACTTTGCTCACTTTCTACAACTTTACAAGTTTACTCTTGCACTTACATATATATACATCTTCCAAGTTCAAGAGAGTAAGAATAAAAAACTGTCTAATGGAGTCAATATTGTTCTTAATATTGTAAGTTGAATATAGGGTATTCTGTTCAATAGAGTGTTTAGCTAGATCAGTAAACTGTATTTGATTCAAAGAAGTATATAGTGAAATCCTTCCGGTTTTTGGAATAAGGGGTGACGTAGGAGATTTAGCTCTGAACATCCATAAACAATTTGTTGTTT
This sequence comes from Impatiens glandulifera, assembly GCF_907164915.1. Taxonomy (NCBI): domain Eukaryota; kingdom Viridiplantae; phylum Streptophyta; class Magnoliopsida; order Ericales; family Balsaminaceae; genus Impatiens; species Impatiens glandulifera. The sequence goes on along the minus strand of NC_061869.1, from coordinate 32,813,675 downwards.
TTTTTCCTTCTGTCTTCCATTTGTCATTGGTTCAAAGCTTCAAACCCAAACAAACAGTTCTGCACTTGAATCGTTTCAAAAGTTTGTGAAGGTTTTCCAAGAATAAAAAGTGATATTAATCCCTAACAAGATTTATATCAATCCATTTCTCCGAAGTTGCTAACAATAGTCAGACCCCCGTCTCAATTGGTTACACCGATCCTATCAAATGGCATTCCAAAAAACTATTTACAACTTTATTTAGTCACTAATATTTATGAAAACAATTTTTTTAATCATATTAATATTATTTTATTACTATATTTAATGTAATTAATTAACAATAAATCGAATAAATGCTTAATATATTTTTTAACTTAAATCATCAAATTAAATTTCATTATTACTTGTCCTTGTCTAGAATTCTCCAATTTAGTGTTAAGTTACGATTATTTAATTTTAAAAATAAAAAAGTAATCCATTATTTTAATTAAACACAAATTTTATTGACCACATGTTTATGTTTTTCATAATATGAACACAAATATTATTTGATTTTATTTTACAATATAATAAAATTAATTTATATAATTCAAATTCTAATAATAATGAAAATAAGATTAATCTATATAATAACATAAATTTTATTATATATATATATATATATATTGTGTGATGTATGATTCTAATGTATTCATAATCTTTATTTTTGTTATAATTCATTTATTATTTTTGTTAATATGTTACATTACTAAAATTAGATTTTGATAATTTAATTATAATTAAATTTAATACATATAAATATATATAGTAAAAAAATATTTTATTTTTAAAAATATAATCTAAATAAAAAACTGATATATTTAGATGTTATATTAAGTTGTGATATGTTATTTTTATAAGTTGAATTCTTGATAATAGTTTGTATTATGGTCAAGACATTGTCATTGTCTGTATGTCTTGTGTTTGTGCTATAATAGATAATATATTTTTTATTTAATCATTAATTTTTATATTTTCAATTCACTCTTTTTTAATATTGTAGATACCATAATTTTATACTGTATTTATAACTAAAATTTGGACTTATTAAATAAAATAATATAAATAAAATAAACATAAAATAATATACATTTTATAATTTATTTTTATGTTTTTTAATTAAGATAAACTACAAGTTTAAATTTAACAACGTATGTGTTATAAAAGATAATATGTTTTTGTGTTTTTTCATTTTGTAGAATCAGGCCTTAGACTTCATCCATGTGTAATGCATGTTGTCCTTTTTTAGCTAATGTTTGATTCTCCCGCTCCAGAGCTGAAAGGTTTTAGACCAGATTTATAGATAAAAAAAGAACGAGAAGAAGAGAAGAGATCCTCTCTCTCTTCTCCATCGTTATCCATACGTCTCATATTCACTTTTGTCTTCGGACTTGAAGCATTCTTTATTTTTTGGAAGGCACACTCACAGAAAATGATGAAGATTGAACAATCATGTTTCTTTCAAATCTATTTTCAATTTTTTACTAGTGATACGATAAATTACTGAAGTTAGGTACTAGTTCTTTCGATAATTTAGAACCTAGATCTATCATTATAAACGATAAATTAATAACTAGAAACAAATGATAGTTGTTTACTAATATCTATTTTATTTGGTGTTCTTGTTACTTTATTCTCTCTATTAATGTATATTATTTTGGGATTAAGTTAGAAATATCTCCAATTAAGTTACTTCCCTAAATTATAAATCATTAAAAAAATCAATATATATATATGAGAGATTAATTTTTTTATTATATATATATTATGTATATAAAATGAAATATATATTAATATATATATATATTAAAATAAATATGATATATATATATCATAATATATATGTTTAGGCTTGAATTATCTTTAGACGAATATGCCCGAGGATTGGATAAATAAATAAGTTATAAAATAATAATATTTTAAATGGCCAAAAGTTTAAAATAGAGACTGTAATGTGACCAACACATTAGAAATAGCGCATGAGCTCTTTCTCACGTTTAACCAAGCACCAAACCAAGAACATAATAATTAAACGTGTTTGAACACGCAAAATATTTTTCTTTCTTAATTTCTCGAGTAGTAAATTAGGTGACGACTCTAAAAAAGTAAAAGCTAGTCATAATCGATTTCTTTAAATTCACTCTTGTTGCGCTTACCATTTTGGTTCCTCATCTCACTCGAGACTCAAGAGGAAGGTGAGGTATGGGGCGCGACCATTGAGTAATGAAAATCTCTTCTCGAAAAGGGTCATTTTTGGCGTTACAACTTTTCTGGCGACTCTAATGGGGAGTAGTCAATGCTTATCTTGAAATAAATGTTTGGCCATTATTAAGAATAATATTTTACACCTTCAACAAAAAAATTCTAATAAGTAAAAAACAGAATAATAAATTAAAGAAAAAAGCATCACCCAACTTCGTCTTTGTATGTGCATTGGTTCTAATTTTTGGGCACATCTTCCTTTTATTTCGAGGTAGTATATGATGTGTGTTGTGCGACGTCATACGTACACCTATATTATTAAGTGCTAAGATTAGTCAATGAGGAATGACGATATGCTCTAAATTTGATCGATGATGCAAGAGGATTAACCTGGGTACACGAGAACGATTCCTCCCGGACGAAGAGGTCCCTTTTGAGGGATATACATCATGGAGATAGGGAAAAATTCACAATTAAGACGAGGATTCCTTTTGTCGGAAATTTTTTATGCCCTCTTAATAGGGTGAGTGGACTCTCTCTTATGATTTCTCCATCGAAAGAAAATCCCGATGACGATCCCAAGACTTAGCTGTTCGTCATTCCCAAACAAAACAAGCCACGTCGAAAATCTTTACGTGCCTACTATACATATGTAAATTCTTGTATGCATCTTGTTAAATAAGCACACACATGTACATTATATCATTTTAAAAAAATGAAAAATATGACATCATGTTTTCTTTTCCCTTATGTTTGGATTACATGTACGTCTACGCCACAACCTTAGTTATTTGGATATACATGAGCTGTTCAAGCAAGATGATATGCTATCTTTCAAGGACGATGACTTAGCTATAAAATTCATAATCAAACCAAAAGTTCAATGCCTCTTACTCTTCCAAGTGGAACAACACAAAAACAAGGACGTTCTCGATAAGAAAGAGATTTGACATTTGTAGCTAAGTTTCTGCAAGATGAATGTCAACGCAAATGAAGAAGACAAAATACGAAAGACTTGATTTTCATTTCACTGAACATAAAATATTTCTTATACTTTGCAAAACATTGCGTGCATTGTAAGGCGAGGACAAGGGTTGAATTCGTGTAAGAATTTATTTTGTTTACTATGAACCCACATTTAAATACTTTCAATTTAAATAAAAACGACGATTTAGAAAGTGTGCGCCTATTTCTCCATAGGTATGCATAAATTACGACACGAGTCGTCATACGATTGATGTGATTTCTCTTCTGAACCAACTTTGTAAGATCCATAGGTTTTTCACAATGAACTAAAAATAAGATCCACTAATTGAAAGCATCACAAAAGTCGCGTAGATGATTAGGTTTCATGCACATAACATTTGTATTGCATATAGACATTCAAGGGTCATCACTCTATAATACACGTTTATGCCATTTTTATTTTCCCTTGCTACAAGACAAGAACGGTCATGACATCTAGATGAAGATATTTATCGATCCACACAACGATCATGAGAAAACAAGGACGAGAATGGAAATCATTTCTTCAAAGTCCTATATATTGGTATGCTCAACATCATGTATGTAACCCCATTCTATCATTTCGAAGAATCTTTAAATTAATTTAAACAAATGGAGTAACTAGAAAAACTTTTAGGTCAAATTATTTTGACTAAGTGTTGAAATAATTTAACAATTGGGATTTTGATGATGAAATGATTTATGCGTTTTGATGTAGGTGTATCGAAATCATAATTCTTGAGACTTGTCTCTAATGAGGCTCATTAGACCGATTTTAGCATTAGATGCACAGAATTAGACGTGCAGTCTAACTCAGCGGAGTTAGACGTGCAGTCTAATGAATTCCAGAATTAGACGTGTAGTCTAACTCATGGAGTTAGCCATGCTGGCTAATAGATCTACGGAATTAGACGTGTAGTCTAACTCATGCATTTAGACGTGCAGTATAATAGATCTATGGAATTAGACGTGTAGTCTAGCTCATGGAGTTAAACGTGCAGTCTAATGTATACGGAATTAGACGTGTAGTCTAATTGGTGAAAGTTAGACGTAAGTCTAACTCTTTCAGACAAGTCTGAGGTAGAACCTGAATAAGACGTGCAGTCTAACTCAACAGAGTTAGACGTGCAGTCTAATTGTTTGTAACAATTAGACGTGTAGTCTAATTGGTGAAAGTTAGATGAAAGTCTAACTCCTTCAGATAAGTCTGAGGTAGAACCGGAATTTGATGTGCAGTCTAACTCAGTGGAGTTAGACGTGCAGTCTAATGGTTTCTAACAATTATACGTGTAGTCTAATTGGTGAAAGTTAGACGTAAGTCTAACTCCTTCAGACAAGTCTGAGGTAGAACCGGAATTAGACATGCAGTCTAACTCAGTGGAGTTAGATGTGAAGTCTAATGATTTGTAAGAATTAGACGTGTAGTCTAATTAGTGAAAGTTAGACGTAAGTCTAACTCCTTCCGACAAGTCTGAGGTAGAACTGGAATTAGACGTGCAGTCTAATGGTTTGTAACAATTAGACGTGTAGTCTAATTGGAGAAAGTTAGACGTAAGTCTAACTCCTTCAGACAAGTCTGAAGTGATTGTAATTAGACGTAAGTCTAATCCCATTAGACTAGGCGGTCTAATGGATTCTACTCTTCGACGGGGATGTTTGATTTCATTAGACGAGGTGGTCTAACTGAAATACGTCTAATGCTAAGTTTAAGCAGTATGCTTGAAGCTAGCACCCGCCTACCCACATGTTGTAGTTGTACCCTACTCCAGCTCCACTTTCTAGTGAAGATTAGAACAACAGCTATATGCAACCAACCAACGAATGCCACGTAAGAGAATTTCCCTCATATTACTTGTTTTGCAGGTACATCTCTAATGGAATATTCGGCGCACTACCAGTGGTGTATGGCCACGATTCTTGTGCTCAGAACCTACCGTGTACAATGGAGGATTTCCAATGGAAGAGTGCCACGTATCATTCTAAAAGATCCGACTGTTAGTCTCTGCCTAGTATTTATCAAATCTCAAGGACAACGGACAATAAGCGATACAGAACGAACTGATTAGCGATTCTACAATCTTTCTTGCTGATATTTTTCAGAGAGAGAAATCAAGCCTTTGAATATTCATATTGTGAAGCTGCTTTCCTGATTGTACTGTGTGTGAATCAATAGAGAGCTAGAATCAAAAACACTATTAGCTGAGTGATATTCTTCATCTTGTAAATTGAATAGAGTGTGTTCTATTCAATAGTGAGCTAAGTGTGTGCAAACTATATTTGATTCGAATCATATTATAGTGAATCCTTCCGGTGGTTGGAAGAAGGGGTGACGTAGGAGAGTTTCTCCGAACATCCATAAACAAACTGTTGTGTTCTTTCATTTCTGTCATCTTTTCATTCTTCATCTTAAGCTTCAAATCCAAGTAAACAATTCCGCCTTGAATCTGTTTCAAGTGTTTACAAAGGTTTGCGTAGAATAGAAAGCGAATTAAATCCTTAACAAGATTTCTTTCAAACCGTTTTTCATAAGCCTTCATCAATAGCCAGACCCCCGTCTCTATAGATAAAGTCGATCCTATCAAAAACTAACCATATGACAAGAGAGGAATGTATTGTGGATATTCAAGCATGCGAAAAATGCTAACTCAATGTAAAAATTGAGAGAGGATGCACTCCATTGATGGGAGACCTATTCTAGATTCATGGAGCCTTGAAAAACTATCATATGTATAAAAGATGATATCAGATGCTAAGGACAAATATGTGATTCATGATGGTCACCCCTATTCGTCGACCTCCAATCGAGGACATGATTCTTTCATCATAGAGCTCGGATGAAGATCAAATACAAGGATGAAAATATACACTCCTCAACATTTTATACACTAGTACGATTAACAAAATCAAAGCGACTTCATCATACCCTTTTCAAGAATCTATGATTCTGTTTGAATAAAAGAGGTATCTAATACTCAAACATGGAAATGGAACAATAAATTACAGATTAACAAGCATGTGAGAAATGTTAACTCGGTGTAAAACCCGAGAGATGATGCACTCCATCAATGAAAGGCCTATTATAGTTTTGACGTGGCCGTAACAAGTTATTTGTAAGACATCTTAAAGAGGATCGAATAAGTGATGATGTCCAATATAAATCTAAAGTCAATAATTGTTTTTTTGTTATTTGGCTTCAAGAAAGACATGATCCCTCAATCATAAGCAATAACTCTAGAACCAAAGACCGCAACTACAACTTAGACTGTATAACGATTCTTGTGGATAAGAATCACAACGTTTACTAAAGTTAGTGAATCCCGAAAGACGATAAAATACCTCCAAGAAAACTTGAACACAAAATTAGGACATAATCTCTTGATCATAAGAAATGGCTTGAGGTCCCAAGAATATGACTAAAGCTCAGACTCAAGAATGATTCACATGGATGAACAATCTCAATGTCTACTCGAGCTAGTGAGTCAAACATTCAAGGAAAAAAAGAAGACAATAAAGGATCTCTCAGACAATCTAAGGACACAATTCCTTCCCATACTTGATTGATGGTACACTTGGAGGTCTAAAAATTCCATGAACGATGCATCTTGAAATGATCAACCTTGAGTAGGATTGCATTTGCATAGGCAAGAATTAACAAAATTTGCAATAAAAATGTTTGCGTCAACAAACAAAACAAATAATGAGAATGATGATAACGACATGAACAAGAATAAAATCCTAGTTTTATGCTAATGGCACTAAAAATAATGATGAATGAAAAATATTTATCTAAAAAAATTAACGTTAATAAAACTCTTGTTCAAATGCAGTTTTCTAATAAATAACATCGTAATTCATGCACGAGGGCATCTTAAAAAAAACAAATGAAAAAAATTGAAAACCTGAATGATCTGATTCTTAACCAAAAGATACGTAAGTAATCTATTCACTAGGCCCGGTTATAATCTTCGTGTCTCTTTGTATAAAATCAAATAAGACGATATTCCTAATTTCAAAGAAATAAAAAAATCCATATGTCAAAACTAGGGGACATTCTTCGGAAAACATTAATAAAAGATCGAACCCCAAAAAATAAGGAGATAAAAACGATTTGATGTACGATGTTTATCCCCAATAATACGCCTTCTATGTTATCCAAAAAAATATACAAATATATATACAAAAATGAGATGTGATGTACGACGCTTATCACCGATAGCTCATTATAAATTATCCAAAGAAAAAATATACAGTTAAAAAAAGGAAGAAAGAAAAAAGTAACTGTTTTAATATAATACGTTTAGATTAGTGCCAATAAATTTTCAACTATTTTTTTTTAACATGCTTAATTATAAATCTTAATAATATATATTTGCAAACTTTAACTTAAGACTTTGTAAGCACTAAAAATTTACATACCAAATTTATAAATTTAAAAAATAATTATTTTGATTATTTTCGAATAAATAAAATCAAAATAATTCACCCAAGTGTAACCCCAAAAAATTCATGTCCCGTGGAAAAATTGAAATTCGAGAATTTCATCATTAATTTGTGTGTTAGTAATCTTTATAAAATAAAATATTATATTAAAAGATTAATAATCCATGAAAGCTTTTGAAATTATTTATAAAAATAATTAATTTGGGTTCAAGTTAAAATAATTTTTAGAATCTGTGTTATAATCCATGACAACTTTTGTTATAATCAAATCAAAATTTGATTCTTTGAAAATCTGTGTTCAAATTAATTTAAAAGTTTATTTGTTTGAAACAGAGTTGCCAATTGATTTTTAAAAATCAATAAAAAGGTATATGTTAACCCTCGGGAAAATCCCACACTTGTCCCGTAGCTTAGCACGTGTGGGATGACATATGACAATACGGGGGGATCCGTGGTGGCTCGATGTTCGATGTGTTTCAACTTTGGTTTGTGTACTAGACATCTTTTTTTAAAATAAAACATTATTTTTAAATATTTTAAAAGTATCTGGGAGTTTTTAAAATAAAATATGTGAAAATAATTATTTTTATTTAAATTTTAATAATCTGAGGATTTGTTATAATCAAATGATAATTTGATTGAAATTCATTTTAAATTAATCGAGCATAATTAATTTAATAAAAGATTATTTATTTGAAAATAAAGTCGTCAAAAATGTTTAGAAAAATCAGTAAAATGTACGTGTATAAACGTACTTCATACTAGAGTTTCCATAAGGGGTTCGTTATTTGGTTATGCTACAGAAAGGGAGTTCACACTTTGTCATCCACGCTCAATAAAAACAGTTTTATTTTTTAAAAGTCATGCTATCAAAAAATTAGTTTATCACATATATTTCTTTAATTAGTTTAGATTAAAGAAATATTTGTACAAAATTATTTAGAAGTGCATACATGCAATTCCGTTTATGTAAGATTGAGTACAAGACCTAAAAAATATTGAAAAACATTAGAATTTAAAAATAAATTCCAAACGGGGACTTAGTCAAAATATTTGTTTGAGAAATATCCCGAAAATATTTTAATATCTTTTTTTGACTTCTCGGGATTATTTGAAAATGAATCGGGTTTCAAAATTACAAAAATAATTTCGGGTTTTGAAAAGTGGAACCAATAGGCCTTAGGACCTGATTCTTAGGGCTTGGGTCCATTCTACCGGTCTCGGACCGGATGGGCTCGGTCTAAACTGAAGGTGCTCTAGATCGGGCTCGGAATACATGGTTAAAGTACTTGATGGTTCGGTCATAGGGTTCGGGAGGTTCGGTCCCAGGTTTGGGAGTCTCAGTCCTAAATCTAGTTTTCTCGATTATGGGTCTTAGGAATCTCGGTCCTATGTCAGACCTCTCGATCCTAGGTTAAAATCTTCTATTGGATTTCTCGGTCCTTGTTCAAGAACATCGGTCACAGGGATCAGTCCTAACTTAAGAACACTAGTCTTGGTCATAGTCCTAGGCCAATTTTCTCGGTCCTTGATCTCGACTAGGATCGAGAACTCTTAGTCCTTCTTCTTGGTCCTCGGTCCTACATGACTCGGTCCAATAGGACTGAGTGTTCTTTAATTAGTATGAAGATTATCATGAAAACATGATCTGTATGTTGATAACAACTTATATGGGTATAAGGATAATAACCTTAACCTTAAATCCAATCATTCGAGCCTTAAGTCAATCGATTTCTCAACCCGATTTTTGGCAAGATTTAGGAACTTTTGATCTAGGCCACCTCATGGCCTAATTATTATTAAAACAACTTTCAGATGAATAAGATCAACCCGATCGAACTTGGAAAAATATATTTTTGAATCCTAACTTGAATTACAATAGGTCTGGAAGCTTACTAGTGACTAGAGAACATTATAATGATCAAAATCCTAAATTAAAGCTTGGAACACCGAGATGAGTTCTTCAAAATCTAGTCGTCGGAGCTTCAAAGGAGATCTTCAAGCAAGTTGTCATTGTTGGTGTTTGTTCGATGGATTAGAAGAACACGTAAAGAGTATTTATACTCAATCTAGGTCGGTTATTGAAGTCGAATTCATCTTCGATTTTTTTTATTATGAAAACTTTTCTTCTTTGTTTCTGTTTTGTCTTTGCCAACCTAGTTCTAGTGTAGATTTTGACTTCAAACCTTATGGGTACCGAAGGCGATGGAGACTCGTGCAATTTGGTGAAAAAATTGAGGGATAAGGTTGAGAAACGGAGAAGATAGAGCTTCTAGAAGGATAGCCTGCATTGAGCGCGATCCTTCGAAATTCGCCCTGTATCATTGGAAAAGATGAACAAAACGACGTCGTTTTGATTAAATGAATGCGTCGTATCTTCCGTCCATCTCTAGGCGATTTGTCTAGCATTCAAGCATCTGGGCTAATGGGGTTAGAATTCCGTTAGCTGATTCGGTGTGGACCATAGGGTATGTTGCTTCTTCCTGGGCGCTAGATGAAAATCCAGCGTTGATTTAATGAATAGAATTCTTGATGCAACCAATCTTCTTGGTTTCGGTCATACTAGATCGATAGTTTTAATTTTTAATATGAGGGTTATTTGAAATCAAATTTTTAATCATATCTTTTCTTTACCATATTAATACACAAAATATTCTTAACATAATAAATATTATGTCAATTTATTTTATTTTTAAGAATTGTTTGGGTATTGATGGAGTATTTATTTAATTATTTTAAGTCTTAAACTATACTTAATTTATGTTTAAAATCACAATTAAATTATTTCAGTCGCTTTTTGGGATTAATTTGGTCAATAAATACAATATTTTAATATCAAATTATTTTTTATTTTTTATTTTTATTTAATTTGTTATTTAAGGTTTAATTAACACAATAATTAATCCTAATTTACTTTTAACCTCTCCTTTTGATTATTTTGAATTAAAAATTTAAAGTATTAATATTATTATAAATTGGGATAGGTAAAATTTTCATGCTTAGACATACATGTAAAAACGTATTTTTAGGTAGAGTTTCTTTCAGTTCGTAGTTTGGTGATACTGGAGAAAGGGCTTTTATATTTATCCTCGGTACCTGTTTTAAAAAGCGGTCTTTACTTATCAATTTGGCTTTTGAAAATCGGTTGTATATCATTTTATTTTAACTGATTATTCTTTCGGTTCTAGACATGCGTAGGTTTGTGTGTATTTATAGATTTATAACAACAATGATTTAAATGTTGGTACCTATTGACGTCACTAGGGACGAAAATACCAGAAAATGTCAGATTTTAAAGGAATTAAGGTTTAAATATAAGTCCCAAATGTGCCTTTATCATAATATTTTGTTGAAACATCCCAAAAATATTTTAAAAGCATTTTCTATTTTTTTTGGATTGTTAGAAAATATTTTGGAGTTTTGGGATTTTTAAAAAAGGAACCAAAAAGGCCTCAAGATCAGTGTTCTAGGTCTTGTATTCGTTTTATCATTCTGGGTTTAGGATCATCGTTCGGAGTGCGGAAACCACGATTGAGGTGCTAAGGACTCTCGGTCTGTGGCTAGAATTCTCTGTCGGATGCTAGAATTCTCGGTCGGACGCCTTTGTGCTGGCCGAACGTCATCGATCATAGGTTAGGGAGTTCTCGGTCAGGTGCAAGACTCCTCAAGCCTATGTCTGATTTTTCGGTTGGATACAAAAATCTTTGATCGACCCTCTTAGTCCTCTTGGTCCTAGATGAAAAGCATCGGTCGGACTACTTGGTACTGTTAAGAATTTATCAGTCGTGACCAAAGATCTTTGGTCGGATCTCTTAGTCCTAGTCGGAACTATTGGTCCTCAATAGCATCAACATTATAGGTTTTGCAATTTTTACGGAGGCTTGGATCCTTTGATCCTAGGGCTTGGGTAGCTACACAAAGCTCCCCATGAACATTAAAATCATCATCCTAACGTATCATTCGACCCTCTGATGATCAATTTGTGCAAAAAAGTTTATGACCAGAAATCGGATTTTTGATTTTAAAGTTATTTTGAATTAAAAGGAGATTGCCAATAGCTCCTTTATACTTCATATACTTGATTGATACTAAAATATAAACAATGATTGTTCATTTGGACCAATTCAAGAACTCACAAATTTCATTTATTTTAAATTTTTTGATTTTTATCAAACATAATCGGGATGGATGACATGATCCATATTGTTGCTCAATATCATTAGAAACATTTTGGAGATTTTTTTAAGTTGTTGTTCTTCAGGATTAGCCCAAAAATAGAAACCCCATTTTTAGAAAATTTAAAATTCAAATTTGGAATTTTCTTTTTGGACTGATTGATCGGTTCTGGAATTCCTGGAAAGCTTATTAATAATTCTAGGATCGATTTCCAATTATCAAATTCAAGAACCAAAAAGCATACCAAGCTTACGAAAACTAAAATTTAAAAACTTTAATTTCAAACTATAAGTATTAATTAAAACATGATTGGAAGCTTACCAGATTTTGGAGAACACTCCTTAAACCTTAAGGAAGCTTTGGGATGCTCAAATCCGAGTTTTAAGGTCTGTGGAGAAAATTCCAAAAATCCAGACACTTTAAGCTGTAATAGCGGATTTATGTGTTTTTCGGATTGGATGCTTGAGAGGTGATGTATTGGTTTCGGATTTGTTAAGGGATACTATTTGTTGTCTCCCGAAGTCGGTTGAATGAGTCAAGTAGATTGAATCAGCCAAAATCCATTTATGGTATTTTGGCTATTCTTTTAGCCAATTTTCAGAATAGTCACTGATGATGCCTATGGATGTTGGAGAAATGATCACCGAAGTAGGGTGATTATTTCACCTTTAAATCAGCTAAAAAGATTAACTATAGATATAGTTCGATCTTTGAGAAATTAAAGATGGGACATGTTCTTATCGTTCGACTATTGTAAGGAATGAGACAACTGCATGGAAAAATGATATTGTTTTGGGCGTAACACGGATGAGGAGCGGTCCATTAGCGTTCCGTCACATTTCGGGCGTTCTGTAGTGATTCAACTAACGGAACGTTAGCTAATTTGGTGCGGCGCGACCGCGCGTTCCATATGTTAAAGCGGGCGATGTGAAGAACTCTTGGGCATTGGATAACAATCCAACGCTAATCTAATAGTTGCTGATCTAATAGTTGCTCATCTAATATGGGGTTAATTATTTTGATTTTATAAATTATAAATTATAAATTATAAATTGGGTATGTAATTTTTTCGTGCTTACACCAAGGTTAAAACCTAATTAAAAATTAATTGGATTAATTATTGTAATAATTAAATCCTAAATTAATTAAGGATAATGGCCAAAGAAAATAAAGAAAATAATTTGGGATGAAAGTTGAAACAATTGTCTCAAATTAATTGTAAAAAAATCAAAAGGGATTAAAATAAATAATTTAGAATAAAAGTTGTATCCATTTAATCCCAAATCAATTATTTATTTAACACAATAATATACAAAAATAAAATAAATTGTCAAAATATATGTCATATTTATTTTAAATATTTTGTATATTTATAAAGATTTAAAAACAAAACCAAAAGGGTAAAAGAAAATTCAATTTCAAATAAATCATTAATGTTTAAATAAAAAAATATTGTAATATAGTGCAACCAAAACCCCGAAGGATCGCTACAACGGGAACAACATCATTTAGATAGGCAATGGATTTTCATCCAACGTACATGAATCGCCCGCGTGGCCCGCTGCAACGAAGTAAGGGTGCATCCACGAAGCACACAATTAGTTAACATGCACACCAGCGCCGTTAGCTCAAACACGACGGAAAGCTCCGTCACTGACGTAATGCAGATAGAACGCCAACGGAGCGTCCCGCTTCCGCATTTTCATCCAAAACGACATTGTTTTATCTTGGATTGTCGTATTCGTCGTGATGCCGAAAGATTAAGAAAAATAGTCATATTTTACTTTTCGAAGATGGAACTTTGACATTTCTCTACTATTTGGCCACATTCAAAAAGTGAAATGATCACCCTACTTCATTGATCATTTCACCTAGACCTACAATCGCCATGATTGCCTACGCGGACATCTGGCCAGAAGAACAACCAAAACACCATTATAAGTGTTTGACTAATTGAAGACCTCGTGTTTGACTAATTGAAGCCCACTTGATCAATCTGGATGTAAGAGATAACCTTTCAAGCCTCAAATAAGAATATTCAAAAAATCTGCCATTGAAGCTTCCCTAAGGCCATAAACTTGGATTTAGGCATCCCTAAAGCTTCCCTAAGGTCTAAGGAGTATTGTTAAATCTTTGTAAGATTCCAATCACACTCCATTTAAATCTTCCAATTTGAAATTGAAATTTTTATATTTTAGTTTTTATAAGTTTATATACTACCTGGATGTAAAATTTTGTGATTGGAAAACGATCATAGCATCAGTTTTAAGCTTTCTGTTGAAGCTAAACCGATCAATCGATCTAAATCAAAAAACCCCAAATTTGAATTTGGAAAACACAAAATTGGTTTTTTTGTTCTTGAGCTTTTGCTGAAAAATAGTAGCCTACAAATTTGTAATTTTAATGTTATAGAGGACCGATAAGTTTAACTAGGACCAACATGTTCGATTGAGAAATTTCAGTTAGGATCCAAAGGTCAGACTGAGAAATTACAGCTATAACTGAGAGATCCTGATAGAAAAATTAAGAAGATTAATTTTGGAACCAGCCAGACAAACTAAACAGAGGTTAATCTTCATGTGCAGGTACTTCTAAAACCGTATGAACCGGTTGGGGCATCAAAAACCGGTTGCTACTACTTCAAATGAACCGGTTGGGGCATCAAAAACCGGTTGCTACTACTTCAAAGAAACAAGTCTCAAGTGATCAAGTTAAAGATCAGAGGAACCGGTTCTACTCTCTCAAGCGACCGGTTAACGAAGAAGAAAGATTATACTCTCCAACCGGATGATACAGCATAAGGCACAAAAACCGGATGATTCAGAACAAAAGTCAGAAGATTCAAATTCAAGAGTGACGTACCATGACGGAAGAAACGTGTCTTGAAAGAATAAAAGAAGATCAGATCCGATCAGAAGCATGCGAGGAAAGCAATGATGCTTTGTTGATCCGATGCTGACAACCGAAAGCGGATGTTCAACACGTGTCTCAATCTGAAAACCGGCTATGTCATCCTATGCTGAGAGTCACCTGCATGAATGCCAGGTGTTGAGGAAGTTGAAACGTGCAAGCAACCTTTCTGCAAACAGGCGTGATAATGATCGACCAATCCGCAAGAGAGAGAAGAAAGTAACCGTTGGCTACTTTCAGCTATAAAAGGAAGTCGAAACGTCTTCAGATATTGAGAATCTGTTCTACCAATGGATGGTTATTACAAGATGTCTTATTATTCAAGGCAGCAGTTCAGCAGTAGTAGTTGTGAGCATCATAAGTTCTAAAGCATTAAATTCTAGAGAGATAAAGTCCTGTATTCTAAAACCGGTGTGCTTAAAACCGGAAGTTCTTTGTGTGTTATTGTGTTGAGTTGTTGTATTACATCAAAAGTGTGAGTTTGGTGTAACCGGCGAGTAGCGAAGTTGGGCTCGACCGGAAGTATTGTTGTAACTCTAAAGAGTTAGTGGAGATCCTTCTCATAACCTGAGAAGAAGGGGTGACGTAGGAGGGTTTGCTCCGAACATCCATAAACAAATCTCTTGCCTCGTGTTCTTTCCTTTGCTTTCATTTCTTGCTTACTTAACCTTAACCTCAAAACCAATCATACTTCTAAAACCGGTCACTCACCTCCATTAAACCGACTCCTTCTTAAACATCATCTAAAAGTCGCATTTGTTGCTTCAACCTGAAACAGACATTTCCGCCCTTGAACCCGGTTCAAGAGTCTGTGACAGGTTGTGCAGTGCTGAGAACGGTTTTAGTCTTTAACCGGACTATCACCAAAGAGTGTTGTGTTGTGTAAGCGGCCACCCTTCCCTAGAAACCGGAAACACCCCGGTCCTCCAAGGGCGTCCCCGATCCTAACAGATCCGATCGAGGAATTTCAACTAGGACCAAGAGGTCCGATCATGGAATTCCAGCTGGGACCGAGAGGTCCGGCCAAGAAATTACAGTCAGAACCGAGATGTTCGACTGAGGAATTTTAGCTAAGAACAAGAGGTCCGATCGAGGAATTTGATAGGATCGGCTTTATCGATAGAGACGGGGTCTGGCTAAAGATGAAGGCTTATGAAAAACAGTTTGAAAGAAATCCTGTTAGGGATTTAATTCTCTTTCTATTATACGCAAACTTGAGTAAAAACTTGAAACGGATTCAAGGCGGAATTGTTTACTTGGGTTTGAAGCACAAGATGAAGTATGAAAAGATGACAGAAATGAAGAACACAACAGTTTGTTTATGGATGTTCGGAGAAACTCTCTTACGTCACCCCTTCTTCCAACCATCGGAAGGATTCACTATAAGATGATATGAATCAAATACAGTTTACACACACTTAGCTCACTATTGAACAGAACACTTTCTGTTCAATTACAAGATGAATAATATCACTCAGCTAAAGGTGTTTTGATTCTAGCTTTCTCTCTCGATTCACACACAGTACAATCTGAAAGAAGCTTCACAGAATAAGTTCAGTAAGCAAGATTGCTTGTTCGTTTGTATTCGCTTGTTCGTAAGGAAAAAGTTCAAGGTGCTTCGTCCGTTGCTCTTAGGATTGATTATATTCTAAGCAGGAGCTAACGGTCGAATCTTCAAAAATGATACGTGGCACTCTTCCATTGGAAAGCCTCCATTGTACACAGCAGGTTCTAAGCACAAGGATCATGGTCGTACAGAATTCGTAGTGCGCCGAATATTCCATCAGTGATGTACCTGCAAAACGGGTAATGTGAGGAAAATTCTCTTACGTGGCATTCCTTGATTGGATACATATAGCTGTTGTACTAATCTTCACTAGAAAGTGGAGCAGAAGCAGGGTACAACTATAGCACGTGGGTAGGAGAAATGCTAGATTCAAGCGTACTGCTTAAACTGAGCATTAGACGTATTTCAGTTAGACGGATTGTGAAAATCAGTCTAATGAAATAGGTCAACTCCTTCTAATGAAAAACGTCTATTAGACCGCCTGGTCTAATAGAATTAGACTCGCGTCTAATTACAATAACCATTAGACTGGCACGTCTAACTCC
This sequence comes from Impatiens glandulifera, assembly GCF_907164915.1. Classification (NCBI taxonomy): domain Eukaryota; kingdom Viridiplantae; phylum Streptophyta; class Magnoliopsida; order Ericales; family Balsaminaceae; genus Impatiens; species Impatiens glandulifera. The sequence goes on along the minus strand of NC_061869.1, from coordinate 32,796,809 downwards.
ACTGAGTTAGACTGGCACGTCTAATTCCGGTTCTACCTCAGACTTGTCTGAAGGAGTTAGACTCACGTCTAACTTTCACTAATTAGACAATCCGTCTAATTATTCAATAACCATTAGACCGACACGTCTAACTCCACTGAGTTAGACTGCACGTCTAATTCGGTTCTACCTCAGACTTGTCTGAAGGAGTTAGACTCACGTCTAACTTCACTGAGTTAGACTGCACGTCTAATTCTGGTTCTATCTCAGACTTGTCTGAAGGAGTTAGACTCACGTCTAACTTTCAATAATTAGACCACACGTCAAATTATTCAATAACCATTAGACTGACACGTCTAACTCCACTGAGTTAGACTGCACGTCTAATTCCGGTTCTACCTCAGACTTGTCTGAAGGAGTTAGACTCATGTCTAACTTTCACTAATTAGACCATACGTCTAATTATTCAATAACTATTAAACCGACACGTCTAACTCCACTGAGTTAGACTGGCACGTCTAATTCCGGTTATCAATTAGACTACCCGTCTAATTACAAATATATTAGACTACACGTCTAACTCCGATGAGTTAGACTGTACGTCTAATTATGAATATATTAGACTTACGTCTAATTCCATTAGACCCACGTCTAATGCCGCGTATTCATTAGACTTGCGTCTAATTCTTTACATCTATTAGACTACACGTCTAACTCCGATGAGTTAGACTGTACGTCTAATTCCGTGTATTCATTAGACCATCCGTCTAATTCTTTACAAATCTATTAGACTACACGTCTAACTTCGATGAGTTAGAATGTACGTTTAATTCTGAATATATTAGATGTACGTCTAATTCCATTAGACTCAAGTCTAATTCCATGTACCTATTAGACCGTCCGTCTAATTTACACGTCTATTAGACTGCACGTCTAACTCCGATGATTTAGACTGTGCGTCTAATTTTATGCGAATGAAAATCAAAATCGGTCTAATGACCCTCATTAGATCCAAGTCTTATAAGGTATTGTCTCAATACACCTGTATCGAAACTCATAAGTTATTTCATCATCAAAATATTAGAGGGTAAATTATTTCAACATTTAGTCAAAATAATTTGACCCCACAATTTCCCCCTTTTTTATGAAGAAATTGCAGACATGCATACCTATATCTAAACATGCATTCATGAAATAAATAATCAAACACCTTGTTCACTTACATCATTCATCCAAAAACCAGTATTCGAAAAATCATCAAGAAACCATGTTCAATAAAGTTAAGTAGAGTAAAATAAGAGAAATCATTGTTCTTCCCTTTTAACTCGAGGATCGGTTGGACTCATCTCTTGCCCTGGGAGCATGTTCATGAAATGAGGATAGCCGCGACCACCACGACCTCCTGCACTTGATCTTCCTCCACGTTCAACAACACTGGCACGTCCACCTTGATCAACATTTGATAGCCTACTCCGGCCACCACCACTTCTTCCTCCACGCTCAGCACCGCTTCGACCACCACCTCTCTTGGTTGGCCTAGGATTGTCATCAGAATTTGGAGCTCGCCTGGATCTTGTCCCGGTTGACACACCATCATTTCTCCTGCTTGACTCACCTTGAATTGGTCGAGGTTGAGCACCTTCAACATTGGCCTTTGCATCCTCCTTTGCTTGAAACTTCCTAGCAATGGAGTCAGCAAATTACTGACGTTCATTGTCGTTCCTTCTCATGCAGCCCTGCATTTCTACCATTTGATTCTTCACCAGACAGAATTCCTTCATTGTTTCACTATGGCGTTCATCGTTGATATGCCTCTCAATGTCAAATAACTCACTTTGACGGTTGAAGAGATCCTTTTCAAACTTTGAGAAGTTCACGTTCGCAATGTGGGTCTCATAAGTGTTCTTCTTCAAGGTATTATCCAGCTCAGTGAGGATCTTGAAGATATTGCCAAAATTTGCTCTTTCTTCTTCCCTTGAATTCATTGACTGACACATAGTCTTCTGAATTGAGGAGAGCATAGACCTCATAGATCTTAGCACTTTATTTCCTCCAGCGGATGACTCTTCATGAGACGACACTTCTTCAGATTCTGCTATCAAACTTTGAATAGGCTCAAAGTTTGTATGAACCGGCAAGGATTGCTCCGGATGATTTATTTCAGCATTCTTAGCAGCTTTTTCTCGTGCCTCTTCTTCAATTTCTTGTTCCTCTCTTTCAAATCTCTCGAGCAGATTTCCAGAGTAGTGGCGAGGAATGTTGATGTTTTTGTGAACACTTCCCACAACGCCATCGGGAAATAAGCGGGGCATCACAAACGTTGGTTGTTGTTCCTGTTCCTTCTCAGATGAGGAACTTTCTTCTTCATTGTCTTTCTCTTTTGAGAGTTCTCCCTCAGTTCTTGCAGTTTCTGGCTGAGTGACCTCTGTCGCAATAGGGGTTAAATCACTTCTTCTTCAATAGGAGCTTTCAAAGCCTCCTCAATTACATCTTCTATGATGAATTTTTCATTATTTGTCTCAAGAGCATGTTCAGGCTCTTAAAAATTCACATCTCCTTCTTCTTCATTCGGAAGTCCTTGGACAGGATGATCTAGAATGCGTCTCTCTTCGGCAGAAAGATTCCCGAATTTGATTAGGAGAGCAGCATCTAGCTCATCATTATCAGCATCTTGAATGTCCATAGCTTCTTTTACGCCAGAGCAATCGGCGCCATGAATGTGTCTAGAAGTAGTAGTGACATAGCTCTAAAGGATATCATTCAACTTTTTCAATACTTTTGCTTCAACATCGCTCCTTTTGCATTAAGGTTGAAGATAGCTTTCCTGGCTTCATAAATTGGAAAGAGAGCTTTTCCAAGAATACAAGCTTCCACCAGTTCTCTTTTATTCAGAGCTTCACCCACATCTGAAGTTCTTGCCCATTTCAAGACTTTCTTTTCGTTTGCCACTCTCTTCTTCCATTCTTTTATTATGGCAGCGTTAGACAGAGAGTCGTTGTACTTGGAGGACAGCCTCTCCATGGACCAGGAATCATAGATTTCCAATTTCTCAGTAGAAAGAGCTTTAACTTGATCTAAAATAAGATCAACGATACCTCTTGCTTCAGATACCTTCTTAGGAGCTTAAGTTGCAATGGATTTTCCTTTTCCAACAACCTCTACGAGTTTTGGAGCTAGTCTAGGTTCACCAATCACAATTCCTCTTATCCCTTTTCTGGACCGCAACAGTTCGAAGGCAGATTGAGGTTTCATATAGAGCTTAGCAGGAAGCTCTCTACAAATAATTTTCCCGACCACCAAGGAATCTTTGGGAGCAGTAATATTGGGTTCACCAGCAACAAGGGTAAGAACAACACCTTGTTCTGGTTGCGACGACTCTGTAGCACTGGCGGCCACATGATCAGATTGCATAATAGGAGATTCAGCCCTGTCAATAGTTTCATCATTTGGACCGGCTGACTCAACAGCAGGCCCTTCAGCAGATTCTCTCAAAGGAGAAAAAACAGATTCAGCTTGTTCCACTTCGGGAACATCAATTTTTGGCACAGCAGCCAAAGATTTAGAAGACTTTACCTTAGCAGATTTAGACGCACGGGGCGCCTTTGTCTTCTTCTCCGTTGAGGCACAAGACCTCGAAGGTTTCCTCAAATAGGTTGAGGGAGTGGATAACGATGTCATTAGAGTTGCAACAAATACGCCTGGACCTTGCTTCAACCTTGAATCAACAAATTCTGAGTCCTTCTGTTTTGGACTTTTCTTACTAGAGGAACTAGCCTCTGATTCGTTCACAGTTTTAGTTCTCTTTGCCCCTGTTGAAAGAACAGAAGCAGAGGGCTTTGATCGAGTGGAATGCTTTCCATCGGTCTGGTAACTAGAAGCACCAGATGCAGATTTTAGGTTGTTCTTCAACCTCGTCAGTAATAGCAATAAAAACTCTTGGAGAGTTGATCTGCGCCGGTTCACCAACGGGAACCCCCAAATACTTCAACAGGTGTCTCAGTTGATCCGCATATGTGATACTCTCCTTATTCATTTGACTGATAGAATAACACAGATTCTAGAAAAGGGTATGAGCCCAGTTTACCTGGATTCCATTAGAAATAGCACACATATAGTCAAAACGGTCTTGACTATAGAGATGGAAGGAACCAGCCTTCCCTTGCAGCGCCTTTACCACCACGTCGTTTAGAAGAATGAATTGTGGTTTGAATACCTTCTTGTATCCATTCACATGGATCTTTGAACCGTCTGCAGAGAAAGTTGTCTTCATCTCTTCCATGATTTCTGAAGAGAGCACCAAATTGAACAGATGACCCTCCATCGGAAGTTCAAAGAACTCCGCATAGACTGCTTCGTCGAAAGAAATCTCCGTTCCGTTGACGGTTGCTACGATGGAATCATCCACCATAACAGTCGTCTTGAAGAACTCGCGAACTTCGTCTTCATAGAAGATGAACGGTCCGCCCAGATACTTCCTTAACCCAGAATATTCTAGGGTTTGGAACATCTTCACCACCTCCGGTTGATCAAAAGAATACATCGATGGAAAGTCCACCTGCAAAGTACAGTGACCGAGAGTGATTTTCTTCACCATTTTTGAGAGAATGTGAATCGACACGATATTTTAGAGAGATTTAGTGAGAGAAATGCAAGAAATCTAGGGTTCTTAGAGATTTCGAGAGATTAAAAGTTTTCAAAATCATGCAGAAATGTCCTTATATAGATGAAAGAGGGAAATATAGAGTAACTGTCTATTCTAGGGGTAAGGCCCATTAATAAATGTTAGACGTCCTTTTTCAAGAAATCATCATTAAAAATGAGGGTATATCAGTCATTTTCTCTAAACTTGATAGACATGTGCCTTCATGTTATTAAGAGATGATTGTTCGATATTTTGAGCGGGAAAAGCAGATAGCTCTCAACGTGTGACAGTTGTCCCTGATCAGTCTAATCGGCACGTAGTTAGACGTTTTTCTTATTCCACAAATCCAAAATAACACAGCGTCTATTAGACGGATGAGTGTATTAGACGCATACGTCTAATTCCGTGTCCATAAAAATCCTTCTAATGTTTATTAGACACGTACGTCTAATTCCGCATAAACACCACGTGTTAGACGTGTGTTTATTAGACGTGAGCATCATTTTGCTCAAGACGTAAAAACGTCTAACGTCTATTAGACGTGTCCGTCTAATTGCGTAGGTGTAACACCTCAACATATAGACTTAGATGTATGGATTATGAGCAAAAAATACGTCTAAGTACATACTATTTCTTTTAGACACCCTTGTCTAATTAGACCGATTAAGGATATTCGTCTAGAGAGTATCTTTTAATTCCAAAGAAAATTTTCTTCTCATAATGAGTATGGACAAGATTTTTATAAACAATTTTTGTGGTCCAAAAACCAAAAATAATTTTAACACATAAAAACATTTATTCTTCCAGAATGGCAAGTGCCATTGTTGATCTTCCAAGCTGTGTATTCAGAGGAGTACTCTTCTAGCTTCCTTCATGCTATCCTCCTGCATCACCTATAAAATAAACTATTTACAAATCTTGGTACCCACACTCAATTGGGTCCTCGATCAATTAGTCCTTTAGGAATCCATATTTGAGTTATTCTGATGAATTTCCCATTTTGTGTTGTGATTAATGCATAAGATTTTGACTTAGCAGATGACTTCCTGCTAGCCACTGATCCTTTAACTTTTGAAGAAGATTTTCTTTTAAAATTCCTTGACTTAGAGTCAGGTTTTAAATTACCAGACTTATTAGCTTTTTCTAGCTTATTCTTGAGCCAGCTAACAGTTGGTGGAACATAATCTATTTCATTTTTTAAAGCAACTTCTTCATGAATAGGATCAGATTCAATGTCAGTCATGCTTCCTTTGACAAGACTTATTGACTTAAGTTTGTCATTTGGCTTTGACTTTTTGCAGGAAGGTTAAGATCATTGCTTTCAAATCCTAATCTGGATCTAGATCCAGCAAGTTTCAACATGCTGATTTGATATTTGACAGCATCACCAGACCTTGTCCATGCACAGACAACATAGTTAAGCCTTTTGTTTTCAGATGAAAGAGTTTGAATCTGTTCCTTGAGCATCTCATTTTCAAATGAAATCTCTTCAATCTTCTTTTCAAAAACATGTGACTCTTCCTCTTACAGATTTGGTTCATTTAAATTTGATGAAGATTTAGTTTCATTTAGAGATTCTTCTAGCTTTCTGTACTCGATGACCATGTCATCTAGTGCAGCTACCAGTTGTTCCCTTGAAAACCTTTCGGAAGAGAAATCAAATACCTCAGTCTCTTGAGTTCCTTCTTCATCTTCTCTGGCCATGAAGCAGGCGACGTCTTCTTCATCACTTTCACTGGATGAAAAGTAAGAGCCACGGCTGCTTCCTCTGTTCATTTCGTCACCAGCCATAAGAGCCTTCAGCTCTTTTCTATCTTCCTTGACATCTTCACGCTTTGGCTTCCGGCATTCCGATGCATAATGACCTTTAATACCACATTTAAAACAAGTAACATTAGCTTTAGATTTTCTATTATCATTAGAATTTGAAGAGTTTTAGTTAGAGTTGCTCTTCTTCATGAAGTCGCCAAACTTATTCACAAAGAGAGACATGGCATCGCTGCTCAACTACTGAGCTGCCATCTTCACGTCCAGAGTGGTTGGTGGCTCTTTAACAGTCACCAGCGCCTTAGCAATAATAACGGACGAGGGTTAATTTTATTCCATCCTACAGTTGAACTCGAACTGATAGGCCTTGAGATCAACGAAGAGATCAAAGAGAGAGATCTTGTTAAGATCTTTGGATTCTCTCATCGCCATAGTCTTTATGTCCCATTCTCTTGGAAGAGCACGCATGACCTTGATAAAAAGCTCCCGGTTGCTATAAGTCTTGCCTAGGATGGATAATGATGAGACGATCTTGCTGAATCTGGTGTCGAAATCGTTCATTGTTTCACCAGGACGCATTTTGAAGTTGTCGAACTGTTGAGTAGCAACCATGATCTTGTTTTCCTTGGTTTTCTCGTTTCCCTCACACAGTTCAGTGAGTCTGTCCCAGACCTTTATGGCAGTGTCACATTCGATGATATAGTTGAACATACTGTCATCGAGAGATCTGTACAGAACATCAAGAGCCATGTTGTTGAGGTTGTTCTACCTCTTTTTATCAGCAGTCCAGTCGGCGTTTTCCTTATCAATCTTGATAGGACCTTCTGTGACAACACTCCACATGTCATCATGAAGAGAAGAGAGATGTGCACGAACTCTTTTCTTCCAAACAATGTAGTTTTCACGAGAGAAGGTTGGAATGGCTGTAGCACTGGCATCTTTGGGTATGTTCGACATATTTCAGGAAAGGATTGAGAATAGAAATAGGGCTCTGATACCAATTGATAGGATCGAATTTATCGATAGAGACGGGGGTCTGGCTATGGATGAAGGCTTATGAAAAATAGTTTGAAAGAAATCCTGTTAGGGATTTAATTCTCTTTCTATTCTACGCAAACTTGTGTAAGCACTTGAAACAGATTCAAGGCGGATTTGTTTACTTGGGTTTGAAGCACAAGATGAAATATGAAAAGATGACAGAAATGAAGAACACAACAGTTTGTTTATGGATGTTCGGAGAAACTCTCCTACGTCACCCCTTCTTCTAACCACTGGAAGGATTCACTATAAGATGATAAGAATCCAATACAGTTTACACACACTTCGCTCACTATTGAACAGAACACTTTCTGTTCAATTACAAGATGAATAATATCACTCAGCTAAAGGTGTTTTGATTCTAGCTTTCTCTTTCGATTCACACATAGTACCATCAGAAAGAAGCTTCACAGAATAAGTTCAGTAAGCAAGATGATTGAGTAGTCTCTCTCTCTGCAAAGTCAGATTGCTTGTTCGTTTGTATTCGCTTGTTCGTAAGGAAAAAGTTCAAGGTGCTTCGTCCGTTGCTCTTAGGATTGATTAAATACTGAGCATGAGATAACGGTCGAATCTTCAAGAATGATACGTGGCACACTTCCATTGGAAAGCCTCCATTGTACACAGCAGGTTCTGAGCACAAGGATCGTGGCCGTACAGAATTGGTAGTGCGTCGAATATTCCATCAGTGATGTACCTGTAAAACGGGTAATGTGAGGAAAATTCTCTTACGTGGCATTCCTTGATTGGATACATATAGATGTTGTCCTAATCTTCAATAGAAAGTGGAGCAGAAGTAGGGTAAAGCTATAGCACGTGGGTAGGAGAAATGCTAGATTCAAGCGTACTCGCGTCTAATTATAATAACCATTAGATTGGCACGTCTAACTCCACTGAGTTAGACTGGCACGTCTAATTCCGGTTCTACCTCAGACTTGTCTGAAGGAGTTAGACTCACGTCTATTTTTCACTAATTAGACAATCCGTCTAATTATTCAATAACCATTAGATCGGCACGTCTAACTCACTAAGTTAGACTGCATGTCTAATTCTGGATCTACCTCAGACTTGTCTAAAGGAGTTAGACTCACGTCTAACTTTTACTAATTAGACAATCCGTCTAATTATTCAATAACCATTAGACCGGCACGTCTAACTTCACTGAGTTAGACTGCATGTCTAATTCCGGTTCTACCTCAGACTTGTCTGAAGGAGTTAGACTCACGTCTAACTTTCACTAATTAGACCACACGTCTAATTATTCAATAACCATTAGACCGGCACGTCTAACTCCACTTACTTAGACTGCACGTCTAATTCCGGTTCTACCTCAGACTTGTCTGAAGGAGTTAGACTCATGTCTAACTTTCACTAATTAGACCATACGTCTAATTATTCAATAACTATTAGACCGGCACGTCTAACTCCACTAAGTTAAATTGGAACGTCTAATTCCGGTTATCAATTAGACTACCCGTCTAATTACAAATATATTAGACTACACGTCTAACTCCGATGAGTTAGACTATACGTCTAACTCCGATGAGTTAGATTGTACGTCTAATTTCGAATATATTAGATTTACGTCTAATTCCATTAGACCCACGTCTAATTCCGCGTATTCATTAGACTTGCGTCTGATTCTTTACATCTATTAGACTACATGTCTAACTCCGATGAGTTAGACTGTACGTCTAATTCTATTTGACTTACGTCTAATTCTGTGTATTCATTAGACCATCCGTCTAATTCTTTAGACATCTATTAGACTACACGTCTAACTCCGGATGAGTTAGACTGTACGTCTAATTCTGAATATATTAGACTTACATCTAATTTCATTAGACTCAAGTCTAATTCTATGTACCTATTAAACCGTCCGTCTAATTTACACGTCTACTAGATTGCACGTCTAACTCCGATGAGTTAGACTGTGCGTCTAATTTTATGCGAATGAAAATCAAAATCGGTCTAATGACCCTCATTAGATCCAAGTCTTATAACGTATTGTCTCAATACACTTGTATCGAAACTCATAAGTTATTTCATCATCAAAATATTAGAGGGTAAATTATTTCAACATTTAGTCAAAATAATTTGACCCAACAAAATTTCAAGAAGAATTGAAGATTTTTACATCCGACTAAGGATTTTAACCTAGACTGAGGAGTCTCGCACCCAATCGAAAATTCCCAAATCTATGACCAATGAAGTTAACTTCAAGCTAAGTCAAGATCGTTTGTTTTCCCACCTCGACCAATGATCTTTCACTAACTACGAACCAAACAAAACTTAGTAAAACAATACTTTTATATACGTATACCTTATATGGATTTTAAAATCAATTAACTACTCTTTTGCAAATAAATAATCTTTTAAGTAAATAATTTTTTATTAATTAAAAACATAATTTTATAAATTACATTTTAATTTGATTATTTCAAATCTAAATGATTATTTAAACTTGAATTGAAATTAATTATTAGAATTTATTTAAATCTGTAAAAATTCTGTTTTATTATAAAAAAATTAACACGTAAGTCGAGGTTAAAAAATTTCGAACCTCAAGAATTTCTGAGTAAAGTATTTTCCGGGAGTTACAGACTAATAAATAAAATTGATTTTAATTTTTTTGTACAACACAATAATATTTCTAATTTGACATTTTTCAAATTATATTATATAATTATATATCTGATCCTTTCATATTTCATAGATATAAATCCTAATAAGCTACCATATCATTAACAAAACTTATGTATTGCACAATTTTCTTGTCTAAATAATTATAATTATGGTTGATATTTTTATTTATATTTATCCAATTCTTCTATTTAATATTTAGAATTACAATAAACATAAATAATTTAGAACAAAACTAAATTTGATTATCTTACTTTTTTTTTTAGTTATTTAAAATATATATATATATTATTCCTTAAAACTTTAGAAAAATAAGTTTAAATTTTATTTTAAAAATATTATAAAAAAATAATTTTAAGGAAGTTTATTATGAATAATTTATTTAATGTATAAAAACAACTTCAATTTTCTTTTTTAAAACTTTAAACATTTATTATAATTATTAACATCATAATTGAGAATAAAACTCATAAATTATTTATGATTTTGAGAATAAAACTCTAAATTATTTCTGATTTTTATAACTTAATTATACAATTAATGACCCTGTCACTTTTAAATTGTTAATTTATTATATAATAAAATCAAAATATTTTATTTTCACTAAAATATATTATTATGATTGTACATTAATAATAATTAACAATTTATCGTACTAAAGTGTCCAATTGAGTAAGTTTAAAATAAATAAATTATTAAATTATCCAATATTTTGAATGGGCACACAAAAGTTAAATTTTTATTGTTAAATATATTGTAGAAAATAAGGATAATAAAAAATGTGAAGAAATAACTTCTTAAACAAATATTTACAACTTTAATCAGACAGTAATATTTATAAAAATAAAACTTTTTATCAAAATAATAATATTATTATTACTATATTTAATTTCATTAATTAATAATCAAGATTTATTTACTTTACATTATCAAGATTTATTTAAATCTTTGTAAATTCTATTTTATTATAATATTTTCTAACACGCAAGTCGAGGTTGAAAATTTTCAAACTTCGTGATTTTCAAGGTAAAGGATTTTCTAGGAGTTAGAGTCTAATAAATAAAATTGATTTTAATTTGTTCTACAACACATTAATATTTTTAATTTGACATTTTTCAAATTATATTATATAATTAAATATCTGACACTTTCATAGACATAAATCTTAAGTTAAAATATTCTTAACAACTTATGCACTACTCAATTTTCTTGTTTAGATAATTATAATTATGATTGATATTTTTGTTTGTATTTATCAAATTATTCTATTTATTATTTAGAATTACAATTAATATAAATCATTTAGAACAAAACAAAATTTGATTATCCTACTTTTTTTTTTGTTATTTAAAATATATATATATTATTCCTTAAAACTATAGAAAAATAAGTTTAAATTTTATTTTAAACATATTATAAAAAAATCATTTTAAGGAATGTTTGATGAGAATAATTTATTAAATGTATAAAACAACTTCAATTTACTTTTTAATAACTTTAAACATTTATTATAATTATTAACATCATAATATAGAATAAAACTCATAAATTATTTCTGTTTTTATAACTTAATTATTCAATTACAGACTCTGTCACTTTTAAATGGTTAATTAATTAGGTAAAAAAATCAAAATATTGTATTTCACTAAAATATATTCTTATGATTATACATGAATAACAATTAACAATTTATGGTACTAAAGTCTTAAATTGATGGTTAAGTATTTAATAAATAAATTATCAAAATTATTCAATATTTTGAGTGGGCACACAAAAATTATATTTTTATTGTTTAATATGAGGTAGAAAATGAATATAAAGGATAATAAAAAAAATGTGAAGAAATAACTTCTTAAGCAACTATTTATAACTTTAATCAGTCAATAATATTTTAATATTTATGAAAAAAAGCTTTTGTCAAATTAATATTATTTTAGTATTATATTTAATTTCATTAATTAATAATAAATTGAATAAGTTATTAATAATTTTTTAACTTAATACGGTTATTTACTGTTATTGTCATTTTTAATTTGTTAATTAATAATAAAATAAAAATAAAAATATTTTTATTAATAATTAATTATTTATTATACTGCATTCTGTAATTCAATATTATCTTACAATTTATTTAATGTTAAAAATTAAAATAATAAATAAAAGAATTAACAATTATTTTAAGTAGGCGTAGATAACTTTTTTTGTCCACATATTTATGTTTTTCTTAATATGAATAAAAACATTAATTCAATTTAATTTATAATATAATGAAACTTATTTATATAATTAAAATTTGAATATTTATTTTAATAAGATTAATATATATATAATAACATAAATTATTTTTTTTAATATGGTACATTAATAATATTAAATTTTGATAATTTAACTATAAATAAATTTAAAATTTATATATATAGCAAAAATAATATTTTATTTTTAAAAATATAAACTAAATAGAGAAATGATATATTTATGTATTTTCTTAAGTTGTGATATGTTATTTTTAAAAATTGCATTCTTGATATAATTTATATCATGTTCAAAGACACCGTCATTGTTTGTTTGTATTATAAAAGATAATATGTTTTTTATTTAATTATTAATTTTTTTTTATATTTTCAGTTCACTCTTTTCTAATATTTTAAACACCATATTTATAATTAAAATTTGAACTTTTTAAATAAAAATAGTATAAATCAAACAAAATTAAAATGAATATTTATTTTATAATTTATTTCTCTTTGTGTTTTTTCATTTCAGAAGAAAAAAAAATCATATATCCAAATGGGGCCTAGGACTTCAGTTATGTTTAGGGCGTGCTTTACTTTTTTGACAGCTCTAGAGTTGAAAAGTTTTTTTAGACCAAATTTTTGGATAAAAAATGAGGAGAGGAGAGGAGAGGAGAGGAGAGGAGAGGAGAGGAGAGGAGAGGAGAAGAGAAGAGAAGAGAAGAGAAGAGAAGAGAAGAGAAGAGAAGAGTAGAGTAGAGAGTAGAGAGTAGAGAGTAGAGAGTAGAGAGTAGAGAGTAGAGAGTAGAGAAGAGAAGAGAAGAGAAGAGAAGAGAAGAGAAGAGAAGAGATATGGACAAGGCGCTCTCTCTCCTTCATGGCTTTACATACGTCTCACATTGACTTGTGGCTCCGAACATGATATCAGATATGTGCCTTGTTCACCTTCGGACGAAGTACGGGGACAAGAAATAACATATGAGTGGTATCTTCGCCTTTTTAGATAGCACACTTACAAATAATGATAAAGAGTGAACAATCATGTTTCTATCAAATATATTTTCGATTGTTCACTAGTGATACGATGGAATTCTGAAGTTAGGTACTAGTTCTCTTCATTTCCTGTACATTTTTCGATGAGTCAAAACCTAGATGTATCATTATAAGCGATACATTAATAACTAGAAATATTATTATTCACTTGTATCTATGACTATTATTTGTGATCTAAGTAAAAAAATAGTTTATATTTGTTTACTAATATCTATTTCATTTGGTATTTTTGTTGCTTTACTCTATCTATGTATATTTTTTGGGATTAAATTGAAGAGGACCCGTCACTGAAATATTTCCAACCAAGTTTGTCTCATCACCGTCAAAGCCGTTTTAAACTTCGTTTGAGTTTTATATTCAATTTTATTTTTTTATTTCCCCTAAAATATAAATAAATAAAACAAAAAATAATCAATATATCTATATGTAGGAGATAATAAATTGATATTATATACCTATAATCATATATAATATATAATTAATAACAACTATAAAATATATATTATATGTATATAAAATGAATACAGATGCCATATAACAATTCATCATTTCTTTCATTTTTTAAATGTTCCTAATTTATATATCTATACAAATAGTCCTAATAAAATATATGATCATCATTATTGGCATCAAATTGTTCAAGAAAGGTGGATCTACCACACCTTTAAAATAATAATTCATGTCTTCACCAATATTTCCTCCTTTAGCCCAATTTGTATACCAATGGCGGCAACAAACTCTATGCTCTTCCTTTGGTAATATTTCAGCAATTGCTCTTCTTAATCCCTAATAAAATGAAATCAAATAAATCAGCAACTGTAATTAAAAATCGTGTAATCAAATTTATATATGAGATTGTACATTGAAATCAAATTGTGATTTAAAAACATACATTTTGCATGTCTAAAATGATCTAATGTTATCTCCTTCTTCCAAATGTAGATCCTCAATTAGAAGTTTGAAAAATTATTCTCAACTTCTTCGACTCTCTCCGTCCACCACAACCCATGCTATCGGGAACATGTTATCATTTGCATTTTAACCACTAGAAGAAAGTAGTTCTCCTTTACATGCAGTATTTAAAAAGCATCCATCAACCTCAATTATTGTTCTACAACCGTTTATCCAACCACTCTTACATGCCTCAAAACACACATACATTCTATGAAATTTTGTTTCACCTGTGATTTCATTTTTTATGGTTTTAAAAATATAAGTACAATTTTCCTTGATTATAATTATTTGAAATATAAGTCTTTCTCGATGTCATATTCAACATTGGCAAAAACTATTCTTTTAGCTTTATTCATCAAAGAACAACTCACATCAAAATATAAATCCTCCCTATAAACTTCTTTAAGAGTTTTTGTGGAAATATCTCTTTGAGTTAAAATTCTATTGTGAAATTTCATTTCAACATACTTGGCAAAGACCAACATGTTCTTGTTATCAAATAGCAACGGTGCTTAGGACGATAATTCTTGACTATCCACTTTTTTTCTTTCTGTTTTTTCCTTGCTTGCAAAAAAATAACAAAAACATCATTCCTTGCTGCATTTCACCCTTATTTTGTAATGGTCTTGTTTAATCCATTTTATACTAAATCTACAATCACATAAATAATCTGTAATAACATCTTTTATCATTTTCATCATTCAAATACCATGCCTACAATGAACCTCCTGCACCCTAAATAGAAGGGTTGAATTTTAAATAAGAAGATTGTCGTCTCTTTACTTGATAAGATATTATAACATCATCAAGCCCCTAATAATCATTTTCTTTACTACCACTCCATAAATAACTCATGGGGTCACTTTCATCAAAATATTTAGAAACTTCAATTTCATCTTTTTCATCATCCATATCACTAGTATAATCTAACTCAACTTCAACTTATTTTTCATTATTAGGTCATATTCTTCATCCTCATCTTCAACTAAAAACTCACTTTCAACCATACATTGATCCATAAGATTTTATTAAATTAGGACATCTTCGATACTTGTTTCAATTTCAATATCTTCTTAAAAATATTCTTCATCATTTTCAGCCTCCACATTTTAACATTCATCTCTATAACTTGTGGAGGTATAGGAAGAAGACTTGATTGAATTTCATAATCTTGAAGTATAGAATCACCTTTTACTTCAAGATAAATATCAAACTCAAAACACATCACATAGAGCTTTAATAAATATATCAAATGTTGATCATTGTTCAAAGCCATTAATTGTAGAGTACAAGAAGAAGACTTGATTGAAATTTATAATCTTGGAGTATAGAATCACTTTTTACTTTAAGATAAATATCAATATCAAGACACATCTCAAAGATATTTAATAAATGAAGCAAATGTTGATCATTGTTAAAAGCCATTAATTGTTGATTTGGAGGACGATACAAAAACTCCAATTTTTTTATCCTTATATCTGAGAGAAATCGCAAAGTCCACTAAATTCAAGAAGATCAAGGTCTTTAATGGGTATGAGATGTTCTTTACCATAGTGTATAACTCTAACAAATCTCCAAAATATTAATAAATAGGTAATATTAAGCTAACGGAAGTTATAAGTGTTAATGCAAATGAATTTTAAGAATATATTACTGATCTGGATTTAGAAGATTTTCATCGTAGTAATAATTGTATTCTTACAATCATGACCTTTAGATATTTCACCTAAAAAATTCTTCATTTTTCATAATATGTCATATTTCCCAAAGTAAGTTTTTCAAACATTGTAATCAAAATATACATAATCCTACTTATTACAAAAATATTCATTATCAAAGTTAGTTTTAATCATTGTTATATATATAAGTAAAGTTTATAATTTAAATTTCCAGAAAACAAAGAAATATTTTAGTGGATATTTGAAATTTTTTCTTGTGTTATTCTATTCAAGTGTCCAAACTCTAACTTATTTGAATTGTGATTATAGGAAACATGTTACAAAAAGTTATATTGATGAACAATTCAGATAATAAAATAAGACTTAATCTAAGACATGATTCTTCTATGCTCATCAATAATATGCATTGATATCCATGTTTGAAATAATTCTAATAATATGCAAAATAACTTACTTTAATATCGATTATTCATTGATATTATAGACAGGAAAATGAAATAAAACATAAATGATTAACATGAATAAAGAAAACCTACTATAATATCCATTAGTAATAGTGTTCTTGTTCTTGATTAAAAATTAGGTAAAACAAAAGTCATTATGTCCATAAGATATGAAAAAATAAGTTACTATTATATCAATTATCATTTAATATTAGTAGTACAAGACATGATATACAAACATTGAATAAACTAACTATAATATGAATGGATAATGATATTTAAAGGAAAATACATCTACTATTACATTCTAATCCATATATTTGAAAATCATTATCTAAACTTTATATATATTATTTACTAAAGATGAAAACAATAAAAAAAAATTCAACGGAGTTTCATATATACTCAAACAAAGAATATAATTTCAGCATATATGTCTATCTAAAACAAAGAACAAAATAAAGTGTCAAGATTACTTGTGAGCTTCTAAATGATGAGAATGTTGTACTTTCAAACCAATCTAAAAAGGAACAAATAGAAAAACCCTAATCTAAACCCTAAATCCAACATATCTTAATCTAAACCTAAATTGAATTAAACAATATTAACGAACAAAGAATTTAAACCTAAATCAAACCAATCTAAACTTAAATCAATCCAAAATCTAAATATATGAATTTTTGATGGTCTGATAAAGAATTTTTGGTAATGAATCATAAAAACGGATGAATGAAGAAAAAAAGGAATTAAAGAAGAAAAGATGTCTTAGAGAAGAAAGAACGTGTTGAAAAATAATGGCGTATTTCTCATGTAAAAATTAAATTGAAACATTTTATTGTCACGTCAATTAAAATATACGGATCTAACGTCTGTTTAGTAAAAATGTTTAGTAAAAATATTCAAATGGCCAAAACTTTGATAGTTTGTTTCCCATATGGCTCAAATCAAAATTTGAGCTTATTAGTTCTTGTTTTGAATGTTTAGAATATAAATATATTTTGATTTATGTTATAAGTTTTGGGTTAAATTTGATTATTTTTAAAAATTTATTTTATTTTAGAAAGTGATAAGTTAGGTATGAAAGTGTCCCTAGATCATGTAAAATCGATAGGATTATTGAAAATACATGATAAAGTCTTCGTGTTTGAAAAGATTTGCGACTCTTCTCTCTTAAAGATTGTTACTATGCAAGATTAATGACCTACATTTTATCATGAAATTCTTGTACCTTAATACTTATATTTTCTGAATTGAATTTTTTTACTTATTTAGAATTTAGGGATCTAATTTATTTTTTATTTTTTTGAAAATCATTAAGGATGTGTTTGAATTATAGACGACATTATAATAAGAATTTTAATTTCAGTTTCATCATAACTAAAATTTATTTATAATTTAATTTCTATATTTAAAAAATTATAAAATTTTGTAATTCAATTTTAATTCTTGTATTTGAAAAAATATAATAAAATTAATTTGAATATAGATTAGTTTTATTTTTAAAATACGCTAAAACTTACTAAAAGGTAACTTAAATAGTAAAAAATTAAATATTGATATTACAATCAAATAAATTAAATTTGTTTATCTATTAAAATTAACATAGTGATTTTAATATGTCTAACTAAATATAAAAAGAACTACTCCAGATTCTAAAATATTTGACTTATTTTTTATTTCGAATTAAAATTAATGTAAGCCCAAACAGATTTGTTACTATTATAACTAAGCACATTGAAGAAATAATGAGATACAGTTCTATTAATTATTACTTAATTATTACTGAATATTATATTATAAATTTAAAAGAAAAACATATAAAAACAAATTTTATTGAATCACTAACACAATTTCATGAATTTTCAAACAAAATTTAGGGTTTTATATGTTTTGAAATTTAGAAGAA
The DNA here is from genome assembly GCF_907164915.1 of Impatiens glandulifera. Taxonomy (NCBI): domain Eukaryota; kingdom Viridiplantae; phylum Streptophyta; class Magnoliopsida; order Ericales; family Balsaminaceae; genus Impatiens; species Impatiens glandulifera. The sequence continues at coordinate 32,778,477 of NC_061869.1, read as the reverse complement.
AAAAAATAAAGGCTAAGAATTTTAATTTAATATATTTTAAGTAAATTGTAACATTTTTAATAAAAACTTGCTTAAAAAATGGTTGTGTTGGTCAAAAATAAGAATGCCGTCCACACGATCTTATTATATGGACGATCTTATTATATGTTTAATTATAAAATATATTTGTTTGTAATTAAAGAAAACTAACATGACTACCCATAGCCATGGCGCTTCCAGATGCTTAATTATAAAATATTACTAAGATGCATATAAAATATTTAAAACTTCAGATTATAAAAAATAGTTATTTAAAACTTTGTTAATAAATAGATATTAATTTTTATTTAATTTAAAATAAAATTATTATATGATTTAGATAGTGTCCTTCACATATATAATCGATTATCAGGCGAAGACGTCAAGGTTATTAAAAATGTCTGCACCATCTGTTCCTCTTTTGTTGTCGAGGTTATTAAACATATCGGCAACATCTCTTCCTCTTATGGCTATGACTTTCTTTCTTATCTATATCATTTTTCTTATTTTTAATATATTTATGTATATGTCTCATTATTCTTTATTATTTATAATGAAATTTAATCATCTTTACAATATATAAAATTAGAATATAGTTAAATTATCTTAATCAAAACTAAAATAAATTTTGTTAATATTTTAGAACGATAAGTGTAAATATTTTGTTTAAAATGTTAGAAAATTTAATGTAAGTAATAACTATATAGATAATCAAAAAAATGTAAAGAAATAACTTCCTAAACAACGATTTACAACTTTAATTAGTCACAAATATTTAAGAAAACTAAAATTTTATCTTATTAATATTATTTTAGTACTATATTTAATGTCATTAACTAAGAATAAATCGAATAAATTATTAATAAATAATTTATTTATTTAACTTAAATCATCAAATTAATGTTACTTTTAATGTCATTTTTAATTTGTTAATTAATTACAAATTAAAATATTTTCATTAAAAAATTATTCATTATTCATTGTACTGAATTCTGTAATTCATTGTTAAGTTGTAATTTATTAGATTTATAAAAGAAGAAGAAATAATTAAATTTATTTAAAAAGTTGTCATTATCAAGGTAGTGGCGATTGGAAAAAATTAATTAAAAAAATTAAGAATTTGTATATTTATTTTATTATTCTCTTAAATATATATTTATCAAATATAATATATATTTGAAAATATATATTTTATTATTTATTTATTTGATTTATTATTGTCCCTATTATTATTTTAACTTTTTTTATAAATAAATAAGTTTAAGAAATAAAATATATAAACATATATTTATAAATTAATAATATAAATAAATTATTAATAAGGATTGAAGACGTAAAGAATAAATTATTAATCACTAGAAGAGAGATAAATTGTTAATGAATATGGGAGAGATAAATAAATATTTGAAATTATGTTAGTCATCAGGCCTAGTCACCCTTCCACATCACTTCTCTACACATTCGCTGTAAATTTTTCGCTCTCCCTATCATTACTAAAATGTTTATAAAATAAATACAAACAGGTTCGGACCTCTTTGGAGGCTATAGATGCCATTGCCTCATGGCACCGCCTCTTAAGGGGCCCAAATTTTTTAATATATATATATATTATATTTAATATGATGCAAAAGACTTGCCACGATTTCTACCTGCGTACCATACCAGCTATCGCCCCCAATCCCCATTTATCCATCTCATGGCCCCAAAGTATCAAACAATTTTAATCCTTCTCAATCAGATCATCTGCTTCGAATCTTATTTGATTCTTCAATTTGTTGGTCTTACAGGCTGAATAAAGAAGTATTTTCTCTTATAGACTTATGTGATTTTCATGAAATGTCTTAAATAGGTGGATTTTTAGTGTTTACTTGCATTAATATTTTTTTTTGTTATATTATCAATGAATTTTTGTAATTTGTAGGCGGGAACTCAAAATAAAAATTATAGCAATTAATTATAACAAATGTTCTAATATATTGTAATAATGAAATTGTAGTTCTATATTTTTATTGCCCGATGGTATGAATGAATGTGTTGCTGAGTTAGGTTTTGTTTATTAAATTAACTTTGTTTGAAAATATCTAGATAAATTCAATCTTTATTTGATGAAATTGTAAACTGTGACAATTTTAGAATTTGTCAACTACAAGAAATTAGTTGTAGCTGTTGTTATTGATCTTGTGTAAAATGCCTTCTAAATATTCGTCTATAGCTCAAAGAGAAAAATGAAACAAAGGGAGGATGAATTAATCCATACTCAAGTTAATGATATTAACAAATATTTTAGTTGAAATAACATAACCGAAAGAGAGGAATTAGGAGATAGTTTGGTGATTGAAGAACAAAGTCACTATGAAAATGAAGAATTGGTTGAATGGGAACTTGGAGAATGACTCTAAACATGAAAAATTAAATTAGACTGAGAATTTTGAGAATCCTAGACATTGAAATAACATTAGTCAAACACTGATAGATTACTTGGTACATATGGGTCATAAAAGAGTGGATGATTTTTTGTTTCATAAAGATAGTAACAATAGACATTTTAATTAATCGCATTATACACGGATAATAGAAAATGAACAAATATTTGATAGACTATAGCTTGTATATATTCTATTTATTTAAATAAAATATTTTGCTCTTGTTCAGGACTGAACAAATGATTAGTAGAATGGGGAATTTGGGTAATGACGGATACAAAGACCGACATAATATACATAGAAGTCTTAAATATCATGAAGTTAGTAGGGATCATATGGATTGCATGTTTGCTTGGGTTGAATTAGAAAAGAGGCTAAAAATAAATCAAACAATTAATGACAATATACAACTTCAAATCAACAAAGAAAGACAACATTGGAGGCAAGTGTTAACAAGAATAATCTCCATTGAGAAAACGTTTGCCAAAAATACTTTGCTTTCCGAGGAAATGATGAGAAACTTTTTATGTCTAGAACAATGGACTATTTTTGATAATAATAGAAATATTTGTTGAGTTTGATCTAGTGATGGAGGAGCATGTTCGACGTTGTGAAGCAAGAGAATCACAATATAAATATTTAAGTTCCAAAATTGAAAATGAGTTGATAGAGACTTTTAAAAACAAAGTGAAAAAATAAATCATTGCAAAAGTTAAACATGCAAAATATTTTTCAGTAATACTTGATTATACTAAAAATAAAAGTTATCAAGAATAAATGTCTCTAGTTCTACGATGCGTGGATGATTCGACAAACACACCAAAAGTAGAAAAATATTGGGTTGAGTTTTTTAAGGTGGATGACACATCAGGTATTGGGTTATCAAGTGAACTTCTGAATGTGTTAACTAGAGTTGGGCTTGACATTGACGATGTAAGAGAACATGGGTACAACAATGGGTCTAACATGAGTCGAAGACACAAAGGTGTACAAAAAAGATTCATTGAAATAAATTCTAGAGCTTTTTAAATACCACGTGGTTGTCATAGTCTTAATTTTGCATTAGTTGATATGGTGGAATGTTATCCTAAAGCCAATTCCTTCTTTGGAGTGGTGCAACGTATTTAATTATTGTTCTTTTGCTCTACAAAGAGATATAATATTTTTACAGATAAGGTGATTGGTTTGACTGTTAAGCTATTGTCACATAACTGCTGAAAAAGTCATGTTGATAGTGTAAAAGCTATAAAAAAATAATTTGTACATATAAGAGATTCTTTACTTGACTTGGAAGAAGTTGTTGAAGATTCTAAAACAAAAATACAACTTCTTTCTCTAATATGAATGGAATGTCTATGTATTCCTAAGTGATCTCATAACCGAATTCTCCGTTAAAGTCCAATGTGCACTTATGATACTGCATTTGCATGTTCGAGTCTTTGCATTGCTATGGAAGAAACGTCTCCAATCCAATCCAATCCAATTCATATTCATATTCATATCTTTTATTAAGTGACAAACCTTTCTCATTATCATCAATCAGATGATCCAACATGTTAATGATAGACATTGATCTACTTGGTAATATCTATGAATTAAATGTTTCACAAAAAAAAATTATACCATGTCACATTTTGAATACTTTTTGAGGAATTCCTTTGACCATCTTCTCTAAGTAAATCGGATCGATGAAGTACCGACTCCTTGTTTAGTTTGTTTGACAATTCTTAAATTGGCATGAAATTGTTCTAGATAGGTGGATCGAGCACACCTCCAAAACAATAATTTCAAGTCTTCACCCATATTTGCTTCTCTTGCCTAATTTGCATACCAATGGAGACAACAAAAACTATGCCTTGTATTTTGTAAAAATTCAACAATTGATCTTATTAATTCCTAAAAAAATGAAATCAAATAATTTAGAAACTTTTCTTAAAAATTGTGTGATAAAATTTACATATCAACTTTTCACCGGTTAGAGAAGTCCTCTTTAATACATTAAGAAAAGATGTTTACAAGGGCCAGAAAGACTCGATCATAGGAACTTCTAATAATTTAATTAGTAAAGCGCTAAAAAAATATATAATTGTACATTAAAATCAAATTGTAATTTAAAAACATACATTTTGTATGTCTAAAATGATGTTAATGTTATATCCGTCTTCTAAATTTAGATCATCAATTAGAAGTTTGAAAAACCATTCCCAACTTAATTAACTCTCTCCTTCCACCACAGCCCACGCTATCGGGAACATGTGATCATTTGCATCTCAACCAATAGCAGAAAGTAGTTCCCCTTTACATGCATTATTCAAAAAAACTCAATCAATCCCAATTATTGGTCTACAACCGTTTATCCAACCGCCCTTATATGCCTTAAAACACACATACATTCTATGAAATTTTGTTTCACCTTTGGTTTCATCTTTGATGGTTTGAAAAATAAAAGTATCATTATTCATTTATTGTAGTTCTTCCAAATAGTTCAATAACTCACTGAAGTCTTTATCGACATCACATTCAACTTTGGCCAAAACTATTCTTTTGGATTTATTCATGAGAGAACAACTCACGTCACAATTTAAATCGTAACTACGAAATTGTTGAAGAGTTTTTATGAAAATGTCTCTTTGGGTTAAAATTTTATTACGAAATTTTATCTCAACATACTTTGCAGAGACCAACATGTTTTTATTATCAGAATAGAAACAGTTCTCGGGACGATAATTCTTTATTATCTACCTTACATGCAAAAAAAGTTCCAAGAACATCCTTTTTACTACATTTCACCAATGTTCTGTAAGAGTCTTGTTTAATCCATTTCAAAGTAATTCTACAATCAAATTATTAATCTATTATAACATCTTTTATCATTTGTTTTGATTCAAATACCATGCCTAAAATGAATCACCCCTACACCCTGAACACAAGGGTTGAATTTTGAATATTCAATGATCGACACAATTTGCACGGTATCAAGGTTGCGGTTCTCGTATTGTGATGACGTTGTAATTTATTAATGTCGGTTGTCAAACGTGTGCATGAACGACACAATATCGACTCTAATTGCTAGGTCGGTCATTCATCTACAAAGCTTGGTTGGAAGGTTAAGATTTTTGGTTTACGATGTTTTGTAATAGCTAGAGTTTATGATGTACCCTATTATGTAATTGCTCTTTTTTGTTTCTTTTTTGCTTTGTTCTATTTTTCATTAAAATGGGAAGAAAGAAAAGCAATAAGTATAAGGAAGTCAAAAAACTTGTGATGGAATGTTTAAAGGAGGTAGGTCAAAAGAAATTTATAGAATTGCTAAATAAATTATCAAGGAAAATTAGAAATGAGCAAAGGTAAGAATTAATTGCTAATAAAAATTGTGAAGAAAATGCAGCAGGAAAACAGGGGAAGAAAAAAGGAATTTGGAAGGATGGTTATAATTAAAGAGCCAACATGTTTGGTCTTAAAAACTAGATTACCAAACACTTAATGCATGCTAAGAAGGGAGAATTCACAATTAGTAAAGAGAAATTTTAGAAAATAACAGTCCAACTCAATATTCATTATCTCTAGGATTGAAATTTACTAAAGAAAATAGAATATGAAGAGATAGTTAAATGGTCAGTTGATGCAATGAAGGAGTTGATGAAGGCTCCCAAAACTAAGACCTACACTATCAGGAGTAATTCAACATGGAAAGTCAACGAGGTGTGGAAGTATAAAGAAAAAATATTTGGGCGATATTCAAACAAAGATAGAGGTACTCAACTCTCCTTTTGAATTCAAAATGCCTTCTAAAGTAGAGAAGAAATATATTGAAGACTGGAGTTGTGGTGGTTGGAAACTTCATTGGAAAAAATAGTGTATCATTCTCAACTATCAAATAGGCTCTAATTAAATAATGGGGAGAAAAGGGCTTGGAAATGTTTCTGCAAACATACATGACCTTTACTTCTTGTAGTTTAAAAAGGGCTCAAATCTGAAAGAAAAATCTTGGAGAAAGGGCATACTTACATTAGATCAAATTGTATAAAGCTGGAAAAGTGATCAAAAGAGATGAATAATAGAGCATACCAAAGAAAACTGCCAAGATTTAGTTCAAGCTATGAAACATTTCATTCCACATGTACAATGCTGAAGCAATTAGTCATTTATGCAAGTACAATTAGGAAATCATTATATATGGATACAATAACGGGTTCGTACAAAGTGAGAATTTAAAGTGAGAATCAACAATACTCATCATCCTCTTCAATACAATCTCCTTTTATCGTTAGAGGAAGAGGAAAAGGAAGAGGAAGAGGAAGGGGAAGAAGGTCTCTCAATGAAATTAGATGGCATGCAAAAATCCTAAGCTAAGATTGTTAGGTTTGAATGTAGTTTTTTCTGTTTGTAATCTCTGTTTTTTATAATGTATAAATGCTAATTAGTTTTTTAGGGTATTTTGATTGTAATTTTTAATCATAGATAGGGTTAGGGTTTGTTTAGCTTTGATTTCATACACTCCCACTTTTGTGAATTTAATGAAATATTTTAACCATTTTCCCAAAAAAAAGTGTTGAATTTTAAATCATTAGTAATTGTTAGATAAATTCAGACCGGTTCAAATAAACCTAACTTAAATAAACTTCTCATGCAGGAACAAGGAACCGGACTGGATGAACAAGAGAACCGACTAAAGAAAACCAATCGGTCAAGCTACTAAACCGATCAAGAATATTCGGAACGTGACTGCACAAAGAAAGGATCGGCCAAAGCTCAAAACCGGAATCATCAAACAGCCGATTATCCACAAGACAAGAATAACCGGAAGAAGTCCGGTTACATCACTACCAAAAGACATTCGCCCAAGTCAAATGACCGACCAGTACAAGAAGACAATTCGGGTATCTGTTGAGAACGATACCAAAGGAACAGACTGAACACTTCCATATTCATGCAAGTCTGAGGAAAGCCTGCAGGCTGCAGAAAACAGTACTACCGGATCTTTCTACTTCAGGATAAGCCAGAAAGGAAATCTTCCAAGTACAGACAACTGTCCAACAGACAGTGCCTACATTGAGTAAAAGACAAACCCAGCAGGTTTGTCTTACAAACCGGAAGAACAGATCGCCAGGTCTGAGACATAATGTCAGGTCTGAGCTTGACCATCAGGTCTGAGGAAACGACCGCAGGTCTGAAACACTGAATCACTGCACCTCTGCTCGACCAATCAGATTCAAGGAAGTGAAATATGACCGTTGGCATATTTCACCTATAAATGAGGCAGTTGAAGAAGAGTAAATGTGGGACATTAAGAGACACTTAGTGAGACAAGTGAAGCGTTGAGAGCATTTACTACAAGTGATAAAACTGTGCTATTCTAAGAAAGCCTAAGTGCTAAATTCAAAGTGTGTTACAATTTCGGTGTGAAATGTAAGAGTATTATCGAGCAGGAAATAAGTCTCGATCGGATTGTACTTGTATTCCTTAGTGAATATCCTTCTCGCGGTTTCGAGAGGAAGGGGTGACGTAGGAGTTTTATCTCCGAACATCCATAAAATCTGTCTTGTTATTTACTTTCTGCCGGCTTCATTATCTAACCAACTAACTTAACCACACCGCTCCAAACCGACTCTATACAAACCATACCGAATTTCCAGATTACCGAAACCGACCCACCATTCTTCAAATCTCCATCATCCGAAACCGATTCTGCCTATCATACAAGTGTGCCGCTTCAACCTGAAAGCAAATCTCTTCCGCGCTTGAACCTAGTTCAAGGATTTGTGACAGGTTGTGTAGTATTGAAACCCCGGTGTTAATCTCTAACCGGATTAACCACCACCTTACGAGTAAGAACCGCTAACCGGTCCAACCCCCGGTCCTCTAGCGGCGACCTAGATCCTAACAATTGGTATCAGAGCAGTTAGTTTCAATACTCAAGCAAGCATGTATCAGGATAGACCTCCAATGCTAGAAGGTGATGACTTTGCCAACTGGAAGGCACGCATGCACGTGCACCTAGTCACCTTGGATGATGAAATGGAGTCCATTCTAACCGAAGGACCAATATTCATTGATAAAGACAGAAAGGAATGGACGGCTGAAGATAGAAGAAGGAACAATCTGGACAACCATGTTAGAAACCGGATCTCCAACAGCGTGGACAGAAACACATATTGCAAGATCAGAGATTGCAAAACCGCGAAGGAGACATGGAACACGGTTATCCAGATCTTTGAAGGAAATGAAAGAACAAGGGAAAACAAAATAATGATGGCCACACAGAAGTTTGAAAGCATCAAAATGAAACCAGGAGAATCTATGAAGGAATACAGTGACCGGTTCACTGGTGTGTTAGATGAACTAGCAACTCTGGGCAAGAAGTATGAGAACAAAGAGGTAGTTATGAAAGCTTTGAGATCCCTTCCAAGTGCTTGGGACATAAAAACAATGGTAATGAGGGAGTCAAAGAGCCTACGTAAGATGAAACTATACGATGTATTCGAAGATCTCAAGGCATATGAGTTCGAAATGAGATCTAGAACCGAAGAGGAAGTCTCGGCCTCAACATCAACCAGAGCACTAATCACATCTACAGAATCGGCTGTACCTGCTCATGCACCTGCACCGACACCGACACCGGTTCCTGCACCCGTACCGATCAGAACCGCCGAACAGTTCACAGAGGATGCCATGGCAATGCTTGCACAGAAATTTGGGAGGTTCATGAAAAGAAGCCAACCAACGAACAACTACTATGGTGACAAATCCAATATAAGATGCTACAACTGTAACTGTTTGGGACACTTTATGTGGGAATGCAGGAAACCAAGAAGGGATACCCAGAAACCGGACTATCAAAATGACAGAAACAATTACCAACAAACCGGTGAAGGAAGTGAGGTACCAAAAGCATTAATAGCCGACGATGGTGGAAGCTTGTGGGCTCGCAGTGACAGCGATGATGAGCTCACGTGCCTCATGGCAAATGAGGAACAGGTATTTGATTCCCCCTATGATGAATTTACTAAAGACGAGTTATATGAAGCATTGAATGACATGGTAGAAGAATATAAGAACCTACTGACCATGCTACCTAAGCACCTCAACATTAGAACCGATCCCATAATACCCACTCCGACAGAACCAGAGGTACTTATCATAACCGAACCGGAGGCCATACAACCTGATGATACTCCTACTCTAGAAACCGAGTTAGATCCTAAGACCGAACAATCTAGTGAACCTACTAGAGAACTAACCAAGGAAGAAAATGCCCGACTTCAATATAAGATGGCCGCCTATAAGAGATCTAGCGATATAGTGAAAAACATGAATAAACACTACAGACATCCTCGTTGTAAATTTGGCCTAGGATACGAAAATAGCTCCAAAGACCGAAAACCCATAGAGAAAGTAAGGCTTACAAGAGGAAACCTTCCCTTTATAAAATTTCTCAAGAGCACCTGGACAGCTGAAGAGGAGGAGACCGCATACTATAGGGAAGAGAAGCTAAAATACGATTATGTTGGTCCAACCGATTCATGGCTTGACCCTGTGAAAAGAAAAGCCGAAATCCTCAGACATAAGAAAGCCTTTCCTGAACCCCGTAGGTCAAACCATAGATCACCGAACCAAAGACCATCACCATTTAGGATATTTGATGGAAAACCGAAATACACGAGACCGAATGTCAAAAGGACAGTTAAGACCCTAGCAAAGAAGACTGTCCAGTTCATCAAGGTTTGGATACCTAAGGGACTAATCGCATGTGGACCCAAGTAAATGTGGGTACCAAACAGTTGTAAATATGTACATTTTGCAGGATTCAAAGAAACGGCTAGGAAACTCCGAATGGTTCTTGGACAGCGGTTGCTCCAAGCACATGACCGGAAACAGCAATTTGTTAACCGATATCAGAACAGCAACCGGTGCTCTAATCACCTTCGGTGACAACTCAAAAGGTAGAACTGGGGCAAGGGTAAGATTGTCCATGGTAACCTAACTATTGATAACGTACTTTTAGTTGAAAACCTAAGTTTTAACCTGCTCAGTATTAGTCAAATGTGTGATGCTGGATATACTGTAGAATTTCTTAAACATGCATGCTTAGTCAAGAACTCTCAAGGCATTGTACTGCTAACCGGGAATAGAATAGGTAACATCTACAAGGTAGACTGGAAAACTAAAGTAGAATATCCTATATGCATGATAGCTAAGACTGATCAAACCTGGCTATGGCACAAGAGACTAAATCATCTAAACATGAAAACTTTAAACTATATTCGCGGTAAAAAGCTAGTTGAAGGTATTCCTGACATAGTATTTAACCAGGATAAGGTTTGTTCAGCATGCCAAATGGGTAAACAAACTAGGTCATCCTTTAAAAGTAAAGGAAACATTCAATCTAGCCGATGCTTAGACCTCCTTCATATGGACTTGTTTGGACCGATTCAGGTTGTTAGTTTAGGAGGCATGCTTTACACCATGGTAGTTATTGATGATTATTCTAGATATACATGGGTTATATTCTTACCATCTAAACGTGAAACCGTATCAAACCTGATTACACTTCTTAAGCGCCTGCAAAATGAAAAATCAACTCGCATTAATAGCATTCGAAGTGACCGGGGTACCGAATTTACCAATAGTACATTAACTGCATATCTTGATGAATTCGGCATTAGACACGAGTTGTCTAGTGCTAGGACTCCTCAACAAAATGGCCTGGCCGAGAGAAGAAACCGGACTCTCAAGGAAGCCGCACGGTCTATGATAGCCGACTCCGGCATTGCTCAGAAATTCTGGGCTGAAGCTATCAACACTGCATGCTATACACAAAACCGCTCTTTAATAAACAGATTTCACAACAAAACACCGTATGAGGTTTATTTTAACAGGGTTCCTAAACTCAAGTACCTCAGGATTTTCGGTTGTAAGTGTTATATACATATAAATGGTAAAACCAAACTCACCGTTTTTGATGCAAAAACCGATACCGGCATCATGCTTGGATACTCAGCAGTAAGTAAAGCATATAGAGTATATAATAATAGAACTGCAACCATGGAGGAAACAATTCACGTTGTTTTCGATGAATCGGTTGAAAGCAATACTGCTTCATGCTTTGATCTACACAACAAATTGGAAAATAACGATATTCATTCTGATAGTGAAGATGAGACTCCGGTCTTCAGGCGGTTTGTCCATGACCAAATGGGTAATATTGATACCCAGCCGGATCAAGCTGTTCCACAACAGGAAGCTGACACTTCGGTCCAATCCGAAGGAGTCGGTCGGTCTGACAATCATGTTCAGCCTACCGACATGTCTAGCCTTGGTCAAGTTAACGGTAATTTGGTAGACACTCCTGAACTGAATCTCAGAAGAAACAGTAAACATCCTCCTGAGCAAATTATAGGTGACCCTTCAGAACCTGTTCGAACTAGGAGTCAACTTCTGGAAGGATATTTTAACTCTGCTTTCATATCCCAGATTGAACCGAAAAGAATAGATGAAGCATTGTCAGATCCGGATTGGATCTTGGGAATGCAAGAAGAACTAAACCAGTTTGAGAGTAGTAAAGTCTGGTACCTAGTTCCCAGACCGAAAGATCAATCGGTCATAGGAACAAGATGGGTATTCAGAAACAAACTCAATGAAGACGGTTTGGTCACGAGAAACAAAGCCAGATTAGTGGCTCAAGGCTACAAACAGGAAGAAGGCATTGATTTTGAAGAATCATTTGCCCCTGTAGCCAGGATAGAAGCCATAAGGATTTTTCTAGCTTTTGCGGCTTTCAAAAACTTTAAGGTTTTTCAAATGGATGTTAAAAGTGCATTTCTGAACGGTGATCTACGTGAAGAAGTGTACGTTGAACAACCACCCGGTTTCAAAAACGCTGCATTTCCAAACCATGTATACCGGCTGAATAAAGCTTTATACGGTCTAAAGCAAGCACCTAGAGCCTGGTATGATACCCTAACCGCATTTCTATTAAAGCATGATTTCACCATCGGTTCGGTGGATAAAACTTTGTTTAAGTTTGAAAAGAAGGAACATATTCTACTTGTTCAAATTTATGTAGATGATATTATTTTCGGTTCCACCGATCCGAAGCTTTGTGACAAGTTCTCAAAAATGATGACTGACAAGTTTGAAATGAGTATGATGGGAGAATTAAGTTTCTTCCTAGGTCTTCAGGTCAAACAACTCGAAGAAGGAACATTCATCAGTCAAACTAAATTTACCAAGAAGCTACTGAAGAAATTCGGGATGGACACCTGCTCCTCGGCGGCTACTCCAATGAGCTCATCAATTAAACTGGACAGGGACGATGAGGGTCAATCAGTAGATCAAATTGCATACCGAGGCATGATCGGTTCCCTACTGTACCTAACAGCGAGTAGACCGGACATCCTGTTTGCAGTTGGTGTGTGTGGGAGATTCCAAGCAAATCCAAAGCAATCCCACTACACAGCCGCAAAAAGGATACTGAAGTATCTGAAAGGCACTCCTGATGTCGGTCTGTGGTACCCAAAGGACTCATCCTTTAATCTAACAAGCTACTTAGACGCAGATTATGCAGGGTGCAAGATCGACAGGAAAAGCACCAGTGGAACATGTCAGTTCCTAGGTGACCGACTGGTGTCATGGCACAGCAAGAAACAGACATCGGTGGCTACATCAACCGCGGAGGCTGAATACTTGGCGGCCGGAAGCTGCTGCTCTCAACTCCTCTGGATCCAACAACAGCTGAAGGACTTCGGTGTCATAGCCGAAGAGTCACCGATCTTCTGTGACAACACAAGTGCCATTGCGATCACCTATAACCCGGTTCTCCACTCCAGAACCAAGCATATCGACATCAGGCATCACTTCATCCGAGAGCATGTCACGCTGAAGCATATCCGGCTGGAATACGTATCGACCGATCAACAAGTAGCCGATATCTTCACGAAGCCGCTGCAGGAAGCTAAGTTTTCTAAATTCAGGCTTACTCTCGGCTTAACCGACATTAGCCAAATCCTTCCAAAGGATGCTTAAAGGGAAACCGGTTCAGACAAACAAACCGGTAATTCTTCCTAAGCTGTCGAACTTCGAATCTTCAGGGCATTTGCGGAAGAACCGCCCAGTTCATCAGATAGAGTAAACCGACCGGTTACTTGGTGCATGCACCAAATAACCGCATCGGGATGAACAACTTATACCTGACCGGTTCGGAAGCAGGCTACCCTAGATTATTTGAATTTCAAACAGAAGAGGAATAGTTATCAGAGGTTAAGGATATCTGTTCTGCAACATTACCCTTTCAAAGTAAAACAGGTCGCGCCTAAAAAGACGTGAAGATCTTTTGATATCTTTCACAGTCCAGGCCTATGACCGACAGCCTAGTTTGAAAAACATGCCTATTTCATGCAATAACTAATACCCTGCGGTCAATAGACATTACCTCATTCATGTAGACACTCATTTTTCACACCTAATTTTATAGTTTATACTTTTCATAAATCTGAGTCTATAAAATTTTCTCGAATTCATTCACGGACTCATGCACGATTTATATTAAAGACGATTATTTTTAGAACAATTGAGTTTTTGAAAATAATTGATTTTGGATTCTTAATAAAGTTAAGGTAGTAATTTGTCTATGTTACAACACTTAGAGAAGTTATTATACTTAAAATATTCAAGGTTTTATTTAATTAATTACCTTGGGTATTTATAAAAAAATAAAAATAAAAAAAATTATTTACAAAATATATATTAGCGTTAGGTATATTTTGTTTTCTTTTAATTAGATTAGTTTGTTAGATTAGTTAGATTAAACTTTGAAATTTGATTTCTTGAATAAGTTAGTTAGCTTTTTATTTATTTAATTAGAATTGTTCCTTATAAATAGGAATAATTAAAAATAAAGTTGTTTATTTGTGTTTTTTTAACAAATTTGTTTTTTTTGTAGGATGAAGGGTGTATAAAGGGGATAACGTGCAAAAATAAAAAGATAACGGTGTCTACACAATAATGCGAAGCATCCGTCAAAGAAGGAAAAAAGAGATTGCTAAAATAAAGGAAGAAGTTGTCAAAGGAAGAATAATTCAGCCGTGTTGAAAAGAAGCATGAAGGCTTGGTCATTTTTTTAATTAAAAATTAAAATGACCAAGTATTACATCATTTATTAAATAAAGCTTAAATCTCATTGGATGAAAACTTGATATTTATTGACATGTCAAGTAGAGATTGCTCCATATTTATTGACATGTCAAGTGGAGATTGCTCCATTATTTTAAACATTTGTAAATGTTTAAAATAGTTTTTTTTCCAACGGTCAAGTGTGTTAAATGGGCCTTTGGGCCCTAGGGTTTCATAGCTTTGCCTATAAATACCCCTCTTAACACCCTAACAAAGGACTTCAACTTTCGACCTTCAATCTTCACCTTATTCTCTCTCTTTACACATTAGGCTGCCGAATTAGACCCTACTTTTCTAAAAAACATAAGCAAGAGCACCAACTAGATTTGTTGAGTCACAAGTCTCTTGATTAGGGTTTTCATTTTTTTTGCGAGGATATAAAGAGTAACCCTTTGTAAGCTCTTTTTCCTTTCTTTTGTTTATTTAAATTTGAATTTGAATTTTACTTTCATTTGATTTTTATTTTCTTTGTACTTTATATTATGCATGATTTCCTTTAAATTTATTGTTTTGATAGGCGTGTAGGTTTTATTTATGTACCTTAATCATGTAAATAAGTAGAATAGAAATAACATGTAAATAAATAAATAAAAAAGCAGAAAAAGTTTTCAAAAACACTACCAAAATAAAAAAAATGTAAAATTTGCCTTATTTTGTATAGTTGATTTTTTTATTCTTTTAAGTAACTAGATCTAAGGTTTTTTTTATTTATATAAATGTTTAATTGTATTATTATAATTTTTCTGCAAAGTTTCATGTTAATTGGGATCCATTTGGATCACCAAATAATTTTTTTTTAGCTAGGATTAGATGGAAAAACCAAAAAAACAGCAAGTTATTCTACAAGGAGACGCATGTTCTTCAGCCTTCCAGCACTTCTCCCAGGGTCTCGGCGCTTTCCAGACGACGCTTGCTCTGCTCCAGCTGCTGCTAAATCAGACTTCTGACGCTTCCCAGGCGACGCTTGCTGCAGTCTTCAACTTTTTTATTTTTTTATTTGTTTATTTGTTTATTTTTTTTTTATTTCTGCATTTTAGATTTAGGTTTATTTTTTGTTGACATTTTTTTTATTAGTTAAGAGTTTGTGGCTTGTTTGATCCTAGGTTAGAAAAAAAAAATTAAAATTAAATCCTAACTAAAATTGAACTTAGCCCAAACTTAGACTTAGAATTTTCTTTAGACATAGGACTTTTTTATTTTATTTATTATTATTTTATTATTATTTTTATTATTTTCATTATTATTTTTATTTAAATAAAAAAACCCCAAAATAGTAAAATTTTAGACCTTTAAATAATTCACTAAAGTTTCTTAAAAATTAATCTAGACTTAGGCCAATTAATTTTTGATTAATAACTTGCCTAGTTTTGATTTTAAGGATAACTTTATGTGTGAATTATTTGCTCTCGTTTTCTTTTATCTTTGATTATTTGTTTATCTCATGCAAACTCATTAAATGATTAAAATGGAAAATCCTAAAATGTAAAGCGTAAGAATGTTTAAAGAAAGGCCAAAATTAATTAGTAGAGACCTTAGGGGCGTTGTGAGACATAGCGTCTAAGAAACCCTTTCCCACACGTAACCAAACGCCGAACTCACATCTCTTAAATTCCTAATTTTTGAAATTAGGTGGCGACTCTCTAGTCGTGAGGTTAATTAATACTGAAAAAAGTTTAAAAAGGCCTATGACATACTTCCCATTAAAAAACTCCCAATCTCTCCCAGATTCGACGGGAAGGTAAGATATGGAGTTGTCTATAAAGTCTCGTTTTTAAAACTTAAATTTTTTTTCAACATTAAAATTAATTCCCCTCACGTTTTCAAAAAATAATTTTTTTAAAGAGTGCCCAGAATTTTCAAACTAGTTGATCAAAAGTCTTTTTTTTAAAAAATCGATCACAGTTTTCTGGCGACTCTGCTGGGGACATTCGACGTTTGACTTGAAAGTAATTTTGGCCAAGTATTTAAACTTTCTTACGCTTTAATTCATACTCCATGTTCACATTAATTGATTATTTGCATGAGACTTGGAGCTCCAATGTGAAGGTGTGTGGGTATACATCGTTGGATGAAGCTCACACATCTATATTTTATGTGCTAAGGGTAGTCAATGTGAATGACACCCTCAACCCTTGCCTTAAAGGCTTTTTGTGTGATTTGAGAGTTGAGAAAAACAATAGGAAAAAACCCGGATTAACCCTCTCTTCTTTTCAAATATCCCCTACTATTGAAAATGAGGGATTTTGAAATAGAGGTGAGGGGGATGTCCAATTGAGAGCTCCCCTTACATCGAGAGATCCCTTTTGGGATAGTATCCTTGTCGGTGGAACAACTCTCTCTTAAGCCATTTCCAACTTTAGAACAAAAATCCAAAAAGCCAATTCTACCAAGCCGTTGCCTCGTCTCGTCCTGTCGAGCAACAAAGCCACGTCACGAAGCCCTTTACTTGACTACTATATATGATAAATACATGTATGCATATAGATATTTCTAGGCGCTCAGTTTATCCATTCAAAGTTTTAAAATGTCATGAAACATGTGAACAATTTCGAAATTTTGAGGCTAAACTTAATAGTTTTAAAGGAGTAAAATCGAGGAAACCTAGAAAAGCTAAAAGAAGAATCTAATGTAACTAGTTTTCTTTCTTTGTGTCTTTACTACTCAGATTCTAAGCGCAAGATCTAATCAAGAAAGACGCGTGAAACACAAAGACGATCAAGAGAGACGCATGAGGCGCAAAGACGATCAAGAAAGATGAAAAGACTTGAAGTTAGAAGACTTAGACTAGATTTCTTTACGCTTGAAATGTAAATCTCCTTATGAAGATACATGAGCGACATTGTAACGAAAGGATGAGGGGTGCTTGCTTTCTATTCTTATTTTATTTTATGACTTGAGTTTGTGATTTTATCATGAAACTTAGGATTTTAATAAAATAACTCATTCTTATTTTACTCATCCTTTTCTACATGTTTTACAATGTGAATGGGTAAATTGAGCGTGTATCGCGTGTTAGGGATTATGTGCATACGAGCAACGCATTGCTTGTTTAACTTGATAAAGGGGTTCGAACTGACTTTGTTCTCTTGAATACAACACACTCATATTCACCATAATTTACAATGACTAACCCACCAAGAAGGTTCAATGAGTCAGTTCATCTAAAGATAGACGATCTTCGTGATATACTGATACAATTGCGGCAACAGCTTGAAGACATCACTGTAGAAATCGAAACTTATGCGACAATCGAACCCCTTAATCCGAAGATCATGCGACAAGAAAGAGAAAGGGTAAGCAAGACATTCATGGACGGTTGGAAAACTGCAGAAAGGTCTATTCAAAACAAGAGCCATGCAAGCACGTCAAACTCGAGGACAAAATAGTCATCAAAAGAACCCATTTCTCCTAAACAAAGTCAACAACCATCACAAGCAAGGAGTGCCACTACTGCTCCACCTTGTAGAAAATTTGACAACTTGGGGATGTCATTGTCGAAGGCCTTAAGGAACTTGTTGCAGAAGAACTTGATTCAAACGTTAACATCGGAACTTAGGAGAGAAGTAATGGACAAGTTCACAAATGAGTGGTGCGGATATCACTAGACTAGAGGGCATTCTACTAATTGTTGTTTCCCTCTCAAACAGAAGTTTCAAGATCTGATCGACGCTAAGATCATCCCAGTACCTAAGGTTAAAACCAATTGATGACGTCACAGACAACGAGGAGGAAGATTCGTACTTGACGAAACATGCATTCGCTAAAAACAATTCGAACTTAAAATCTATAATTTCTGAATTTCATTCACATGCATAACATTATCTTGATAATTCTAAATCTCTAGGCACCTTGAAAAATGTTTTTAAAAATAAAGAAGAAACTTTTGATTATATGTCCTCCGATGAAACATTTAAATCAAAATAACCTATGAGATGAGGCATTATCTAGATAAACAAGAGGAGAATTTATCCACTGCAGAAGAGACAATTGAAATAAATCTTAACACAGAAGAAGATCCTCAGATTGCTTTAATCGGAAAAAAGTTTAAACGATTTAGAACGAGAAAATCTTACTAAACTTTTAAAAGAAAACAAAGATGTTTTTGTATGGTCTTATAAAGATATGCTAGAAATTGATCCATAAATCATCCAACACCGCATACCACTTTATGAAGACGCAAAATCGGTGAAGCAGAAGCTCCGAAGAATGAAAGCAGACATCGTGGACAAGATAAAAGAGGAAGTTCAGAAACAGCTCGACGCAGGATTCCTCGAAGTGGTAGATTACCCAGAATGGATCACCAATGTAGTCCCAGTTGCAAAGAAAGATGGAAAGATCCGAGTGTATGTAGACTATCGGGATCTCAACAAAGCAAGCCCTAAAGACAACTTTCCACTACCACACATCGACGTGCTAGTGGATCATGCAACAGGCCATCAACTCCTATTATTCATGGATGTATTCTCAGGCTACAACCAAGTACTAATGGATCCTGAAGACAAGGAGAAGACAACGTTCATCATAGAAGTCGAAACATTTTGTTATCGAGTCATGCCTTTCGGGCTGAAGAACGCAGGAGCAACATATCAACGAGTTGCCACGATGATTCTTCACGATATGATCCACAAGGAGGAAATTCTGACTTAGGCTCAATCCAAAGAAGTGCACATTTGGAGTGACAGCAAGAAAGATGCTAGACTTCTTAATAACACAAAGAGGAATTGAGGTTAATCCGAGCAAGATAGAAGCGATCACGGCAATGCCACCTCCACGAAGCGAGAAAGAAGTGCGAGGCTTTTTTAGGAAAGATCCAGTATATAAGTCGATTCATAAACAAGTTGACTATGACATGTGATCCTTTGTTTAAACTTTTAAAGAAAAATGAAAGATTCGTTTAGGATGACGCTTGTTAGAACGCATTCGAGAAGATAAAGGGATACCTCAAGAATCCTCCCATTCCGATGCCACCAAGACCAGGCGTACCGCTAATCCTATACTTAACAGTCACAGAAAACGTAATGGGTAGTCTATTAGCCCAAGAAAACGAGGAAAAGATGGAAGTCACAGTCTACTACATAAGCAAGTGCATGACAAGCTACGAACTTAATTACTCGCTAGTAGAAATGGTGTGTTGGGCCCTAGCTTGGGTCACTAAGAGGCTAAGGCATTACATGCAAGCCCACACAGTCAAGTTAGTATCCAGACTCGATCCAATTCGTCATTTATTCTAGAAAACGCTTTTGTCTCCGAGGTTAGCTAAGTGGATGATGATGATATCAGAGTACGACATTGTGTACACAATTCAGAAATCTATCAAGGGGAGCGTTGTAGCAAATTTTCTCGTAGACCAACCAATCGAAGTTGAAGACGAAGAGGAGTTAGCATTCCCAGACGACGAAGTGATGACTATTAACCCTACAACATGGAAGCTATTATTCGATGGAGCTTCAGGAAAATAAGGTTATGGCATCGGGATACTACTCATTGATCCTATGGGAACATACAACCCAATCTTAGTCAAACTCGAATATCAAGTGACTAACAATGAGACAGAGTATGAAGCGTGCATCTCTGGCTTGAAAATTGCTCATGAAAAAGGAGCGAGGCGTCTAGAAGTAGTAGGAGACTCAAACTTAGTCATTTCACAAGCTAATGGTGAATGGCAAGTCAAAGGAGACAACCTCAAACCCTACCATCAACACTTATCGACTCTAATAGAAAAGTTTGAACATGTAACATTCACACATGCTCCGAGAAGTCAAAATCGATTCGCAGACGCTTTGGCCACGTTAGCAGCCATGATGCTAATCCCGGAAGGAATCAAAATCAAGTCTTTGAAGATTCGTCAGAAACAGAAACGAGACTTCGAGAAGAGGACGATTGCCAACACCGAAGTGGCACCCAAACCTTGATTCGAACCTCTACAGAAGTACGTTGAGCATGGAGAGTATCCTTCACACTTCCAAAAGAAAGAGAGGAGAGCTCTACGCCAATACGCAACCAACTATGTGCTACTCGCAGGAAAGCTATATCGACGCTCCTTTGACGGTCAGAACATGTTATGCATCGACCAACCTCAAGCATCACAGATCATGGAGTAAGTACATGCAGGAACATGTGGCCCACACATGAACGGATCAACACTCGCTAAGAAGATCCTTCGCTTTGGCTATTACTGGAAGAACATGGAACAAGAATGTGTAGAATATGTTAAGAAGTGTCATCAATGTCGAGTTTACGCGAACTTGAAGCACACCCCAGCATCTCTACTTTACAACATGACTTCACCATGGCCATTCTCGACATGGGGAATATATATCATCGAGAAAATTTATCCTCACGCTTCAAACGGACACGAATTCATCCTAGTAGCTATCGATTATTTCACAAAGTGGGTCGAAGCTCAATCATACAAGGTTCTCAAGTCATCACATGTTGCCAAGTTCATACGAAACAACATCATTGTACGTTATGGAGTTCCTCATGCCTTGATCTCAGACAGTGGTGGACACTTCCGGGGAGAAGTACTCAAAGTACTAGATGAATACAAGATTGAACACCACAAATCCTCACCTTATCGTCCTCAAACGAACGGCGCAGTAGAGGCAGCGAACAAGAACATCATCACTATCATCAAGAAGATGACTCAAACGTACAAGGATTGGCACGAGAAGCTTCCATACCCCTTATGGGAATATAGAACAACCATTCGAACGTCAACGGGAGAAACGCCATTTGCATTGGTCTACGGAATGGATGCAGTGCAACATATCGAAATCGAAGTTCCTACTTTAAGAGTTTTACTCGAGACACAAGTAGTGGAGGAAGATTGGTGTAAGTCACGGTACAATCAGCTAGCCCTTATGGAAGACAAGAGGTTAGACGCATTATGTCACACACAAGCATACCAAAGAAGAATGACCAGAGCTTTCAACAAGAAGGTGAAACCTAGGAACATTCAAGAAGGCGATTTAGTTCTAAAGAAGAACTTACGGATACTAGACCCTAGAGGGAAATTCCAAACACCATGGGAAGGACCCTACCTCGTCAAGAAGGTCTTTTCAGGTGGCGCCGCGAGATTGACCACCTTGGACGGAGAAGAACTCTCAGCACCCTTCAATGTCGACATGCTCAAAAGATACTTCATCTAAAGCATACGTGTTGAATCCCATACATCAAAGTTCATAACTTCACAAGTTGTGAACTACGTTAGACCTGATCTCTCTCGAGAGTACGTAGGCAACCCATCCAGGGTGCGGTCACCACTATCAATTATCGAAAGAAGTTGATAGACATTTCATTTCACATAACATACATTCATTGCTCATTACATACATCAAAGTTCATAACTTCACAAGTTGTGAACTACGTGAGACCTGATCTCTCTCGAGAGTACGTAGGCAACCCATCCAGGGTGCGGTCACCACTATCAATTATCGAAAGAAGTTGATAGACATTTCATTTCACAACACATCGCATACATTCATTGCATATACATTAAAAGGGAGTTAATCACACTCTAAGTTGACTCATAAACCAAAAACTCTTAGTCAATACTAGGGGCATTTTTATTAAAATAAAAATGACTACAAGATCCTCACAGAGTTCCACTTGAGAAAATATAATGCCCAAAGCTAAAGTATTTTTCTCTTCGACTTATGATCTCAAAAGATTTTCAAAACATTCACACATACACAAACATTTTTCACAAGCATGTGCATGGAACTACGTTGGACCTGAATTCCCCTAGCTATGGGATACGTAGGCAGCTTGTATGAGCCCGGTCCTAAACATTTTCAAAAATCAAACCCTGTATCGACACTAGGGGCATTTTATGAAAATGAAATGATTGAAAGATCCCCAAAGAGTTAAAGCCAACGAGAAATTGGGATCACAAATCTATCCAAAACAATCAAACCTCTTGTGTCGAAACTAGGGGCATTTGTGGAAGATAAAAAAAAAAAGATAGACCCCTAATTTTTTTCTAATGCCAAGCGAACTGATGAGCGAGTGCAAGAAATAAGTAGGGATGCGGGAAAATACGTTTCTCCCCAATGGATGTCTCTTGACGAACTAATGTAACTTGTGGAATCTGAGTAAAGCCCTTCGCAAATGGATCTACCTCGAGCCTAGACGAAAGCTTAAACTACTGATGTTTAAGAGAGAGCTCATAAAAAGATGAATGCCCAAACTCGGAACCATGTCATCAACAAAGGCGATGTCTCGTCTCAATTGGAGGTCAAGTGCCAAAGATCTAAGACCTCAAGAAAAGTAAAATCAATTAAACAAAGACTGTGTTGGTTGAGATATGAAATACAATACTGTTGTTCATTTAGATTCTATCTAATTGCTAAGCAAGAACAAAGTGTTTGAATCTATCAGATACACCCCGGTCATAAAGAAAAGAGGCCGAATAAAATAGAAAAATACTCGTAGAGGTTGAGATATTGAAATCACCACTTGTTGTTCATCTAGACTCTTGTCTAAATTGCCAATGCAAGAACAAGAATGTACCGATTCTATTAAATATACCCTGAGTATAAAAGAGCCCAAGGCCATAGAATCTTAAGCACACTGACCTCCGAATTTGAGAAGCGAGGCTCAACCTCATGACGCGTGGTTGAAAGATTAAGCATTCGAGCGAACAAATCCCTCGAAAAACTCAGGGCAAAACGTCTTGGCGAAAGACAAGTCCCCAAAAGTGACAGCATGAATCTCGAAGAACACCGATTACATGTGGTTTCCTCTCGACACACTCTAAGGAAGAAAGTATGGAACCGATTCTTGAAAGTATTTCAAAACCGTTGAAGAAGACGCTAGTGTTTTGAAAATTAAGGAAGTCTATCTTCGAACTTAAATCACTAAACAAAGTTGTGATTAAAAAGTATTTCGCTAAACTGACCAGCGATACTCAAATCCATATAATCACTAAGCAGAATTGTGATTAAAAAGTGTTTCGCTAAACTGACCAGCGGCACTTAAATCTATATAATCACTAAGCAGAATTGTGATTAAATAGTATTTCTCTAAATTGACCAGCGATACTTAAATCTATATAATCACTAAGCAGAATTGTGATTAAATAGTATTTCGCTAAACTGACCAGCGACACTTAAATCTATATAATCACTAAGCAGAATTGTGATTAAATAGTATTCGCTAAACTGACCAGCAATACTTAAATCTATATAATCACTAAGCAGAATTGTGATTAAATAGTATTTCGCTAAATTGACCAGCGATACTCAAATCCATATAATCACTAAGCAGAATTGTGATTAAAAAGTGTTTCGCTAAACTGACCAGCGGCACTTAAATCTATATAATCACTAAGCAGAATTGTGATTAAATAGTATTCGCTAAACTGACCAGCAATACTTAAATCTATATAATCACTAAGCAGAATTGTGATTAAATAGTATTTCGCTAAACTGACCAGCGATACTCAAATCCATATAATCACTAAGCAGAATTGTGATTAAAAAGTGTTTCGCTAAACTGACCAGCGGCACTTAAATCTACATAATCACTAAGCAGAATTGTGATTAAATAGTATTCTCTAAACTGACCAGCAATACTTAAATTTATATAATCACTAAGCAGAATTGTGATTAAATAGTATTTCGCTAAATTGACCAGCGATACTTAGATTCTATATAATCACTAAGCAGAATTGTGATTAAAAAGTGTTTCGCTAAACTGACCAGCGGCACTTAAATCTATATAATCACTAAGCAGAATTGTGATTAAATAGTATTCGCTAAACTGACCAGCGATACTTAAATCTATATAATCACTAAACAGAATTGTGATTAAATAGTATTTCGCTAAATTGACCAGCGATACTTAGATTCATAATAATCACTAAGTAGAATTGTGATTAAAAAGTATTTCGCTAAACTGATCAGCGATACTTAAATAATCACTAATTAGAATTGTGATTAAAAAGTATTTCGCTAAACTGACCAGCGACACTCAAATCTATATAATCACTAAGTAGAATTGTGATTAAATAGTATTTCGCTATAAAAAAAATATACAATCGGCAAACTAAGTCAAGATGTGTACTCATGTACAATCCAAAGACTAGGCGAGGTGTGTAGAAATATGGTCGAAACCACCAGGCTCGATCTACATGATCGATAAACTAGGAGCGATGCATATTCTAAACAAAGGTGAATCGTCAACGAGTGGATGATAAACCGACTTTGAAGAATGAAGGGTAAATTACACGGGTCTCCCGAGAGACTCGTCAGGTTTGTTCTCTTTTTTATTCAAGGAAGCCAAAAATAAACTATAAATTGGGTGTTTTCAAAACGCAGTGCCTATTTTCAAACTTGGACATGCATTTTTCTAAACCGAGTGTTTTCTACAAATTTTGTCCAAGAGGGGCATTCTGTAGACACTCATTTTTCACACCTAATTTTATAGTTTATACTTTTCATAAATCTGAGTCTATAAAATTTTCTCGAATTCATTCACGGACTCATGCACGATTTATATTAAAGACGATTATTTTTAGAACAATTGAGTTTTTGAAAATAATTGATTTTGGATTCTTAATAAAGTTAAGGTAGTAATTTGTCTATGTTACAACACTTAGAGAAGTTATTATACTTAAAATATTCAAGGTTTTATTTAATTAATTACCTTGGGTATTTATAAAAAAATAAAAATAAAAAAAATTATTTACAAAATATATATTAGCGTTAGGTATATTTTGTTTTCTTTTAATTAGATTAGTTTGTTAGATTAGTTAGATTAAACTTTGAAATTTGATTTCTTGAATAAGTTAGTTAGCTTTTTATTTATTTAATTAGAATTGTTCCTTATAAATAGGAATAATTAAAAATAAAGTTGTTTATTTGTGTTTTTTTAACAAATTTGTTTTTTTTGTAGGATGAAGGGTGTATAAAGGGGATAACGTGCAAAAATAAAAAGATAACGGTGTCTACACAATAATGCGAAGCATCCGTCAAAGAAGGAAAAAAGAGATTGCTAAAATAAAGGAAGAAGTTGTCAAAGGAAGAATAATTCAGCCGTGTTGAAAAGAAGCATGAAGGCTTGGTCATTTTTTTAATTAAAAATTAAAATGACCAAGTATTACATCATTTATTAAATAAAGCTTAAATCTCATTGGATGAAAACTTGATATTTATTGACATGTCAAGTAGAGATTGCTCCATATTTATTGACATGTCAAGTGGAGATTGCTCCATTATTTTAAACATTTGTAAATGTTTAAAATAGTTTTTTTTTCAACGGTCAAGTGTGTTAAATGGGCCTTTGGGCCCTAGGGTTTCATAGCTTTGCCTATAAATACCCCTCTTAACACCCTAACAAAGGACTTCAACTTTCGACCTTCAATCTTCACCTTATTCTCTCTCTTTACACATTAGGCTGCCGAATTAGACCCTACTTTTCTAAAAAACATAAGCAAGAGCACCAACTAGATTTGTTGAGTCACAAGTCTCTTGATTAGGGTTTTCATTTTTTTTGCGAGGATATAAAGAGTAACCCTTTGTAAGCTCTTTTTCCTTTCTTTTGTTTATTTAAATTTGAATTTGAATTTTACTTTCATTTGATTTTTATTTTCTTTGTACTTTATATTATGCATGATTTCCTTTAAATTTATTGTTTTGATAGGCGTGTAGGTTTTATTTATGTACCTTAATCATGTAAATAAGTAGAATAGAAATAACATGTAAATAAATAAATAAAAAAGCAGAAAAAGTTTTCAAAAACACTACCAAAATAAAAAAAATGTAAAATTTGCCTTATTTTGTATAGTTGATTTTTTTATTCTTTTAAGTAACTAGATCTAAGGTTTTTTTTATTTATATAAATGTTTAATTGTATTATTATAATTTTTCTGCAAAGTTTCATGTTAATTGGGATCCATTTGGATCACCAAATAATTTTTTTTTAGCTAGGATTAGATGGAAAAACCAAAAAAACAGCAAGTTATTCTACAAGGAGACGCATGTTCTTCAGCCTTCCAGCACTTCTCCCAGGGTCTCGGCGCTTTCCAGACGACGCTTGCTCTGCTCCAGCTGCTGCTGAATCAGACTTCTGACGCTTCCCAGGCGACGCTTGCTGCAGTCTTCAACTTTTTTATTTTTTTATTTGTTTATTTGTTTATTTTTTTTTATTTCTGCATTTTAGATTTAGGTTTATTTTTTGTTGACATTTTTTTTATTAGTTAAGAGTTTGTGGCTTGTTTGATCCTAGGTTAGAAAAAAAAAATTAAAATTAAATCCTAACTAAAATTGAACTTAGCCCAAACTTAGACTTAGAATTTTCTTTAGACATAGGACTTTTTTATTTTATTTATTATTATTTTATTATTATTTTTATTATTTTCATTATTATTTTTATTTAAATAAAAAAACCCCAAAATAGTAAAATTTTAGACCTTTAAATAATTCACTAAAGTTTCTTAAAAATTAATCTAGACTTAGGCCAATTAATTTTTGATTAATAACTTGCCTAGTTTTGATTTTAAGGATAACTTTATGTGTGAATTATTTGCTCTCGTTTTCTTTTATCTTTGATTATTTGTTTATCTCATGCAAACTCATTAAATGATTAAAATGGAAAATCCTAAAATGTAAAGCGTAAGAATGTTTAAAGAAAGGCCAAAATTAATTAGTAGAGACCTTAGGGGCGTTGTGAGACATAGCGTCTAAGAAACCCTTTCCCACACGTAACCAAACGCCGAACTCACATCTCTTAAATTCCTAATTTTTGAAATTAGGTGGCGACTCTCTAGTCGTGAGGTTAATTAATACTGAAAAAAGTTTAAAAAGGCCTATGACATACTTCCCATTAAAAAACTCCCAATCTCTCCCAGATTCGACGGGAAGGTAAGATATGGAGTTGTCTATAAAGTCTCGTTTTTAAAACTTAAATTTTTTTTCAACATTAAAATTAATTCCCCTCACGTTTTCAAAAAATAATTTTTTTAAAGAGTGCCCAGAATTTTCAAACTAGTTGATCAAAAGTCTTTTTTTTAAAAAATCGATCACAATTCAATACCTGGATAATAGGATAGCCCCCAAACTAATACTTAAGGGAAGCACATATTCACTCAAACATTCACAAAACAAAACACATCCTCTCACTAAGGCAAACCAATCATGTCTCACTTCCCAAACATCCTCCAAGTCGATTTTGAATCCTGCTCTAGTACCGAACACTATGAGGTGTATCGGATGATCAAGAAACTGGAAGATACTGGCCTCCAGCATTTTCTGGATGACAAGCAAACTATCTACCCTGAATCCGTCTTGGAATTTTACTATAATGCCAGGGTATTCCGGGGCACACCCCACTTTGATACCCACATCCAATCAAAGGTTGGGGGTATAATCTTCGATTTCACCGAGCAGGACTTCGCTCGGTGCTTCGGTCTGCCTAAGCAAGGGATTACAGACCTCAACCCTCCGGCCGATATTAAGGCTGAGGTCTCCCTCTCCCTTGCCCGGTCGGATGAGCCTGTTGATGATCATGGCTCTAAGTCTCTCTTGAGGGCTGAGTATCAGCTCCTCAACGATGTAATAGGAAGGGGCATCTTTGGAACAGATGTCACCAACACCTATTGCGCGGCGACTTTCAACATGATGGCGGCCATCGTCACCAGCACGCCGGTCAACTGGTCCCGGGTGCTATTCGACACCCTAATCTGGATGGTCAACATCCGGTCGGTCGGTCTTATTCCCCAAATAAGCAGCCTTCTGGTGGAACTTGGTGTTCCAACCTGTCCTGGCGAGGGTTTGAACCAGGCCCAGGTGCAAACCAGAGAGACGACCGATTCATTCTATGATCGGTTTGAGAGAGAATGGAGGAGGAGGAACTTCAACCTCCCTCAAGAAGTCAATCCCCGCGCCCGCTAGGTTACTCCTTCCTGCATCCGGTCGTTTTGCAGTATGTACCGGATGAACTCTTAACCAACTCAAGTTTGATCATTTCGACTTTACCTATGTTTCTTTCGGCTTTGTTTGTGTCTCTCTTGATTTCATGTTTTCTTCATCGCTCTTTATGCCATTTTCAGCATTGTTTCTGTTATCTTCAGTTTCAATCTAATTAATCTCGGTTATGTTTAAGTGCATTCCTAATTAATGAGATAATACCCAACCAACTGAATATTCAATATCTAACTAATCTGGTCAGTTCCCAACTAACACTTACCTAGGGCTTTGCAATCTGTCGCTTCCCCATGCGCCTTGAAAAGGTAAAGATTCTTTTTCTTAATAAAACAAAAACTGACCATCAATGCTAAGATTTTCCCTCCAAAACCGATCCTATATAAGGAGCCATCCTCTACTCATTTTATCAAATCCAAAAGCACAAGATTACATCTGATATTCTTGAATCCCCTCTCTCTCAATACCGAAATCATGCCGAGCAGAACTCTGGGTAACTTCCTAAGCATTGATTTCAGCTCTTGCATGGGTGAGAGGGACTGTACTACTGAGCAGAAACTCATGTATGACTCTCGCTGAAACCGGTCTTCAACCTTTTCTTGAAGAGGCCGGTCCTATTCTCCTAGACGATGTCAAGGCCTTCTTTCGAAGCGCCTGCATCAGGGGACAGTACATCGTCTCTACTGTTAGAGACCATACCTTCTGGATAGACGAGGTTGAATTTGCCTCACTTTTCGGTCTGCCCACTGAAGGTTTCTCTGACTTTCCGACTATTCAGGACCTTGCGGGATTTGAAACCGCGCAATACCTGTCGGCCAACCCTTTTCCGGTGGAAAACTTTGGGCCAAAAACCCAACTTGCTAGTCACGGTCAGCTACTGCTCGAAATCGTGACCCGGTCGATTCTATGTCAATCACCTAATCAACGGTACTCTAGGAATACCTACAACATCATGACCCACATTCTTTGTAAATCGGCCATCAACTGGTCAACGGTCATATGGGAAAACCTAAAGAATATGGTGCTGACCAAGAAGGGGCTCGGTTATGCACCGCATATCAGCAAGCTGATTCTTGGGAACCGACCAGAATTCGGACCGGGCACACCGGCTTCCTCTTCAAACATCCTCGACAGGGATTCGGCAATAGACCGAATCTGGAGAATGTCTTTTGAATAGGCTATACTTTACATTGTTTCTGTAACGAATCCTATAATCGGTTTCCTTTCTCTGCTATTTCTTGAATTTTAATATCATTTCAGTTTAAATGACCGTGTCTTCTCAATTCTTTGAACATTTATCTAAGTAATCGGTTAACATCTTCAAACTATAACCGCGTTCTCATCCGGCCACTTGAAATCTGCTTAAAACTGTTCACTCAAAATGTCCGGTTAGACTTCGAAACCGCATCATCAATCGGTTTCTAGAAGAAGAGTGCGTCATCAATGACATAAGTAAAGGATTTTGGAGGGAAATCTCCCGCTCAAATTTGCCGCCCACCTCTTCTTGTTTTACCGCCCATAGTTTGGCGCCTTTTCATTTTGGAGGGAAAATTCCCGCCCATTATTGATGGGACGGTTGGGCTTCCAAACCGCATCTATAAAAGGGGCCTTCGGTCATTTTATTTCATTCTCACGCGAATCCACTTTCTCTCTCTAAGCTCTCTAAAACTCATTGAAGCAGTACTTTCTCACTTTCTCAAACTCTATAACATGAGTCGTGATTCGGCGTTGTTCAGACTCTACTCTCAGGTGGATTTCAAGGAAATTCGGCTGAATGGTACGACCGAGGCGAAAGCAATTATTGACCGGGTAATCAAAACCGGTCTGGAATATTTCCTCGGCGGTCCTCACGTCATTTACAAAGATGCGGTCGAAGAGTTCTTCAAAACCGCAACAATCGCCTACGACAAGATCACCGCGACTGTATGCGGTTCCCGAATAGAGCTCACCGAAGAATTGGTGGCCGAAAGCCTGCGTCTTCCAACAACCGGCCAGGATGCAACGGCAGAAATAGACCAGGACATCTTTGAATCGGCTTGCTACATTCTATCGGCATCTAATGAGCCGATCAAAACATCCGGGAGCACACAAATGCTAAGGCCGGAGTATATCCCGATATGTGACATCTTCACAAGGGCGATCCTGGCAAGGGGAGGAAACCTCAACAACCTCACAAGGGACAAAATCAAGATGCTAATCGGTCTGATGGAGGGTAAAGAGATCAACTGGGCAAGATCGGTGTTCAGCAACCTCATGGATATGGTGAAACCGGATTCAACCCGGTCGTGGGGATACGCCGTGCCTCTCGGTAAGATATTCCTCCATTTAAATCTCAACATCGGTCCTGGCGTTGCGGTAGCAAAACGCTGCCTCATCAGATCAAGGCAATTCCTTGAAAGGACACAGCCGGCCCCCAGCTCCACAGGTGGCCGAAAGAAGAAAGCCGCAAAGAAAGATGCCCCGGCCAAACCAAAGACCGGAGGCAAAGGAAAAGAAAAGATAACCTTCTCCGACCCACCACAACAAACAGAAGATGAGGAGTGGGCCTCTGCGCAAACCGACACGGAGAGGACCGATGATAGAACGGTCAATGACGTCGATCATTCGGCTCGGAGTCCAAACGATGCCGAACCAAACACCAACCCTGAGACCACCGAGGATAGAGAAGAGGGTGGTGGAGAAGAGGTTGATAAAGAAGCCGATGATGAAGGCTACGACACGGAGAGGGAGGAGGCCGAAGAAGCAGAGGCCGGTAGATTAGCCCAGAAAATCCTTCAGGGCGTCAACAAGCGAGCAGAAGACGTTGAAGAGCTATACTTGGAGTGGCATGAGCACCGGTTCGGTACACCATATAGAGAAATCCTACCGGGCCACACGGAAAAGCAATGCATCGACAGATTGGAGGAAGTAGAGGACCTGATGATGAGCCTCACAAAATCCAACACAATTCAAGAGGTACAAAGCCGAACCTGTCTCCTGTTACCGAGGATCCAACTTCGGAAACTAAGAAAGCGCATCCGGAAAATTAAGGAAGAGCTCAACAAAACGGGATCGGTGGACACCGTCGCGCCGCGGGTGTTAACAAGGCTTGAAACAAGCAAAAGGGAAATAATTCAAGAAATCGAGCGGCTGGAAACGATATGCAGCCGAATGCAAGTACCGGTCTATACTGCTCCCGTAATCGAAAAGTTTTCGGTTAACTGTCCAACACCTCCAATGGAGAATGCGGCACCGATCTTGGAGAATGCGGCACCATTAGAACTTCCAAAAGAGAATGCTGCACCGATAGAATCCAGTGAAAGAGCCGATCCAAATCTCACGGAGCAATCACCTCCCCCACCACCGGAAGTCATCGCCTCAGACCTTACTAAAGAATGGGCTGCTAAAGAATGGGTTGAGGACCGACTTCAAAAGCTTTAAGCATCCATATCGGAACGGATCAATGACCGCATACAAGATCACAACGTGTCCGAGCTTCAACCATTCAAGGATAGATCCAACAGAATAGTTGATTCGGCCCTGAAGTTCACCGACGTGACAAGGCTGCTTCTGGAAAAACATCAAGAACGACTCTCAGAACTCGACAACGGTCTGTGGGAAGAGGCCGGTGAGCGCGATAAATGGGCTCAGCGAACCGCAACTCTGGAGGATGTGACCTCCGATTTAAAGAAAGACTTCGAACGGGTCGACACGACACTTAACCGGGTCTCCGAACTCGAGAAGACAAACGAGAGTCTCGTGGCCGAAGTAAAGGCACTTTCCGAACAGATGGCCGAAATTTTAAGGGCTAAAGTGAACGCGGACGACGCGGCTGTAGCGGCTGATGCTCAAATAGCTAAGAGGGTCCAGGATGCGCTGGACGCCGAAGTTAGCAAAGATAAAGAGGCACCGCTATCGTCTCAACTGACCGAAGCGGAAGTGGAAGCAGCGAGAATTAAAAGAGGAGAGGCCATATTTCCAGGGTTTGCCGAAAAAGTGGCCGCTCTAGCAGCAGAGGATGCTGAACGGTTGGAAAGGGAGGAACGGAGGCTGGAAGCCTATGCAAAAGAAAACGAGAAGAAGAAGAAGGCGGCCGCCTCCGCCTCAGCGCCGAAAAAGCGGAAGAGGGAAGCTCCTAAAAAGGAGGCCCTTAAGAAAGTTCAGATTGCCGAACTGCTCAGAGAGGTCTCTGAACCGGTCATCCCAAGTACTTCGGAGCAGGATGATCAAATCGAAGATGAAGTCGAAGAACAACTGCGGTCCCGGTCTAAAAGGCGACGATCTTCCGAACCGACCGGGCAACAGCAACCGAAGAAAAAGAAGAGCGTCTATGATTTCACGGACTCTGAATAGGGACTATCCTTCTTTTCTTATTGGCCTTAGTATTTCTATATATTTTGTCTTTCCGGTCATCTATATATAAATATATAAAGTTATTTTTGAATCCGGCCTTATTTTGCATTTCTACTTAGTTTTGATAATTTTAAATAAAATAATCAAAAAGGGAGAAATTGTTAGATAAAAGATAAAGACTCTTCCAAAACTTTTCTCAAAAATTTTCTCTCAAAATTTTTCGAAAAATTCTCTAAGTCTTTTTCAAAAACCGGACAAACAAAACAACCGGCCTACGGTTGCAAACTTACATGATTTTGATAATTTTAAATAAAATAATCTAAAAGGGAGAAATTGTTAGATAAATTCAGACCGGTTCAAATAAACCTAACTTAAATAAACTTCCCATGCAGGAACAAGGAACCGGACTGGATGAACAAGAGAACCGACTAAAGAAAACCAATCGGTCAAGCTACTAAACCGATCAAGAATATTCGGAACGTGACAGCACAAAGAAAGGATCGGCCAAAGCTCAAAACCGGAATCATCAAACAGCCGATCATCCACAAGACAAGAATAACCGGAAGAAGTCCGGTTACATCACTACCAAAAGACATTCGGCCAAGTCAAATGACCGACCAGTACAAGAAGACAATTCGGGTATCTGTTGAGAACGATACCAAAGGAACAGACTGAACACTTCCATATTCATGCAAGTCTGAGGAAAGCCTGCAGGCTGCAGAAAACAGTACTACCGGATCTTTCTACTTCAGGATAAGCCAGAAAGGAAATCTTCCAAGTACAGACAACTGTCCAACAGACAGTGCCTACATTGAGTAAAAGACAAACCCAGCAGGTTTGTCTTACAAACCGGAAGAACAGACCGCCAGGTCTGAGACATAATGCCAGGTCTGAGCTTGACCATCAGGTCTGAGGAAACGACCGCAGGTCTGAAACAGTGAATCACTGCACCTCTGCTCGACCAATCAGATTCAAGGAAGTGAAATATGACCGTTGGCATATTTCACCTATAAATGAGGCAGTTGAAGAAGAGTAAATGTGGGACATTAAGAGACACTTAGTGAGACAAGTGAAGCGTTGAGAGCATTTACTACAAGTGATAAAACTGTGCTATTCTAAGAAAGCCTAAGTACTAAATTCAAAGTGTGTTACAATTTCGGTGTGAAATGTAAGAGTATTATCGAGCAGGAAATAAGTCTCGATCGGATTGTACTTGTATTCCTTAGTGAATATCCTTCTCGCGGTTTCGAGAGGAAGGGGTGACGTAGGAGTTTTATCTCCGAACATCCATAAAATCTGTCTTGTTATTTACTTTCTGCCGTCTTCATTATCTAACCAACTAACTTAACTACACCGCTCCAAACCGACTCTATACTAACCATACCGAATTTCCAGATTACCGAAACCGACCCACCATTCTTCAAATCTCCATCATCCGAAACCGATTCTGCCTATCATACAAGTGTGCCGCTTCAACCTGAAAGCAAATCTCTTCCGCGCTTGAACCTAGTTCAAGGATTTGTGACAGGTTGTGTAGTATTGAAACCCCGGTGTTAATCTCTAACCGGATTAACCACCACCTTACGAGTAAGAACCGCTAACCGGTCCAACCCCCGGTCCTCTAGCGGCGACCTAGATCCTAACAACCGCTAACCGGTCCAACCCCCGGTCCTCTAGCGGCGACCTAGATCCTAACAATTGGTATAAGAGCAGTTAGTTTCAATACTCAAGCAAGCATGTATCAGGATAGGCCTCCAATGCTAGAAGGTGATGACTTTGCCAACTGGAAGGCACGCATGCACCTGCACCTAGTCACCTTGGATGATGAAATGGAGTCCATTCTAACCGAAGGACCAATATTCATTGATAAAGACAGAAAGGAATGGACGGCTGAAGATAGAAGAAGGAACAATCTGGACAACCATGCTAGAAACCGGATCTCCAACAGTGTGGACAGAAACACATATTGCAAGATCAGAGATTGCAAAACCGCGAAGGAGACATGGAACACGGTTATCCAGATCTTTGAAGGAAATGAAAGAACAAGGGAAAACAAAATAATGATGGCCACACAGAAGTTTGAAAGCATCAAAATGAAACCAGGAGAATCTATGAAGGAATACAGTGACTGGTTCACTGGTGTGTTAGATGAACTAGCAACTCTAGGCAAGAAGTATGAGAACAAAGAGGTAGTTATGAAAGCTTTGAGATCCCTTCCAAGTGCTTGGGACATAAAAACAATGGTAATGAGGGAGTCAAAGAGCCTACGTAAGATGAAACTATACGATGTATTCGAAGATCTCAAGGCATATGAGTTCGAAATGAGATCTAGAACCGAAGAGGAAGTCTCGGCCTCAACATCAACCAGAGCACTAATCACATCTACAGAATCGGCTGTACCTGCTCCTGCACCTGCATCGACACCGAATAGAGCTCACCGAAGAATTGGTGGCCGAAAGCCTGCGTCTTCCAACAACCGGCCAGGATGCAACGGCAGAAATAGACCAGGACATCTTTGAATCGGCTTGCTACATTCTATCGGCATCTAATGAGCCGATCAAAACATCCGGGAGCAAACAAATGCTAAGGCCGGAGTATATCCCGATATGTGACATCTTCACAAGGGCGATCCTGGAAAGGGGAGGAAACCTCAACAACCTCACAAGGGACAAAATCAAGATGCTAATCGGTCTGATGGAGGGTAAAGAGATCAACTGGGCAAGATCGGTGTTCAGCAACCTCATGGATATGGTGAAACGGATTCAACCCGGTCGTGGGGATACGCCGTGCCTCTCGGTAAGATATTCCTCCATTTAAATCTCAACATCGGTCCCGGCGTTGCGGTAGCAAAAGGCTGCCTCATCAGATCAAGGCAATTCCTTGAAAGGACACAGCCGGCCCCCAGCTCCACAGGTGGCCGAAAGAAGAAAGCCGCAAAGAAAGATGCCCCGGCCAAACCAAAGACCGGAGGCAAAGGAAAAGAAAAGATAACCTTCTCCGACCCACCACAACAAACAGAAGATGAGGAGTGGGCCTCTGCGCAAACCGACACGGAGAGGACCGATGATAGAACGGTCAATGACGTCGATCATTCGGCTCGGAGTCCAAACGATGCCGAACCAAACACCAACCCTGAGACCACCGAGGATAGAGAAGAGGGTGGTGGAGAAGAGGTTGATAAAGAAGCCGATGATGAAGGCTACGACACGGAGAGGGAGGAGGCCGAATAAGCAGAGGCCGATAGATTAGCCCAGAAAATCCTTCAGGGTGTCAACAAGCGAGCAGAAGACGTTGAAGAGCTATACTTGGAGTGGCATGAGCACCGGTTCGGTACACCATATAGAGAAATCCTACCGGGCCACACGGAAAAGCAATGCATCGACAGATTGGAGGAAGTAGAGGACCTGATGATGAGCCTCACAAAATCCAACACAATTCAAGAGGTACAAAGCCGAACCTGTCTCCTGTTACCGAGGATCCAACTTCGGAAACTAAGAAAGCGCATCCGGAAAATTAAGGAAGAGCTCAACAAAACGGGATCGGTGGACACCGTCGTGCCGCGGGTGTTAACAAGGCTTGAAACAGGCAAAAGGGAAATAATTCAAGAAATCGAGCGGCTGGAAACGATATGCAGCCGAATGCAAGTACCGGTCTATACTGCTCCCGTAATCGAAAAGTTTCTGGTTAACTGTCCAACACCTCCAATGGAGAATGCGGCACCGATCTTGGAGAATGCGGCACCATTAGAACTTCCAAAAGAGAATGCTGCACCGATAGAATCCAGTGAAAGAGCCGATCCAAATCTCACGGAGTAATCACCTCCCCCACCACCGGAAGTCACCGCCTCAGACCTTACTAAAGAATGGGCTGCTAAAGAATGGGTTGAGGACCGACTTCAAAAGCTTGAAGCATCCATATCGGAACGGATCGATGACCGCATACAAGAACACAACGTGTCCGAGCTTCAACCATTCAAGGATAGATCCAACAGAATAGTTGATTCGGCCCTGAAGTTCACCGACGTGACAAGGCTGCTTCTGGAAAAACATCAAGAACGACTCTCAGAACTCGGCAACGGTCTGTGGGAAGAGGCCGGTGAGCGCGATAAATGGGCTCAACGAACCGCAACTCTGGAGGATGTGACCTCCGATTTAAAGAAAGACTTCGAACGGGTCGACACGACACTTAACCGGGTCTCCGAACTCGAGAAGACAAACGAGAGTCTCGTGGCCGAAGTAAAGGCACTTTCCGAACAGATGGCCGAAATTTTAAGGGCTAAAGTGAACGCGGACGACGCGGCTGTAGCGGCTGATGCTCAAGTAGCTAAGAGGGTCCAGGATGCGTTGGACGCCGAAGTTAGCAAAGATAAAGAGGCACCGCGATCGTCTCAACTGACCGAAGCGGAAGTGGAAGCAGCGCGAATTAAAAGAGGAGAGGCCATATTTCCAGGGTTTGCCGAAAAAGTGGTCGCTCTAGCAGCAGAGGATGCTGAACGGTTGGAAAGGGAGGAACGGAGGCTGGAAGCCTATGCAAAGGAAAACGAGAAGAAGAAGAAGGCGGCCGCCTCCGCCTCAGCGCCGAAAAAGCGGAAGAGGGAAGCTCTTAAAAAGGAGGCCCTTAAGAAAGTTCAGATTGCCGAACTGCTCAGAGAGGTCTCTGAACCGGTCATCCCAAGTACTTCGGAGCAGGATGATCAAATCGAAGATAAAGTCGAAGAACAACTACGGTCCCGGTCTAAAAGGCGACGATCATCCGAACCGACCGGGCAACAGCAACCGAAGAAAAGAAGAGCGTCTATGATTTCACGGACTCTGAATAGGGACTATCCTTTTTTTCTTATTAGCCTTAGTATTTCTATATATTTTGTCTTTCCGGTCATCTATATATAAATATATAAAGTTATTTTTGAATCCGGCCTTATTTTGCATTTCTACTTAGTTTTGATAATTTTAAATAAAATAATCAAAAAGGGAGAAATTGTTAGATAAAAGATAAAGACTCTTCCAAAACTTTTCTCAAAAATTTTCTCTCAAAATTTTTCGAAAAATTCTTTAAGTCTTTTTCAAAAACCGGACAAACAAAACAACCGGCCTACGGTTGCAAACTTACATGATTTTGATAATTTTAAATAAAATAATCAAAAAGGGAGAAATTGTTAGATAAATTCAGACCGGTTCAAATAATCCTAACTTAAATAAACTTCCCATGCAGGAACAAGGAACCGGACTGGATGAACAAGAGAACCGACTAAAGAAAACCAATCGGTCAAGCTACTAAACCGATCAAGAATATTTGGAACGTGACCGCACAAAGAAAGGATCGGCCAAAGCTCAAAACCGGAATCATCAAACAGCCGATCATCCACAAGACAAGAATAACCGGAAGAAGTCCGGTTACATCACTACCAAAAAACATTCGGCCAAGTCAAATGACCGACCAGTACAAGAAGACAATTCGGGTATCTGTTGAGAACGATACCAAAGGAACAGACTGAACACTTCCATATTCATGCAAGTCTGAGGAAAGCCTGCAGGCTGCAGAAAACAGTACTACCGGATCTTTCTACTTCAGGATAAGCCAGAAAGGAAATCTTCCAAGTACAGACAACTATCCAACAGACAGTGCCTACATTGAGTAAAAGACAAACCCAGCAGGTTTGTCTTACAAACCGGAAGAACAGACCGCCAGGTCTGAGACATAATGCCAGGTCTGAGCTTGACCATCAGGTCTGAGGAAACGACCGCAGGTCTGAAACACTGAATCACTGCACCTCTGCTCGACCAATCAGATTCAAGGAAGTGAAATATGACCGTTGGCATATTTCACCTATAAATGAGGCAGTTGAAGAAGAGTAAATGTGGGACATTAAGAAACACTTAGTGAGACAAGTGAAGCGTTGAGAGCATTTACTACAAGTGATAAAACTGTGCTATTCTAAGAAAGCCTAAGTGCTAAATTCAAAGTGTGTTACAATTTTGGTGTGAATTGTAAGAGTATTATCGAGCAGGAAATAAGTCTCGATCGGATTGTACTTGTATTCCTTAGTGAATATCCTTCTCGCGGTTTCGAGAGGAAGGGGTGACGTAGGAGTTTTATCTCCGAACATCCATAAAATTTGTCTTGTTATTTACTTTCTGCCGGCTTCATTATCTAACCAACTAACTTAACCACACCGCTCCAAACCGACTCTATACTAATCATACCGAATTTCCAGATTACCGAAACCGACCCACCATTCTTCAAATCTCCATCATCCGAAACCGATTCTGCCTATCATACAAGTGTGCCGCTTCAACCTGAAAGCAAATCTCTTCCGTGCTTGAACCTAGTTCAAGGATTTGTGACAGTTTGTGTAGTATTGAAACCCCGGTGTTAATCTCTAACCGGATTAACCACCACCTTACGAGTAAGAACCGCTAACCGGTCCAACCCCGGTCCTCTAGCGGCGACCTAGATCCTAATAGTAATAGTGTTCTCATTCTTGATTAAATATTAGGTAAAACAAACGCCATTCTTTCCATAAGATATGCAAAAATAACTTACTGTAATATTTATTATCCATTATGATGAGAACGTTGTAGATTTCAAACCAATCTAAAAAGGAAGAAATAGAAAACTCCTAATCGAAAACCTAAATCCAATATATCTCCATCTAAACCTAAATCAAATCAAACGACATTAACGAACGAAGAATTTAAACCTAAATCAAACAAATATAAACTTAAATCAAACCAAAATCTAAACACATGAATAATTGATTGTCTAATGAAGAATTTCTTAGAGATTGATGAAAGAAACAGATGAACAAAGAAAAAATGAATTGAAGAAGAGGAAGATGTCTTGGAGAAGAGAGATAATATGTTTAAAAATAATGACGTGTTTGACATGAACAGGAATTAAAACATTTTATTTCTACTAAATAAAAATATACGGACCTAATGTCAATTTAGTAAAAAACTCCAAATGGCGACAACTTTGATGGTTCGAGCCCTATATGGCTCAAATCAAAGTTTGAGCCCAAATGATAATTATCTTTTGTTTGAATATTTAGAATCTTAGAGAAAATTTTATTTATGTTATTAGTTTTGGGTTATATTTGATTTTCTTTTTAATTTTTATTTTAGACCAGTGACTTGTCTCTCTTAAACATTGTTACAATACAAGATTAATGACTTACATTTTATCATGAAAATTTTTTACCTTAATACTTATATTTTATTAATTGATTTTTTTTTACTTATTAAAAATTTAGGGATATAATTTGTTTCTTATTTTACGAAAATCATTTAGAATGTGTTTGAATTATAGACGATATTATAATTAGAATTTAAATTTCAGTTTCATCCAAATTAAAATTTATATATAATTCAATTTTACATATAAAAATTTATAGGAAAATTTAATTTTATATTTGAACAAACATAATAAAATTAATTATAATATATATATATATATATATTAGTTTTATTTTTAAAATACGCTAAAACTTACTAAAAGTCAGCTTAAATAGTAAAAATAAATTGTTTAAAAAAATTACATATTAAATGTATAATAAAATAAATTAAATTTGTTAATCAATTGGAATTAACATAGTAATTTTAATGTCTAACCAAAATACAAATAGGAATTAACTCCCGATTATAAAAAATTTTACTTATACTTTTACTTCAAATTAAAAATATTTTAAGTCCAACCTAATTTATTACTATTGGAACTACATACATGGAGGAAATAATGAGATAGAGTTCTATTAGTTATTATTAAAAATTACATAATAAATTTAAAATAAAAACAAATAAAAAACATTATTGAATCACTAGCAGAATTTCATAAATTTTCTAACAAAATTTAGGGTTTTATATTTTTTGAAATTGAGAAGAAAAAAATTGATAAAATAAAGGTTAAGAATTTTTATTTAAAATATTTGACGTAAATTGTAATATTTTTAATAAAAACATGCTTGAAAATTTATTGTGTTAGTCTAAAATTAGCACGCCGTGTCTGATTATAAATGTGTCAATAACTTATTATGGAATTGTATGTGATATTTTATCTTATTAGATGCTTATTTATAAAATATTACTATGATGCATATAAAATAATTAAAATGTCGGACCTACCAAGGCAGCCTAGTGGTATGAATCAGATTAATATATATAATCGATTATACAGGGGTAATGACGTAAATGTTATTAAACATGTCTGCATCATCTCTTCCTCTTATGATATTACAACATCCCTTCCTATTATGGTTATGACTTTCTTTCTTATCTAAATCATTTTTCTTATTTGTAATATATGTTTATGTATATGGTTCATTATATATGTCTCATTATTCTTCCTTACCTATAATGAAATTAAATTATCTTTTTCAATGATTAAAATTAGAATAAATGTAAATTATCTTAACTAAAATTAAAATAAATTTTATTAAGATTTTAGAAAGATAAGTTTGAATTTTTTTGTTCAAAATGTTAAAAAATTTACGGTAAGAAATGACTTTCAAGGATAATAATAAAAAAAAAAGTAAGAAATAACTTCCCAAACAACTATTTACAACTTTATTTAGTCACTAATATTTATGAAAACAAATTTTTTAATCATATTAAAATTATTTTATTACTATATTTAATGTAATTAATTAACAATAAATTGAATAAATTCTTAATATTTTTTAAAGTTGAATCATCAAATTACTGATAATATTATTGTCATTTTTAATTTGTTAATTATTTACAAATTAAAATTAAAAACATTTCATTAACAATTCATTGCACTGAATTCTCAAATTTAGTGTTAAGTTACAATCTATTAAATTTTAAAAAATAAAAAAAATCCATTATTTTAATTAGACATACAACCTTTATTGACTAAATATTTTTTTTAATATGGACATAAATATAGTTTGACTTTATTTTACAAATAATAATAATTTATATAATTCAAATTTCAATAATAATTAAAATAAGATTAATATATATAATAACATAAATTATATATATATATATATATATATATATATATATATATATATATATATATATATATATATATTGTGTGGTGTATGATTCTAATTTATTCATAATTTTTATTTTTGTTATAATTCATTTATTAATATTGTTAATATGTTAAATTACTAAAATTAGATTTTGATAATTTAATTGTAATTATATTTAATATTTATATATAGTAAAAATAATATTTTATTTTTAAATATATAATCTAAATAAAAACTAATATATTTAAGTGTTGTGTTAAGTTGTGATAAGTTATTTTTATAAGTTGAATTTTTGATATAATTTGTATTATGGTCAAGATACCGTCATTGTCTGTATGTTTTGTGTTTGTGTTATAAAAGATAATATGTTTTTTATTTAATCATTAATTTTTATATTTTCAATTCATTCTTTTGTAATATTGTAGACATCATAATTTTATAATCTATTTATAATTAAAATTTGGACTTATTAAATAAAATAATATAAATAAAATTAAATTAAAATGAATATTTATTTTTGTATTTTTTCATTAAAATAAACTATCAAGTTCAAACTTACCCACATATGTGTTATAAAAGATAATATGTTTTTGTGTATTTCATTTTGCAGAAAAACAAGAGAGATCACATGTCCAAATGGGCCTTGGACTTCATCCATGCGTAATGCATGCTTTCCTTTTTTGGCTAATGTTTAATTCTCCTGCTCTAAAGCTAAAAGATTTTAGACCAGATTTGTAGATAAAAAAGAACGAGAAGAAGATTAGAGATCTGCTATCTCCTCCATCGCTAGTCATACGTCTAACATTCACTTTTGTCTTCGGACTTGAAACATTCTTCTATTTTTTGGAAGGCACACTTATAGACAATGATGAAGCGTGAGAAATCATGTTTCTTTCAAATCTATTTCAATTTTTTCACCAGTGATAAGATGAATTGCTGAAGTTAGGTACTAGTTCTTTCGATAACTTCTATCATTATAAGCGATCCATTAATAACTAGAAACAAATTATAGTTGTTTATTAATATCTATTTTATTTGGTGTTTTTATTACTTTAGTCTATCTATTAATGTATATTGTTTTGGGATTAAGTTAGAGATGACCTGTGTGAGTCTATGACTAAAATATTTCCAACCAAGCTGGTATCATCTTAGATTCATTACCGTATAAGTCATTTTAAGCTTTGTTTGTGCTTTATATTCAATTTTATTTTGTTACTAACTTAATTATAAATAAATAAAAACAAAAAAGAATCAATATATATATATATATATAAATGAGATATTAATTTATTACTATATACACATAATCATATATATTTATAATATATAATTAATAACAACTATAATATTTATATATATTATGTATATAAAATGAAATATATATATATATATTATAATGTATATATGATAAATATATATTGATATATTGATATATATATATATATATGATATATATATTGTTGGGTCAAGTTAGTTTGATTAACAATATTTTAATGATGTATTAGTAAAATTTTTATTAAGAATGAAGTTAAGTCGTCTAATTGATTTTTTATGCAAGTGCATCAAAATATGCTAAGTTAGACTTGGTTTGAAACAGGCTTATTAGACGTGTTAGACGTGTAGTCTAACAGATACGTAGTTAGACGTGTAGTCTAACAGATACGTAGTTAGACGTGCAGTCTAACAGATACGAAGTTAGACGTGCAGTCTAACAAATACGTAGTAAGACGTGCAATCTAACATATACGTAGTTAGACGTGTAGTGTAACAGATATGTAGTTAAATGTGCAGTCTAACAAATACATAGTTAGATATGTAGTCTAATAGATACGTAGTTAGACGTGCAGTCTAATAGATACATAGTTAGACGTGCACTCTAATAGATACGTAGTTAGACGTGCACTCTAACAGATACATTGTTAGACGTGCAGTCTAACAGATACGTAGTTAAACGTGCAATCTAACTGATACGTAGTTATACGCGTAGTCTAACTCCATTAGACTTGGTATTCTAACGAAGCACGTCTAATGCATCGCTTCCGCAACTTCTTGAAGTTAACATCCGT
Organism: Impatiens glandulifera; assembly: GCF_907164915.1. Lineage (NCBI taxonomy): Eukaryota > Viridiplantae > Streptophyta > Magnoliopsida > Ericales > Balsaminaceae > Impatiens > Impatiens glandulifera. The sequence continues at coordinate 32,734,544 of NC_061869.1, read as the reverse complement.
TTATCCACGATCAACTAGCTGTATACTATTCCTACTCCACTCATCCTTGTAGTCCAGTACGCCAGCAATTTATACCCAATGAATGAATACCACATACTCGAATATTCCTCCACTACTTGTTCAGTAAAGACAGTTCTAGAAAAATATCCAGTGCACTACCAGTTCGGTACGGTCACGATCCCTGTGCATAAAGTCTATTGTACTCTTGTACTATGGAGGCTTTCCAATGGGCGCTCTCCACGTGTCCATCTAGAAGATTCGACCGTTGGTGATTGTCTTCTATATATAGATCCTCAAGGACAACGGTCGACGTACGAGTTTTATCAGTGAACAACAAGTTTTACAAGCATACTGATTCTATAATCTTTACCTACTATCAATCTGATCCTCTCTTGAAATAACGACCATGAATAACTTTGAGAAGGTTGTTGATCTATCTCTTCATTACGAAGGACCTTTTGGACTGATTCTCAAGGTGTGTGAAGACATTCTCAAGGATTAAGAAAAGTCTAAGGAATCTTCTGAAGCAGATGAACTAGAGTAGTCATTCCCGGTTCATACTCATGTTAGTCTCATTCAAACCGCTCCTGCCAACTCTCAAGAAGTGTCATCTACTAAATAACCCTCTCTTGGAGGGGCAAAGTTGTTAAAGTCTATGGAGGAAATGATGAGCACTGTTCATAAGAATATGATGGGTATGCAGTCCAAAATGATGAATCTTGAGAAGGGTCATAGATCAAACAAGAAAGAATTCTCTTCTTTTCTTGCAACTCAAAAATAATTGGAGAAGAATATGAAGAGAAACACGTATGAGATCAACATCGTCAACAACACCTATTCCAAATTCTAAAAAAACTTCTTCTAAAGACAATCTGAAAGGTTTGAGTGTGAAAGAGAATTTAACCTGGATCTTCATCAGGAAGTTATGGATGAAATGAATCTTGTTCAAGGTCAAATGGTTGAGTTAACCAATCATATGAATAGAGACGTCGCTGAACGTATGGAACAAGCTGATTCCTTTGTCAGATCAATTCAAGTAGTGAAAAAAGCTGAAGCTGACACTAAAAAAGAGAAAAACCTTATTTCCCTTGATGTTGATAATGTTAAAAAGTGGGAAAGAAGTGCAAGAAGAGGTAGAAGTAGTAGCTTAAGAGGAGGTGCTTCGACAGGCATCAAATCAAAAAGAAAAATCGTTGATGAAGGAGGTTGCAGACCAACCAAAAGAGGTGGAGGTCGTGGTGGTGACTAAGGTGGCGGAAGTGGTGGAAGAGGTGACCGTGCTCCCAATGGTGGCCATTCTCTTCCTCAATTTCGCAACCTACTAACTGGTGAAGTGTTTTCTTATCCAAACGTAAAAAGGGAAGAACAATAATCTCTTTTATTTTAAATTATTTTTGTTGATTTCTGAACTTGGTTTTTGGAATTTGGTTTTTGGAACTTTCACTTGAAGTTTGTGAACAAATGTCAAAATTACTTTAATTTGATGGGTTCTTATCATATGTTATTAATTGTGCAAAATTTTAACATCATCAAAAAGGGGGGAATTGTTGGGTCAAATTAGTTTAAATAACAATATGTTAATGTGTTATTAGTAAAACATTGATTAAGAATGAACCAAAAATGTCTAATTGTTTTGATGCATGTGCATCAAAATATGCTAAGTTAGACTTTGTTTGAAACAAGCTTATTGTACGTGTTTCTAGTTAGACGTGCAATCTAACAGATACGTTGTTAGATGTGTAGTCTAACAAATACGTAGTTAGACTAGAAACCTAACAGATACGTAGATAGACATGCAGAATAACATATACGTAGTTGGACGTGCAAACTAACATATACGTAGGTAGACGTGCAGCCTAACAGATACATAGTTAGACCTGCAGCCTAACTGATATGTAGTTAGACGTACAGCCTAACAGATATGTAGTTAGACGTGCAGCCTAACATATACGTAGTTAGACGTGCAACCTAACAGATACGTAGTTAGACGCGCAGACTAACAGATACATAGTTAGACGTGAAGCCTAAAAGATACATACATAGACATGTAGTCTAACAAATACGTAGTTAGACGTAAAGCCTAACAGATAAGTAGTTAGACGTGCATCCTAACAGATATATAGTTAGACGTGAAGTCTAACAGATATGTAGTTAGAAATGCAGTCTAATATATATGTAGTTAGATGAGCAGTCTAACAGATACGTAGTTAGACGTGAAGTCTAACAGATACATAGTTAGACGTGCAGTCTAACAGATACATGGTTAGACGTGTAGTCTAACAAATACATAGTTAGACGTGCAGTATAAATGATTCGTAGTTAGACCTGCAGTATAACAGATACGTAGTTAGACTTGTAGTTTAACAGATACGTAGTTAGACATGCATTCTAACAGATACGTAGTTAGACGTACAATCTAACAGATACGTAGTTAGACGTGCATTCTAACAGATACGTAGTTAGACGTCCAGTCTAATAGATACGTAATTAGACGTACAGTCTAACAGATAGGTAGTTAGACGGTGCAGTCTAATAGATACTTAGTTAGACGTGCAACCTAAAAGACATGTAGTTAGACGTGCAGCCTAACAAATACGTAGTTAGACGTGAAGCCTAACAAATACGTAGTTAGACGTGAACCCTAACATATACGTAGTTAGACATGCAGCCTAACATATATGTAGTTAGACGTGCAACCTAATAGATACGTAGTTAGACGTGCAACCTAACAGATACGTAGTTAGGCGTGCAACCTAACAGATACGTAGTTAGACATACAATCTAACATATACGTAGTTAGACGTGCAACCTAATATATACGTAGTTAGACGTGCAACCTAACAAATATATAGTTAGTGTGCAGCCTAACAAATACATAGTTAGACGTGCAACTAAATAGATATATAGTTAGACGTGTAGCCTAACAGATATGTAGTTATACGTGTAGCCTAACAGATACGTAGTTAGACGTGTACAGCCTAATAGATACATAGTTAGACATGCAGTCTAACAGATATATAGTTAGAAGTTCAGTCTAACAGATACGTAGTTAGACGAGCAGTCTAACAGATACGTAGTTAGACGTGCAGTCTAACAGATACGTAGTTAGACGTGCAGTCTTACAAATACGTAGTTAGACGTACAGTCTAATAGATACGTTGTGAGACATGCAGTATAACAGATATGTAGTTAGACGTGCAGTATAATATATATGTAGTTAGATTTAAAGTATAACAGATACGTAGTTAGGCGTGCATTCTAACGGATACGTAGTTAGACGTGTATTCTAACGGATACATAGTTAGACGTATAGTCTAACAGATACGTAGTTAGACGAGTAGTCTAACAGATACGTTGTTAGACTTACAGTATAACAGATACGTAGTTAGACGTGTAGTCTTACAAATATGTAGTTAGACGTATAGTCTAACATATACGTTGTTAGACATGCAGTATAACAGATATGTAGTTAGACGTGCATTATAATAGATATGTAGTTAGACTTGAAATATAACAGATACGTAGTTAGACGTGCATTCTAACGGATACGTAGTTCGACGTGTAGTCTAACAGATACGTTGTTAGACGTGCATTATAACAAATATGTAGTTAGACGTGCAGTTTAACATATACGTAGTTATACGTACAGTCTAACAGATACGTAGTTAGACGTGCAGTCTAACTGATACGTAGTTAGACTTATAGTCTAACATATACGTTGTTAGACATGCAATATAACAGATATGTAGTTAGACGTGCAGTATAATAGATATGTAGTTAGACTTGAAGTATAACAGATACGTAGTTAGACGTGCATTCTAACGGATACGTAGTTAGACGTGTAGTCTAACAAATACGTTATTAGACGTGCATTATAACAAATATGTAGTTAGACGTGCAGTCTAACATATATGTAGTTAAACGTGCAGTCTAACAGATATGTAGTTAGACGTGCAGTCTATCTGATACATAGTTAGACGTATAGTCTAACTCCATTAGACTTGGTGGTCTAATGGATCTTGCTATTAGACGTGGGCATCTAACTTCCTTAGACTTGGTAGTCTAATGAAGCACGTCTAATGCCTCGCTTCAGCAGCTGCTTGAAGTTAGCATTCGTCTACTCACGTTCAACTAGTTGTATGCTACTCATGCTCCACTTATCCTTACAATCCAGTACGCCAGCTATTTGTACCCAATGAATGAATGCCACGTACGCAAATATTCCTCCTCTACATGTTCAGTAAAGGACAGTCCAGAAGAATATTCGGCGCACTACCAGTTCAGTACGACCACGATCCTTATGCACAAAGCCTGCTGTACTCTTGTACTATGGAGGCTTTCAAATGGGCGCTCACCATGTGTCCTAGAAGATTTGACCGTTGGTGATTGTCTTCTATATATAGATCCTCAAGGACAACGGTCAATGCAAGAGTTTTATCATTGAACAACAAGTTTTACGAGCATACTAATTCTAAAATCTTTACCTTCTATCAATGCACTTTCTGATCTGTACATCCTCAAGTTCAAGAGCGAATCAAAATATGTCTAGTTGTGTGAAATTCTTAATCATATTGTAAGTTGAATAGAATCTTTTATTCTCAATAGTTAGCTCGCCAATAAACTGTATTTGATTCAAAGAAATATAGTAAATCCTTCGAGTGGTTGGAAGAAGGGGAGACGTAAGAGAGTTTGCTCCGAACATCCATAAACAAATTGCTGTGTCATTTACATTATGTATTCTCTTCTTTCATTTTTTCTTAGCTTCAAACCTAATCAAACGTTTCCGCACTTTAATCACTTCAAGAGTTTGCAAGGGTTTGTGAAGAATAGAAAGTTATATTAATCCGTAACAGTATTTCTATCAAAGCGTTTTCTAGAAGTTGTCATCAGTAGTTAGACTCCCGTCTTTATTGATTACACCGATCATTTCATATATATTGATACATATATATATGATATGATATATATATATATATTGATATATATATAGGGGTGTTCATCGGTTCTGTTCGAATTCGGTCAAATATTCGGTTCATACCAAATATTGAACATTACTTACCCATAAGATAAAAGAATTTTTCTTAAAAGAGATCTTATATACTTAAATTTAAAAAAAAAATATAAATCACACAAAAAGCTTAGTGACTCAACGCCAATATTCGACAATTGAACGAAGAAAGTAAAACAATGTTGACGATGATAATATATGGTGGTAGAGAGATGATGATGACAGTGGTGATATTACTAGTGAAATAGCTAAATCGGTGAATAATTTATATATTTTTAAAGTTAGAGATGAAGTGGGATACTAAAAGACCACAAAAGCTAGGAAGGTGGATGGCTAGAAAAAATGGAAAGGAATGAGGGATTATGGATTTACTGAACTATTGGGCTGAATATTAGGGATCTAGTAAGAGGCCTATGATAATTTAATATGTAATAAATTATATAATATATAATAAAAATAAATAATAATACATGAATTCGGTTTTTGGTTTGATTTTCGAGTTGAAACCTAAACTCGAAAACTAAACCAAAAACCGTATTTAAATTCAAATTGGTTTAGAATTCAATTCGAAAACCAAAAATATAATTCAAATTCTGTTTATTCAAATTTAGTGAATTTGAATTCGGTCGGATATTCGGTTCAGACCAAATATTGAACAACCCTAATTATGCCTTTAAATATTTAAAATGTTTATTTATATATAAGAAAAAAATAAAAAAATATATTTCTTAAATCTCGTTTGAATTTTATTCTTTAGACTAATTTTAAGTTTTGAAGTATTTACCGGTTTATCTAGTCTCATGACATAGACGCATGCCCAAGCAACATAATGATACAAACTAGACACATGTTTAGGCTTGAATTAACTTTAAACGAATGCCCTAGGAATGGATAAATAAATAAGTTTTAAAATAATAATATTTTAAATGGAAAAAAGTTTAAAATAAAGACTGTAATGTGACCAACACGTGAGACATAGCGCGAGATCCCTTTATCACGTGTAACAAAGTACCGAACCAAGAATATAATCTTTAAAACGTGTTTGAACACGCAAACTATTTTTCTTTCTTAACTTCTCGAGTAGTAAATTTAATGGCGACTCTAAAAAAGTAAAAGTTAGTCTAAATCGATATCTTTAAATTCACTATTCTTGCGCTTACCATTTTGGTTCCTCGTCTCACTCGAGACTTAAAGGAAGGTGAGTTATAGGGCTCGACCATTGAGTAACGAAAATCTCTTCTCGAAATGTGTCGATTTTTGGCGTTACAACATTTTTGGCGACTCTACTAGGGAGTAGTTGATGCTTAACTTGAAATAAACTTTTGGACATTATTAAGAATAATGTTTCACATCTTCAACAAAATCCCAGTGACGATCCTAAGACTTAGCCGCTCATCATTCCCAAACGGTCAAGCCACGTCGAAAGTCTTTACGTGCCTAATATACATATATAAATACTTGTATACATGTTGTTAGATAGGCGCCCATGTGTACATTATGTCATTTAAAAAATTAAAGATATGACATCATGTTTGCTTTTACTTGATGTTTGGATTACATGTATGTCTATGCCACGACCATAGCCATTTGGATATCCATGAGATGTTCAAGAAAGATGAGATGTAATCTTTCAAGGACTATGACTTAGCCATAAAATTCATAATTAAACCAAAAGTTCAATGCCTCTTACTCTTCGAAGTGGAACAACAGAAAAACGACGACAGTCTCAATAAGAAAGAGATTTGACATTTGTAACTAAGTTTCTGAAAGATGAATTCCAACGCAAACGAAGAAGACGAAATACTAAAGACTCGATTTTCATTTCATTGAACGTAAAATATTTCTGATACTTTGCAAAACATTATGCGCATTGTAAGGCTAGGACGTGAGTTAAATTTATGTAAAAATTTATTTTGTTTACCATTAACCCACATTTAAATACTTTCATTTGAAATAAAAACGGCAATTTGGAAAGTGTCCGCCTATTTCTCCTTAGGTATGCATAAATTACGACATGGGTCGTCATACGATTGATGTGATTTCTCTTCTGAACCATCTTTCTATGATCCATAGGTTTTTCAAAATGAACTAAAAACAATATCCACTAATTGAAAGCATCAAAAAAGTCACGTAGATGATTAGGTTTCATGCACATAAAATTTGTATTGCATATAGACCTTAAAGGGTCATCACTCTATAAAACACGTTTATGCCATTTTTATTTTCCCTTTCTACAAGACAAAGATGATCATGTCATCTAGACGGAGATATTTCTCGATCCACACAACGATCATAAGAAACACAAGGACAAGAATTGAAATTGTTTCTTCAAAGTCCTATATATTGTCATGCTCTATATCATGGATGTAACTCCATTTTATCCTTTCGAAGAATCTCTTAATTAATTTAAATAAATGGAGTAACTATAAAAGTTAACCATATGACAAGAGAGTAATGCATTATGGATATACAAGCATACAAAAAATTCTAACTCAATGTAAAAATTGAGTAAGGATGCACTCCATTAATGGGAGGCCTATTATAGATTTATGGAGCTTTGACGAACTATCATATGTATAAAAGATGATATCTCAAAGCAAATCAAGTATAAGAAGATTATAAGGACAAATATGTGATTCATGATGGTCACCCCTATTTGTCGACTTCCAATCGAGGACATGATTCTTTTATCATAACCCACAACTTCAAAATCATAGAGCTCGGAAGAAAATCAAATACAAGGACGAGAATACACATCACTCCTCAACATTTTATAGACTAGTATGCTTAACAAACTCGAAGCGACTTCATCATACCCTTTTGAAGAATCTATGATTCCATTCAAACAAAAGAGGTATCTAGAAAACCCAAATATGCAAATAGAATAATACATTACGGATTAACAAGCATGCAAGAAATGTTAACTCGGTGTAAAAACTGAGAGATGACGCACTCCATCAATGAAAGGCCTATTGAAGTTTTGATGTGGCCCTAACAAGTTATTTATAAGACATCTTAGAGCGGCTCAAGCAAGTGATGATGTCCAATATAAATTCAAAAGTCAATAATTGTTTTTTTGTTATTTGGCTTCAAGTAAGACATGATCCCTCAATCATAAGCAATAATTCTAGAACCAAAGACCGCGACTACAACTTAGACTATAGAACGATTCTTGTGGATAAGAATCACAACGTCTACTAAAGTTTGTGGGTCAAATATTTAAGGTAAATCTCGTAAAACGATGAAATACCTCCTGGAAAACATGAACACAAAATTAGGATATGGTGTCTTGATCATAAGCACTGGCTCGAGGTCCCAATAATATTACTAAAGCTTAGACTCAAGAACGATTTACATGGATGAACAATCTCAATGTCTACTTGAGCTAGTGATTCAAACATTCAAGCAAAATTACATAATACAATAAAAGATCTCTCGGACAATCTAAGGAAACAATTTATTCCCATACTTGATTGATGGTACACTTGGAGGTCTAAAAATTCCATGAATGAAGAATATTGAAGTGATCGACACTTTGTAGGATTGCATTTGCATATGCAAGAATTAACATAATTTGCATTAAAAATATTTGCATCAACAAACAAAAAGAATTATGAAAATAATGATAATGACATGAACAAGAATAAAATCCTAGTTTTATGCTAATGGCACTAAAAAATAAAGATGAATGAAAAATATTTTTCAAAAAAATAAGCGTCAATAAAACTCTAGTTCTTATGTAGTTTTCTAATAAATAACATCCTAATTCATACACAAGGGCATCTTCAAAAAAACAAATGAAAAAATTGAAAACCTTAATGATCTGATTCTTAACCAAAAGAAACGTAAGAAACCTATTCACTAGGCTCGATTATAATCTTCGTGTTTCTTTGTATAAAAACAAATAAGGCGATATTCCTAATTTCTAAGAAATAAAAAAAATCCATATGTCAAAACTAGGTGGCATTTTTCTAAAAACATGAATAAAATGTCGAACCCACAAAAATAAGAAAATAAAACGATTCGATGTACGAAGTTTATCCCCAATAAAATGTCTTCTAAGTTATCCAAAAAAAATATACAAATATATATATATATATATGAGATGTGATGTAAGACGCTTATCACCGATAGCGCATTATAAATTATCCAAAGAAAAAAAAGGAAGAAAAAAATATACCGTTAATAAAAGGAAATTTTTTTCAATTATAACTATTTTAATATAATACGTTTAGATTAGTGCCAATAATTTTTCAATTATTTTTTACATGCTTAATTATAAATCTTAGTAATATATATTTCCAAATTTTAAATTAAGACTTTGTAAGCACTAAAAATTTACGTACCTAATTTAAAAATTTTAAAAATAATTATTTTTTTATTTTCGAATAAATAAAATCAAAATAATTAACCCAAGTGTAACCAAGAAAACCCATGTCCCGTAGAAAACTTAAAATTCGACATTTTCAACATCAGTTTGCGTGTCAGTAATCTTTATAAAATAAAATATTATATTAAAAGATTAACAATCCCTGACAACTTTTGAAATTAATTATAAAAATAATTAATTTGGGTTCAAGTTAAAATAATCTTTAGAATCTGTGATATAATCCATGACAACTTTTGTTATAACCAAATTAAAATTTTATTATTTGAAAATCTGTGTTCAAATTAATATAAAAGATTATTTATTTGAAAGATTATTTTTTTAAAATCAATGAAAAGGCATATGATAACCCTCAGGAAAATCCCTCTATTGTCCCGTAGCTTAGCACGTGTGGGATGACATGTGGCAATATGGGGGGATTCGTGGTAGCTCGATGTTTGATGTGTTTTAACATTGGTTTGTGTACTAGACATCTTTTTTTATAAAATAAAACATTATTTTTAAATATTTTGATAGTATCTGGGAGCTTTTAAAATAAACTATGTAAAAATAATTAATTTTATTTAAATTTTAATAATCTGGGGATTTGTTATAATCAAATGATTATTTGATTGAAATTCGGTTTAAATTAATCGAGCATAATTAATTTAATAAAAGATTATTTATTTGAAAATAAAGTTTTCAAAATATTTTAGAAAAATTAGTAAAATGTATGTGTATAAATGTACTTTATACAAGAGTTTTCATAAGGGGTTCGTTATTTGTTTACGCTCTAGAAACGGAGTTCACACTATGTCATCTGCGCTCATTCAAAATAGTTTTATTTTTTAAAAGCCTAGATATCAAAAAATTAGTTTATAACATATAGTTTCTTTAATTAGTAGTTTAAGGGTCCTAAGAAAAGATAAATTTAGATTACGTAAATAATTGTACAAACTGAAGGTACTCTATATTGGGGCTCAAAATACTTGGTTGAAAGGACTTGAGGGTTCGATCATATGGTTCAGGAGGTTCGGTCCTGAACTCGGATAGTTCGGTCCTAGGTCTGGGAGGGAGTCTTGGTCCTAGATGTAGATTTCTCGATCGTGGGTCTTGGGAATCTCGGTCTTATGTCAGACCTCTCGGTCCTAGGTTAAAATCCTCTTTCAGATTTATCGGTCCTTGTTCAAAAACACCGGTCCTAGAGCTCAGTCCTAACTCAAGAAGAATACCTTACTGTAGGAAGTTGTTGTGCTCTACTATTGTGGATTCAACAACAGTTAAGAGATTTCGACATTAAGGCCGAGGAGTCTCCTAAATTCTGTGATAACACCAGCGCGATTGCCATAACCTATAATTCGATGTTGCAATTAAGGACCAAGAACATAGACATTACACACCATTTCATTCGTCATCTTGTGATGCATAAACACATTCGACTGAAATATGTCTCAACAAATCAACAAGTTGCTAATAACATCTTCATCAAGCCACTCCTAGAGACTAAGTTTTCTTATTTTAGAAATATTTTGGGTGATGCAGATATTAACTAAATCTTTCTAAAAAGCGGAATGTATTTAGGGAGAATCTCCCTCTATTTTTTTAAAAGATTCATATATCATTTGTTTTTTAAAAACCGGGCATGTACTAAGGGAGAAGCGTCTGCTTCTCAAAATAATTTAATTGCATTTGTTTTCATGAAAAACCGAGTAATTACTAAGGGAGAAGCGTCTACTTCTCAAAATAATTGCATTCCTTTGTTTTCATGAAAAAACGGGCATGTTCTCAAGGAGAAGCGTATGCTTCTCAACACATGCTTATTGCAGTTAATAAAGACACCATGCATACATTTAAGGAGAAGCCTTCTCTTCACAAAGTGCTTTTAAATGCATAATAATTTTAAAAATTGTACATTTGCATAAAATTAGAGTGAAAATGACTTGATAAGTTACTAAAATAGATAAACCGGAAGTTTTCTCCCTTTGAAATCAATCCGATCATTCTTCCAAAACTAATGTATATCAAACCTGACACTTAAAACCGGTTGGTTATTTACTATTTGAAAAAATACCGATCGGTTTGGTTTTTCTTCAAATAAAGTAACTTTTCCAGTAAAGTACAAGAAGTGTAGACAACTATTTTGATTAATTACATGAACAGTCTCGGCAGTATCATCTATGAATCAAAATGGGACAGTCGCTTAGTTTGTCATTATCTGTCTGGACATATTTCCTCTCAGACATCAAATAGTCATACCTCAAACAACGTGAAGACTTTTTTCTCTCACCATTCAAACGGATGACTAACATACCCATAACAGTTACTTTTACTCAATATAACGGTCATTTTCCTCTATCTAGTAGACGTTAGGATGAATCTTAAGCAATAAAATTTTCCTATTTAAGTGTGCTTTATTTAAGAGAAAACTCACATATCTAGAACTTTTCAAATTCCTCTAAGTAAATCTAAGTTATATCCTCTTTCTAGAAACTCTTCCACATTCAAAGAGGCCCATTCCTTTCCTCAAAGATTTAGAAATGAGTCCAGCCCTTATTCATAACACTCTTCTTATCGACTTCGAATCTATTCTATCCATCGAGATGAAGAAATCATCATCATGTTCAAATCTCTAGAGAACATTTCTCGAGGATCGTCTTACTATTCATGATGACATAGTATATGAGTTCTTCGAAAATGCTAGGGTGATTGAAGATACCCTCATTCTGTCTAAATTCTAAGGAAAAGAATTCCTCTTCTTAGAAGAATATTTTGCACGAAACTGCGACCTTCCAACAGAAGGCTTTTCTGAATTTCCTTCGGCTCCTAGTGACATTATCTATGAATTGTCACTCCATTTCTCAAGCTCCTCTAATCACGTCAAAACCCATGGAGTTAAGTCCCTCCGAAAGGCAGAATTTCAAATCCTCAAAGACATCAAAGACAAATCTATTCTGGCCAAAGATTCCACCCACGTATAATCAAATAAGGTTTTTTAAATAATGGTTGAAATAACTAGAGGCATTCCTATCAACTGGTCGAAGGTTATCTTCGACAACCTGAAGAAGATGAAATCTTAGAAAGAATACTGACCGGTTATACGTCTCAATTAAGTAGCCCCTTCTTTGATATAGATGCCTATATTGGACCAAGGGTCAGTTCTACTCCATCTCAACTTCTAACAGATGAAAGAGTATATTCCTACATTACTAGGATAGAAACGGTATGGGCTAAGAAGGAATTGATCTTAAGGTCTCCTAGTCATTAGATCATGTGTTAATCTTCTCTCTATCATTAAGTTAGATTTGGAAAAATGTAAACCGGTTATTTTGTGTCTTAAACCGGTCATTTAAATTTACATTTATGAAGTTATCAGATATTAAGTAAAATCTGCATTTATTTAAATTATGAGTTATGTCTTTAATTTATAATTGTTATAAAATTATATATTAAATCATAATTTTTTCTTGGGAATATACTCTTTCCAAATTGGCACATCTTTCCTCTTTTAACAGCGTTTGGGAATACGAACTTTTAAAGTGACGGATCAATTTTCGGCAGTTTGAAACACGTTTGAAAATTTTTGGTTACAATCTTCATGCAAACCTTAAATATTCTCTTTCGCTCTGCCTTCTCTCTAAAAGAATACTCTTCATCTTCTGCTTCTCTCAATCTGTTGATATGGCAAAGGATAACTCTTTCTCTAACAACGTTATGCAGGTTGATTTCAAATCAATCTTCAAATTTAGAATAAAGGAGATGAAGTCGTTGTTCAATCTATTAAAGACTCTGGCCTCAAGCACTTCCTAGGAGGATAGTTTGTTAGTTATAACGAAGCGGTCCGATTGTTCTTCGATTCGGCGAAGATAGTTGGCGACAATATCTGGGCCAATGTGAATGGTGTGGAGTTTACCATTACTGAAGAAAAGTTCGCAAAAATTATGAAGCTTTCGACTCTTGGATGAGATTTTTCTGAAGCCATGTCTCCTGGTGTGATAGATCAGATGCAAATCCTCTTCTCGGACAGTGATGTTCTTATCAGCTGTAGCGGAAAGAAGAAGAATCTTCAATGCGAATATGCGGAAATTTCGACACAATCACCCAATCCAAGTTCGAAATGATGAGTGCCATCGTCAGGGGTGATTACTTTAACTGGGGATTCGTTCTGTTCAACACTCTAAGAGAAATGGTGTCTCCCCACACCAAAAGAAGTCTCGGCTTCTCGGTACAAATAGGATGGATCATTAAGCAATTGTATGTGCCTATCGGTCTAGGTACCACTTTAATCTCTAATAAAATCCAATATGTTTTTACGATTGGCCAATACATAACTAGGATGAATAAAGATAAGGAGTCTAACTCCGAGGCTTTCGGTAAACAATCCAGTAGAAGAAAAAACCGTCGGTTCAAAGTCGGCCGGTGGAAAGTCGATAAGAGACTTGAAACGAGTACATGCCTCTACTCGCGCTGCCTCTAGTAAGAGACTCAGAGCAGGAATTGAGTCCACTGTGAGCACCAACATTATTGCAAGAACCGGAGCTAGAGAAACCGGCGAAATCACATCATCTCGAAATATCCCCACCCCTCCTCTATTTAATGATTCGTTTGTACTGGTGGACAATACAGCTCCTCATGTTACTACAATTGAGCCTGCGGTTATAGAGGTTCAATCGGTAGTTGATGATAGTACAACGAGAAATATCGAATATGTTATTATTGATCAGTCTAATGTTCGTGAAACCGAGAGGTTGGAAGACTTTCAAACCGATCGGTTAGATGATGGTTCCCAAACCGATTGGCTACTTATATCTCAAACCGGCCGGTTAGAAGCTGCTTAAACCGATGACTTAATGCGCCGCAAACCGACCAGCCAAAGGTTATCATAACGGGTCAAACTGACATCCTTCAATCCAATCAAAAGGAAGTTCTGAACCTGGTATAAGCTTCCTCCAATGTTGCTGATAAATCATCTATGATAGTCGCAAATATAATGTTCATTGTTACTCCTACATTTTCTCAAGGGAACTTATATATCTGGTTTGCTTCTAATGAACATTCTATTCAGGCAATCCCCAGGAGCTTCTCATCGTCTGCTGCAATGAAAACAACAAGGCAACTCAAAATTAGAGAACCGGTTCCAAAACCTCAAAAGTTGAGGTGGCTGGAGTAGGAAATTGTGTTACTGTCCCTATTCCTTACTCACCTCTTGACGTAACAACAGAAGCCCAGACCTCCATACAATTAATACTTGAGCTAGCGAAGGCTGATGCCTAGTTGAAAACTGATATATACAAGTCTTGGGTTAATCTCAGACTAGAAATGAACGTTTGTGATGCATTTCTAGATGCACGATAGGAAGAAAAATGGTCACAACTACTATGTTTGGAGGATGTAGTTTTCTCTATTACTAAAACCAAATTTATCCCCGAAGCCATCCGACATAACGCTTTCGTAGAAGCTTATGCAATGGGCAAGGCAATTTTTCCTTTATTCAAAGGATGTCAATCGAACTTCGATTTGGCTGCTACCACAGATAAAGAAGATGTCGAGATAATCAATCACCTGAAAGGGCTACTAGAAGAATACATTTCCACAACCCTCAAGTATATGGATAGTGGTGCAACATCAAAGGAATAAAAAATTCCCCTTCCACGAACATGTCGACCAAAATGAGCCTCTAGACTTCATTGAAGAACGACTTCCATTTAAGGCTACCTTCGAACCATTCAAACGGAGCAAATGTCGATTGAAGAGGGAGGGACATCAAAGTGAAGATGGACAAGTTCTGAAGAACGATAACTATTCGATAGATATGAGGTACGGGGACGATGTGTTAAGGAGTATTATGGCAGTATGTTAAAAAAGGATTGGGAATGAATTTATGCGGCTCATAGAACTACATTGGCTGACGAAGCAGACTCGAGACTACTAGGATCAACTTCGGATAAAAATGAGAACGATGATAGGCAAGATACAACGAATTCTAATCCTTCGTCTACGGCTAACAAGGGTCCTGCATCTTCTCATTAAGTCGAAAATCATAAACCAACTGGTAATGAAATTCCTCATCTAGAACAACTAGTTATTGAAGAGTAGATTGAAGCTCAACTTTCAAAGAAACCGACTCATGCTCACTCTACATCGGGTACATTTTCTAAATCTAAAGGAGTATCAGATCATAGTCATCAGAACAGGAAAAAGAGCCTTGAAGAACCTGCGGGTCTAGAAATGTCTCTTCAGGTTAGTTCCTGTCTTGCTTTACCTTTACAATATGTCCCAATCAACTCCTACTTCTCTACTCGATTCAACTCTGAGGAAACATCCTGGCCAGACATCCGATATATTGTCATGGAGGTGTTTTCTCTATGGAAAGAATCAATTCAGACTCGACTGGATCAAATGGTGGCACTACACGCATTCTCTTCAAGTGCGCAGAACTAAGAATTGGCAAAGATGAGGTAGGAGATGCGGCAAGAACTGGGTAAGATGCAACCCATACTCAACAAGACTCTCACCATTCAGGCTGAAACTAAGTCTATCATTGAAGTTCTCATATCAAAAATAATGGACATCGACAAATCTCAAAGTGCTGTTGATGCTGAGAAATTGAGAGAACATGAAGAAGCAACTCAAAGAATCAAGATGGGGAAAACAAAGCTTCTGAACCTTTTAAACAAGCTAAGGCTGCTAAACATGTTGATTCTACTAAATAGGTTAAGGGTACTAAACAAGTTAAAGCTACTAAGAAAATTGAGCCTATAACATGAACTGATGCAACAGATGGGTTAACTTTATCCCAATTGACGACTCAAATTCTAAGCTCTCGTCAATATGAAATTCCACACAGTGCTCGCTCAAATCGCAGTCTACGACAAGGTGATGGGTATGCGATTGATGACGACCCTATTTCAACAAGGGGAAGGGGTCGTGGAGGTAACGACAGGGGTCAACCTAGCAACACATTTATAACCAGAGTATTTGAAGACATCGAAAAGAGAACAAAAGGGAGATCATAAACCTCTCTTCTCATAAATACTTTTTCATTTTATGTTTTCATTCATGAACCTCTTTTTGACGATTTTTGATTTGTTGACTAACTGCACTTTTTGCTTCGAATGTTAGACAGGATTGTCAATTGTTACATAGTAAAAATGTTTTTGAATCAAATTGACTGAGTTTGATAGTTTTAGGTTAAAAAATCAAAAAGGGAGAAATTGTTAGATTAAATTAGCTAATTAACTTAACGTAATTAGCCAACAATTATAAGAGTATCATGTTTTGAATATTTATTTTAAATAATCAAAAAAAGGAGAAATTGTTAAGTAAAAATAGTTAATTAAGTATTAGTATTAATTAACTATTTAAAATAAGAACCTAACCGTGTCAAATTAATCATGTGTAGAGTAAACTAGAAAAAGACAATCGGTATCTTAAATTAAATAAATCGGTTTTTGTTAAGTATCGGCTATTTATGAAGAAGAAAATTCAGCACTTTGTAAAGTTGGTTTTATGAAAATCAGAATCAGCATTTTATAATTAGTGGAGCCAGTATTTTAGACATCGACATTTTGATGATCGGCTATTCAGAAAATCGGCAAGTTACACAAGCATAGCTGGTTATTTGAGAAGATCGGTATTTTGTACATATCAATTTTATGCAAAGTAGAGTCAGCATTTTTCATATCGGTTTTATGCAAAGTGGAGTCGGCATTTTGCATATCGGTTTTATGCAAAGCGGAGTTGGCATTTTACCTATCAGTTTATACAAAGAGGATTCGGCATTTTGGATATCGGTTTTATGCAAAGTGGAGTCCGCATTTTGCATATCGGCTTTTTATGCAAAGTGGAGTCGGCATTTTGCATTTTATACAAAACGGAGTCGGCATTTTGCATATCGGCTTTTTGCAAAGCACGTAACCGGTATTTTGCATATCAGCTTTTTGCAAAACACATAACCGATATTTTGTAGATTGGCTTTTTACAAAGCACGTAATTTGCATTTTGGATTTCGGCTTTTTGAAGAAATGCATCCGGTTATTTGAGTTCCGGAAATCTACGAAGCACTTCCGGTTTTCCACATTTTCCATACTTTATTAACCTCGGTAATATATATATATGGACTTTTTCGGTAAATTCAGACATCAGCTTTACACTTCCCATATGATTGTTTTCATATAAGTGCAAAGTCTAATGAAAATCTCTTTGCAACACAGAGCCAATTTAAAAGAATCAAAGACATGTCAAATACTCTGAGATACATAATCTTTAGAGATTGAAATCTCATTAATGATAATTTGACTCATTATCATCCAAGTATAGACAAGATGAAAGAATATCTCATCTGATGTACAATTTTGGACCTCAACCAATCAAGATCAAGATAGATGTCCTATGAAGTAGATATAGCCGTTGAACAGAAAACATATCCGTTGGCACTTGCCTACTTATGAGAATAGAGGTCAACCTACTTCATCAACCTTTTAGACACAAAAGTCATCAATTGAATACACGCAATAGAATCAACTATTGAACAAGCTGTCTCAAGTTATAAGAGTCCTAAAAGCACTCAAGTTCTATAGTGATTTACAAGTGTACTAGTGTCCACATTATATTACATATTACTTATTCTATTTGAGTTGGTAAGTATTGTAAGTTGAACCAAATTCATTTCTATTCAACAGAGTGAGTGTATTGAAAGTGCGAAAACAGGCAGTAACTAAGTCTTGGTTGTTCGATTGAGTTTGCGTACGTGTTGTAAACAAACTTAATATTCTAGTGAATATTCTTCTTAAAGGTTTGAGAAGAAAGGGTGACGTTGGAGTTTATACTCCAAACATCCATAAATTATGTGTCTTGCGTTGTGTGTTCTTTCTTTCTTATCATTCATATTGATCATATGTTGCTTCAAGCCCAAACAAATAGTTCCGCACTTGACTTTGTCAAGATTTTGTGACGGCTTGTGTAGAATACAAACGATATAATCAACCTCTAACAGGGTTATTATCAAACCGTGTATGTGTAAGCGTTCAACTTTGCGAGACCCCGTCTCCATCGTCGATCCTGATCCTAACAAAATCTTTTCTGATTATTCCTATAATCCTAACCATTTTATTTGTGTGATTTGGAAAAGAACAGACTATTAGTGCGACGCCTTGGAAAATTTGGCACGGAATTCAACGATAGCTAACCTGATTTAGTAAACCATCTTTTCCAGTCTATGTGGAACCCATGCCCCATCATCCATCGATATTTTGATCTATAAAGACGAATTTCTTTCTCCTCTCATGTGTAGAGAGATGTAAAATATTGTACATTGTAAGAAATTTGAGAATAATGATCTTACTAGATCACATTTTCTTACATGCAATAAACCCCTCGATGTAACACAAGAAGTTAAATTCGAATGTATGAGTAGAATTGTATTTTTGTTTTACTCTAATCTAAACTTTAAAACTAAGAACTTCTTAGAAAACAAGGACAATGTTGTATCTTCTGAAGCAAAGAAAATTGAAATCAATTTAAACACGTTCGATGATCCTCAAATCATATTGATCAGCCAAAGTTTAAACCCGCAAGAGAGTCTTAAGCTAGTTGAGCTACTGAAATTCATCAAAGACGTTTTTTCTTGGTTCACACGACCTCACATTTCTCTTTATCTAGACACTAAGACAATAAAGCAAAAGATTGGAAGGATGAATAATGTTGTTACCACTAAGATAAAAGAAGAAGTACAAAAGCAACTTGAAGATGGTTTTCTCGAGGTGGTAGATTATACAACCTAGATATTCAACGTGGTCCTTGTCCTCAAGTATACGGAACATTAAGTGTGTGTGTAGATTATTAGGATCTGAACAAGGTCAGCCCTTAAGAACAATTCCCATTATCACACATCAACTTACTAGTTGACCACGCTACCGGTCATGAACTATTATCATTCACGGACGGATTCTTAGGATACAACCAAATCTTAATGGCCCCATAAATCAAGGAAAAGACTACGTTTATTACAGAAGTATGTACCTTATGTTATCGTATTATGCATTTTGGTATTATGGATCACATATCATAACATGATCCACAAAAAAGTGGAAGTATATGTTGACAACATGATCGTCTAATAAATGGATTGACAATGACATGTCCTAAACCTTGTGAAATTCCTACAAAGAATCAGGAAATATCAGTTACGACTCAATCCGGAGAAATGCATATTTGGTAAACCTTGTGAAATTCCTACAAAGTCATATTTGGTAAAATGTTAGGCTTTTTAATCATTCAAAGAGAAATCGAAGTCAATCCCTGAAAGATAGAAGCAATCACGGATATACTGGTACCTCGAAATGAAAGAGAGGTTGGATGATTTCTTGGGAAAATCCAATACAATAGGCTTTTCATCCGCATGCTTACTATGATATGTGATCCACTATTTAAGTGTGTGAAGAAAGGTAAACAATTCGTTTGAATAAAAATTGTCAAGAAGCATTTGATAGAATAAATGATTATTTAAATCCCTTTCCATACTCATGCCACCCTGACCCGACACCCATTTCATATTATATATTATTGTCACAAAAGAAAATATGGGAAGCATGTTGGCTCAAAAATATGAGGATAAACTCGAACTGACTATTTACTATATTAGTAAGAGGATGACTGGATTCGAACTCAATTACACTCTAGGCTAGCCAAAGAACTCATTTCTTATTCCAAAGAACTCTTTTGTCACCTAGGCTAGCCAAATGGATGAAGATGATATCCGAATATGACATAGACTATACAATTCAGAACTTGATCAAAGGAAGCATTGTTGATTAGCTAACTAACCAATCATTGTTGATTCAAAAGACGAACTCGAATTCCCGATGAGGGAATTATGAGTATTACATAAAACACATGGAAACTGATGTTTGATACAGATTTCATAAAGTAGGTTACTGAATTGGGATTTTGTTAATTGACTCGAAAGGTACATACAACCCAATATCTATAAAATTCGAATAACATGTCACGAATAATGAGGTTGAATACGAGGCATGCCTCTCGGATCTCAAATTGGCATATAAAAGAGTGGCAACTAAGGTAGAAATCATTGGTGTCTCTAACTTGGTTATTTCCCAAGTTAATGGCATGTGGCAAGTGAATAGGGAAATCTTAAAACTCTATCACACCCACCTAACCAAACTCATGAACAAATTTAATCAAGTATCATTTGTTCACGTTTCAATTTGCAAACCCGCTTCGTAGACACCCTAGCTACTCTAGTAGCCATGACTCAAATTCCCGACGCAATTAAAGTAAAACTCCTAAAAATTTGGTAATAGAAACAACTTGTTTTCGAAAAAGGAGTGATAAGTTCCTTTGAGAATTCTGCTAAACTCTGGTAGGATATTCTCAAGAAGTACATAAGAGTACAGAGAATATCCATCCCACTTCTAAGCAAAGGAACAATGAGCGTTACATCAATAGTCCACCAATTATGCTTGGATTGCCAACAAAATTTACCGTTGATCTTTCGACATTCAAAATATACTCAACATAGATACTCATGAATCCAAATGGATCATGGAAGAGGTACATGTAGGGACATGTGGACATGTGGCCCACACATGAACGTAATAGCTTTAGACAAGAAAATACTTTGTATAGGATATTATTGGCAAAACCTCAAGCAGAAATGTGTGAGATATGTAAGGAGCTATCATCAGTGCAAAATCGATGCTAATTTAAAGCATACTTCGGTCTCGCTCCTCTACAACATAACATCCATTTCACTCTTTTATACATGGGAATTGAGGTCATCGGGAAAATTTATCCTCATGCTTCAAACATACACAAGATCATACTCGTAGATATAGACTACTTCAACAAATTGGTTTAAGTAACCTCTTACAAAATCACCACTAAATATTTAGTCTCTCACGCACTGATTTCAGACAATGGTCAACATTTCAAAGGAAAAGTGTTACAATTGCTCTACGAGTTCATGATCGAGTATCATAAGTCATAACCCTATAGAACCCAAACTAATGGTGTGGTCGAAACGACAAACAAAAACGCTATTAGGATCATCAAGAAAATGATCGACACGTACAAGAACTAACATGAGAAATTGCCATACGCCTTATGGGGATATCGTACAACCTATAGAACATCGACGAATAAAACACCCTACTCATTAGTTTACGGCATGGATGTGTACAATCCATCGAAATTTAGATATCAACTCTAAAAATCACTCTTAGAAAGTCATGTTATTAAAGAAGACTAACTCAAATCTCGATATGATTCACTGCCATAAATGGATGACAAGAGGTTAAAGGATCTCTATGTAAAACTCAAGCCTACAAAAAATGAATATCAGACACCTTCAATAGAAAGGTAAAACCCAGAAATCTCAAAGAATATTATTTCATTCTTAAACGAACCTGGGAACTCCTAAACCCCAGGATAAAATTCTAATCCCAATGGGAAGGACCCTTCCTAATCAAGAAAATCCTCTTTAGAGGAGTTTCCGCATATCTACTCTAGAAGCCGGAGAATTTATTGCACCTAGCTACGCGCTTAAAAGATATTGTGTATAACATCAAGCTACGTGCATAATGGTTCTAAGGTCGACCTTGAAAGAAGCTTATTTCAATAGAGTCAAATCTCAAGTTTTGTAAAACATGTACCATATATAGAGGACTCGTGTCCGAACTGCGATAGACCTGATTCTTTTCATTCATAAAAATAAAGGAGAGAAGATATGTGGGCAACCTGCATGTTTACGGGCCAGTCATTAATAAAAAAATATATATAAATGTTTTTGTGTTGGTTGAGGTATTGAAATCACCATTTGTTCTCATTCAGACTTTAGTCTTGATAGCTACGGCAAGATCGGAATAAACTGATTCTACCATATACATCCAATAACTAAAAAATGGCTCAAAGAGGTTTTGGAATTGAAATCAAAATTCGTGATAACTCATACTCTAGTCTTGATTTCTACTGCAAGAGTAGAATGTACTAATTTACCAAATATAACCAGAATCAACAAAAAAAGAGAAAAATGAAAAAAAAAACTAGAAAGTTTGTAAACCTCTCTAAGATATTTTACGATGAGTGAACTTTCAAAAAATTTGGTTCAAGGCCAACAAACAAAAATAGTTGCATGAGATCAAATTTTTGAGAGTTATGATTTCCGATAATTGTTTATACATGAGATCAAATTTTTGGCCGATATCTCGAAAATTGGGGGAAAATAAATATAATTCCATGATAAAAGAAAAACCATTAGAGAGGAGAGGAAAAGGTGTTTAAAGTCGAGTCCCATTTACGTTTTGAATCCGAAAATGTCATGGTTCGTTAGAAGGATTAAGGTCCATACCAATCTCGAAAAAAAAGGATATAAAGATAGGACTAGGTAATAAAAAATGTCCCTTTATCCAAAAAAATTAGTCACATGGGAATGCCATTTCGAAAAAAAAGAAAAAAGGCTTTTGTTGAAATATTCCCTTAAAAGACAAGAGTTTGGACCAATACTACAAAAGAAAATAAGCAAAACCAAAACCCTATTTGTCAATAGGTACGACAAATCGTTTTTATATTTTTCCGTCTAAAACCCTTTTTCTTAATAGGAATGAAAAACTTGTTTGTTGACAAGTACCCGAGATCCTTCGTACATGATTCTCCAAAATCCTATTGTTTGATAGATACGAGACATCATTTTTATATGATTCAGTTTTTATATAGATATCAAAACATTGCTTGTTGAAAAGTAACCGAGATCATTCGTACATGATCCGACAAAACCTTATCCATTGATAGATATGAGACATTATTTTATACGATTCCGTATAAAACCCTATTTGTTACTAGGTATCAAAAAATTGTTTGTTGATAAGTACCCGAGATCAATCGTACATAATTTGCCAAAATCGTCAATAAAGACCATTTTTATACAATTTCGTTCTAAAACCCTATCTGTTGATAGGTATTAAAACCTTGTTTGGTGACAAGTCCTTGAAATCATTCGTAACGATCCTTCAAAAACAAAATTTGGCGATATGTACGAGAGATCGTTTCATACAATTCCATTCTAAAACCAAATTTGTTGATATGTGTTAAAACATTATTTGTGGATAGATACGAGACATTGCTTTTAAACGTTTAAATCCAAAATCCTTATTTATTGATAGGTCCAAAAGTCTTCCCGTTGACAAGTATCCGTGATCATTCGTACATGATTCTACCAAAACCCTGTCTTTCGATGGGTATTTAATCAAATCTTATCTCTCGATAGGTATCAAAAACCATGTTTTTTGACAAGTAGCGCGATCATTCATACATTATCTTGTTTAACCTTATCTCTCGATAGATACTGTAAGTCAAAACCCTACCTGTCGATAGGTCCAAAATTCTTATTTGTTGACAAGCCCAAAGATCATACATACATGATCATGTCAAACCCTATTTCTCGATAGGTACAAAAACTATATCCCTTGATATGTACAAAAATCCTATATCTCGATAAGTGCTAAAACCCTGTATCTCGATAGGTATCCAAAACAAACTCTATACAAGTATCCAAAATCTATCCCTTGATAGGTATCTAACCCAAACCCTATCCCTCGTTAGGTAAAAAACTCTATCTCTCGATAAGTTTTCAAACCCTATCTCTCGATAGGTATCTAACACAAACCCTATATCTCGATAGGTACTCAAACTTTCTCTTGAAAGGAATCTGATAAAAAACATGTTTCTCTATAGGTACTTCTCCTAATTCGCCACATCAAAAACATATATGTCGATAGTGACATGATCATTTGTATATGATCGCCATAAACATTACTTGTTGGTAACCTTCGTGGCAAGTTTGTTAAGCTCCCATGATAAATCCATATGTTGAAAGTACCATGATCATTTATATATGATCCCCTAAGCATTACTTGTTAGTAAGACTTGTGATAAGCTCATTAGCTTTCACTAAAACGTATATTTGGATAGTTCCACGATCATATACATATATATGATCACCATATATGTTACTGGTTAGTAACCCACATGAAAAGTTATTAAACATTCATGTCCCATTTATGTCTAATTAAGTGACAGTGACCTTTGTCGTTTATATAAGCCTATATTGAATAATCTATTGATATTCATACATAATAAGAGTTGATTTTTGAACAAATATGCATGATTATCTTTATATCATAATCATATGGATTTTACGGATACTTTGTTAAGATCTATGAAATAGGATTCCAAGAATTATCCTTGTTAGGATAATCACTAAGGAAAGATCCATGAGCAATGCTTGTAGCACTTCAATGAATGATATACACAACAACATCAAGTCACTTCAACGTCAGCACATTACATGTTATATCTTTCCATAACCCTCAATAATATAAATTAGGGAAAGACAAGTTTAGTGTTAATGTCATGCTCGAATCTGCCTTTTGAAAATATGTTTGTTGTAATCAAATTTGATTCGAGAGGGAGGCACTATAACATTAAAAATTTACATACCCAATTTATAAATTTACAATATAATTAATTTTATTATTTTCGAATAAATAAAATCAAAATAATTAACTCCAAGATCAAAACCTAATTAAACAATTAATTGGATTAATTATTATAATAATTAAATTGTAAATTAATCAAGGATAATAGCCAATGAAAATAAATAAAATAATTTGGGATAAAAATTGTATCAATTTTGTCTCAAATTAATTTTAGAAAAATCAAAAGTGATTAAAATAAATAACTTCGGACAAATGTTATATCCATTTTATCCCAAATAAATTATTTATTTAAGCCCAAAATATACAAAAATAAAATAAATTAGAAAAATATATGTCATATTTAATTTAAATATTTTGTATATTTTTAAAAATAAAATCAATTTCAGATAAACCCTCAAGGTTTAAATAAAATAAATAAATTTGTAATCTAGTGCAGCTGAAACCCTGAAGAATCGCTACAACCAGAACTACCACCTTTAGATAGGTGCTGGATTTTCATCTAATGCCAAGGAATCGCCCGTTGCAACAAAGCAAGGGAGCATCTGCGAAGCACACAATCAACTAATGTGTACCCCAACGTTGTTAGCTGAAACGCAACAAAACGCTTCCTCACTGACGGAACGTGGATGAATTGCTAACGGAGAGTCTGGTGTCCGCCTTTTCGCCCGAAACGATGTTGTTTCATCCTTGGATCGTCGTCTTCGTCACGACACTGGAAGCATAAGAACAAAGTTATCTTTGAATTTTCAAATATGGAACACTAACATTTCTTGATCATTTTGCATCATTTGAAAAGTGAAATAATCACCTTACTTCTTTGATCATTTCAACTAGACCTACGATCGCCATAATGACATACGCCGACAACTGGTCGGAAGAACAACTAAAACACTATTATGAGTGTTTAACTAATTTAAGCCCACATGATCG
Organism: Impatiens glandulifera; assembly: GCF_907164915.1. Taxonomy (NCBI): domain Eukaryota; kingdom Viridiplantae; phylum Streptophyta; class Magnoliopsida; order Ericales; family Balsaminaceae; genus Impatiens; species Impatiens glandulifera. Next base: position 32,708,731 of record NC_061869.1, on the reverse strand, counting down.
ATCAACCGACTTTATGAGGATATAAATAGTCTCCCTTGATCAATCCGAATGCAAGGAATAATATCTTAATCTTCAAATCAGAATTTTCAGAAAATTCGTCAATAAAGCTTTAAGCTTCTAGATTTTTAAATTTTTTGTTCCAGGCCTTAAAGCTTGGATCTATGAATCTCTAAAACTTCCTAAGGCCTTGACCAAAACAAGAACATTAATCAAGAATTGTAACAACTTTTAAAACTGAAATCCAAACTTTTATTTCAAATTTTTCAGTTCGATCAAAACATGATCGGTAATCTGGGATATATGTTTTATGGTTTGAAAATAATCATAATATGTTTAAAAACATGTTAGGAAACTATTTGAATCTAAATTCAAGATTAAAATCTCAAAACAAAAAATTTCAAAATTTTCAAATCAAATTAGTGATTTTATTATTGAGGTGAATGGATGAAATCAATTTGAACATAAAACTTAGAAAATCATCTAGGGATTAATTTCGACTATTGATTTTGACTATAACTTGAACGAATTTGAGCCCTAAACAAGATCAACCCAATTGAGCTTGGAAAAATATGATAGGATCAGCTTTATCAATAGAGACGGGGGTTTGGCGATTGATGAAGGCTTATGAAAAATGGTTTGAAAAAAATCTTGTTAGGGATTTGATTCAATTTCTATTCTACGCAAATCCTTGTAAACACTTGAAACATAATCAAGTGCGAAAATGTTTACTTAGGTTTGAAGCTTATGATCAAGAATAAGAAGATGACAAAGATGAATAACAAAATAGTTTGTTTATGGATGTTTGGAGCAAACTCTCCTACGTCACCCCTTCTTCCAACCATTAGAAGGATTTACTATAATATGCTTTGAATCAAATACAGTTTGCACGAATAGCTCACTTTTGAATAGAACAAACTCTGTTCAACTTACAATATGATGAATATCACTCATCTAAAACGATGCTTTGATTTTAACTCTCTCTTGATTGAAACATAGTACAATCAAGAAAGCAGCTAACATTTTCATAGAATGAACAGATCGATTGATTTCACTCTCTGTAATCCAGTAAGTAATGCAAGGTTGTTCTTCCGTTGTCCTTAAGAATATTTATATATGAACAAGTACCAACGATCAAATCTTCATACTGATACGTGGCACTCTTCCATTGGAACGCCTCCATAGTACACATCAGATTTTGAATACAAGGATCGTGGTCGTACACAACAGGTAGTGCGCCGAATATTCTTCAGAGATTTACCTGCAAAACAAGTAGTGGAAAGGATATTCGCTTACGTGTCATTGGTTGATTGGTTGCATCTAGCTGTCGTACTGAGCTTCACTAGAAAGTGGAGCAAGAGTAGCGTACAACTATAGCACGTGGGTAGGCGGGTGCTAGCTTCAAGCAACTTCTTAAGCAAGGGAATAAACATATTTCAATTAGACGACCTCATCTAATGAAGTCAAACGTCCCCGTCTAATAACATAATCCATTAGACCACCTGGTCTAATGGGATTAGACTTACGTCTAATTACAATCACTTCAGACTAATCTGTAGGAGTTATACTGCACGTCTAACTTTCACAAGTTAGACTGCACGTCTAACTTTCACAAGTTAGACTGCACGTATAACTTTCACCAGTTAGACTGCACGTCTAACTTTCTCTTTCTATTAGACTGTACGTCTAACTCCACGAGTTAGACTGCACATTTAATTACGGTTCTACTTCAGACTAATCTGAAGGAGTTAGACTACACGTCTAACTTTCATAATTCATTAGACTGCACGTCTAACACCACGAGTTAGATTGCACGTCTAATTATAAGTCCATTAGACTTCATGTCTAACTCCACGAGTTAAACTGCACGTCTAACTTTCTCTTTCCATTAGACTGCATGTCTAACTCCACGAGTTACACTGCACGTCTAATTACGGTTCTACTTCAGACTAATCTGAAGGAGTTAGACTGCACGTCTAACTTTCATAATTCATTAGACTGCACGTCTAACTCCACGAGTTAGACTACACGTCTAATTATGAGTCCATTAGACTGCACGTTTAACTCCACGAGTTAGACTGCACGTCTAATTATGAGTCCATTAGACTGCACATCTAACTCCACGAGTTAGACTGCACGTCTAATTACGAGTCCATTAGACTGCACGTCTAACTCCACAAGTTAGACTGTACATCTAATTTCACTACTTAGACTGCACGTCTAACACCGCTTAGTTAGACTACACGTCTAACTTCTCTAGTTAGACTAAACGTCTAACACCATTCATTTAATACCAAATCGGTCTAATAAACCTCATTAAAACCAAGTCTTATGAAATCTGATTTCGATACACATGCATCAAAAACAATTAGACGCATAAATTATCCATTCATCATTTCATCATCAAAATTCCAATAGTCAAACTATTTCAACCCTTAGTCAAAATAATTTGACCCAACAATTTCCCCCTTTTATATGATGAGATTGAAATTTTGCATAGATACCAAAATAGTCATTCATCATATAAAATGAAAATAAACCCCTAATTACATACAAACATTTTTAAACACACAACATTCAGAATATAAAATTCATAAGCACATAAATAAGATGTTTTCAGGAAAAACACACAAACATTCTTCCAAAAATGACCGAAATAAGTTTAAAAACATAGCAACATCAAAAGATATTTCAAAAACTTTATCTTAAATGAAAATCAAGTATATTCTAATATTCATCTTCTTCTTCTTAATCATTTTTTGGAAAGGATAGTCTTCAACTTAAGAAGTCTCTAAGACAGCGGTTACAGGAGGGTTGGAAACGTCTCTTTTCCTTTTCTTAGACTTGAGCCTCTTCACTCTAAGAACATATTCAACAACCTTCTGGTTGTTCAGAGTTTTAGAAGGAAGGTGATACCCTTTACCAGGTTCATCGAGAAGGAATCAAAGGAAAGCACCATGAGGACCATCAAAGCCAAAGATTCTCTTCCAAGCGCAAAGCATTCTGACTAAATTTCTTAAGTTAAAACTAGTCTAGTTGATAGGTATGCCCCTGGTGATAGCCACCATTATCTCAAAAACCTTCATACAGTACTTGTAGGAAGATTCTTTGGCGAGAAGAGATTTAGAAATGATTTTGCTTAGAAGAGCAAACTCATCTTTCAAGAGGTTTTTCTTCCCGAGAATATCTATAAGGGGAGAATTAGAGAAGAATTTCATCATTGTGAACATTATTTCATATGAGGAAGGAGAAAACTCATGAATACCTTCAGTGGGAAGTTGAAAGAACATACCGAACGAGCTTTCGGTAAAGCAGATCATACTGCATTGGACGATCCCAGCAATGCATTAGATTACCAAACTCCTAATGCATGCTAAGAAGGGAGAATTCACAATCAGTAAAGAGAAATTTGAGAAAATAACAGTCCAACTCAATATTCATTATCTCTAAGATTGAAATTTACTAAAGAAAATATAATATGAAGAAATAGTTAAATGGTCAGATGATACAATGATGGAGTTGATGAAGGCTCTCAAAATCAAGACCTACACTATCAAGAGTAATTCAACATGGAAAGTCAACGAGGTGTGATAGTATATAAAGCAGAAAATAAATCTGAAGACCGTACCTACAAAGGAAAAGTATTTGGGCGATTTTCAAACAAAGGTAGAGGTACTCAACTCTCCTTTTGGATTCAAACTTCCTTCTAAAGTAGAGAAGAAATGTATTGAAGACTGGAGTATGTGGTGGTTGGAATCTTTATTGGAAAAAATTGAGTATCATTCTCAACTACCAAAGAGGCTCTAATTAAACAGATGGGAGAAAAGGTCTTGAAAATGTTTCTGTAAACATCCATGACATTTACTTATTGCAATTTAAAAAGGGCTCAAATATGAAATAAAATCTTGGATCAAATTGAATAAAGCTGGAAAAGTGATCAAAAGAGATGAATAATACAGCATAAAAAAGGAAACTGCCAAGATTTAGTTCAAGCTATGGAACATTCCATCCCACATGTACAATGTTGAAGCAATTAGTCATTTTTTAAGGTACAATTGGGAAACATTATATATGGATACAATAACTGAAGGAGGAGAATACTTGTCTTTTTTGTAGAATTAGCATTGAAGTGCTTACTAAGAGTGTCTTGTAAATGAAAATGGCATTTTTTTGATAAAAAAGGAAAACACAATTTCATGGGGATCTCTTATGAATGGAAACCAAAAATATGTGCTTTTCTGTAACACTTTCTTGCACAATAAATGTGACAAAGCTAAAGAAGAAAAACAGAAAATCTAGGAAGAATAAAAAAGGAAACATAGGAGGGAATAGAAAAGGCACAGAAGAAAAAAGTAAAGGGAATCAAGGTGAAGAGGAAATATTTTTTTTCTGTAATACAAAGAATTAGGATGAAAATAGAAAATGAGCCTCAAGTTGTTGTTGAGGAAACTCAAAAGGAAGACACCCAAAATTTCAAAGTTGAAATAGAGATTTCTAAAGATAATAAAGAAGATTTAAAAATCGATGTGGAGTTTGAATCTAAAACTGAAGTTAAGGAAGACAAGAATATAGAAATTTAAGTTGAAGATAACAAAGGTACAAACTCTGAAATACTCATAAACAATTATTTCTATCAAATTAAAACGGGTTCGTACAAAGAGAGTATTCAAAGTGAGAAACAATAATACTAATCATCCTCTTCAATAAAATCTCCTTTCATTATTAGAGGAAGAGTAAGAGGAAGAGGAAGAGGAAGGGGAAGAAGGTCTCTCAATAAAATTAGATGGCATGCAAAAATCCTAAGCTGGGATGGTTATGTTTGAATGTAGTTTTTTCTGTTTGTAATCTCTGTTTTTTAGAATGTATAAATGCTAATCAGTTTTTTAGGGTACTTTGATTGTAATTTTTAATCATAGCTAGGGCTAGGGTTTGTTTACATTTGATTTCATACCCTCCCACTTTTGGAAATTTAATGAAATATTTTAACCATTTTCCCAAAAAAAAGTGTTCAATTTTAAATCATTAGTAAAAGTGTTCTCATTCTTGATTAAATATTAGGTAAAACAATCACCATTCTTTCCATAAGATATGCAAAAATAACTTACTGTAATATTAATTATCCATTAATTTTTGTATTACAGGAGATGATATGCAAACATTGAATAAATTGACTGTAATATGAATGAACACAATTAAACAAAATTTAGTAGAGTTTCATATATACTCAAACAAAGACTGTAATTTCAATAAGAAATGATGGTCTAAAATAGATAACAAAATAAAGTGTCAAGATTACTTGTGAGATTCTAGATGATGAGAACGTTGAAGATTTCAAACAAATCTAAAAAGGAAGAAATAGAAAACTCCTAATCGAAAACCTAAATCTAATATATCTCGATCTAAACCTAAATCAAACATAACGACTTTAACGAACGAAGAATTTAAACCTAAATTAAACCAATATAAACATAAATCAAACCAAAATCTATGTACATGAATCATTGATGGTCTGATGAAGAATTTCTTAAAGATTGATAAAAGAAACAGATGAACAAAGAAAAAAGGAATTAAAGAAGAGGAAGATGTCTTGGTGAAGAGAGATAATATGTTTAAAAATAATGACGTGTTTGACATGAAGAGGAATTAAAATATTTTATTTCTACTAAATAAAAACAGACAACTTTGATAGTTCGAGCCATATATGGCTCAAATCAAAGTTTGAACCCAAATGATAATTATCTTCTGTTTTGAATATTTAGAATCTTAAAGAAAATTTTATTTATGTTATATGTTTTGGGTTATATTTTATTTTCTTTTCAATTTTGATTTTAGATCAGTGACTTGTCTCTCTTTAACTTTGTTACAATACAAGATTAATGACCTACATTTTATCATGAAAATTTTGTACCTTAATACTTATATTTTATTAATTGAATTTTTGTTTATTTATTTAGAATTTAGGTATATATAATTTGTTTCTTATTTTTTGAAAATCATTTAGAATGTGTTTCAATTATAGACGATATGATAATTAGAATTTAAATTTCAGTTTCATCCAAATTTAAATTTATTTATAATTCAATTTTACATTTAAAAATTTAAATGAAATTTTAATTCTTATATTTGAACAAACATAATAAAATTAATTCTAATATATATATATTAGTTATATTTTTAAAATACGCTAAAACTTACTAAAAGTCAGCTAAAACATTATATATTAAATGTATAATAAAATAAATTAAATTTGTTTATCAATTGGAATTGACATAGTAATTTTAATATGTCTAACAAAAATACAAATAAGAATTAACTCCCGATTATAAAATATTTGACTTAATCTTGTAATTCGAATTAAAATAATTTTGAGTCCAACCTGATTTATTACTGTTGTAACTTACATGGAGGAAATAATGAGATATAGTTTTATTAATTATTACTGAACATTATATAATAAATTTAAAATAAAAACAAATAAAAAACATTATTCAATCACTAGCACAATTTCATAAATTTTCTAACAAAATTTAGGGTTTTATATTTTTTGAAATTTAGAAAAAAAAAAGTTGATAAAATAAATGTAAAGAATTTTTATTTAAAATATTTTAAGTAAATTGTAATATTTTTAATAAAAACATGATTGAAAAGTTATTTTGTTGGTTTAAAATAAGCACGCTGTGTCTGATTATAAACGTGTCAATAACCTATTATGGAATTGTATGTGATATTTTGTCTTATTAGATTCTTATGTATAAAATATTACTATGATGAATATAAAATATTTAAAATGTCGGAACCACCAAGGCAGCCTAGTGGTAAGAATTGATTTAAGAGACCAAATTGTCACGAGTTCGATTCCATCTGAAATCTTTGAGTTTAAGCGTGGGGCTATTAGTATGAGGTGTCATGATAGTTCTCCTTTAATTCCAAAAAAAATATTTAAACTTTTGGATTATAAATTAAAGTTATTTTAAACTTTGGTATTAAATTAATATTTAATTTTTAAGAACATTATCATATAATTTACATAGTGTCATTTCATACATATATATATATACACGATCATGACGTAAATGTTTTAAACATGTTTGCATCATCTCTTTCTCTTATGGTATTGCAACATCCCTTCCTATTATGGTTATGACTTTCTTTATTATCTAAATCATTTTTCTTATTTGTAATATATGTTTATGTATATGTTATTAAACATGTTTGTATCATCTCTTTCTCTTATGGTATTGTAACATCCCTTCCTATTATGGTGATGACTTTCTTTTTTATCTAAATCATTTATCTTATTTGTAATATATGTTTATGTATATGTCTCATTATATATGTCTCATTATTCCTTCTTACTTGTAATGAAATTAAATTATCTTTTTCAATAAATAAAATTAGAATAAATATAAATTATTTTAACTAAAATTAAAATAAATTTTATTAAGATTTTAAAAAGATAAGTTTGAATTTTTTCGTTCAAAATGTTAGAAAAATTACGGTAAGAAATGACTTTCAAGGATAATAAAAAAAGTAAAGAAATAGCTTCCTAAACAACTATTTACAACTTTATTTATTCACTAATATTTATTAAAATCAAATATTTTTATCATATTAAAATTATTTTATTACTATATTTAATGTAATTAATTAACAATAAATCGAATAAATTCTTAATATTTTTTGAACTTAAATCATCAAATTACTAAAAATATTATTGTCATTTCTAATTTGTTAATTAATTACAAATTAAAATGAGAAATATTTCATTAACAATTCATTGTACTGAATTCTCCAATTTAGTGTTAAGTTACAATTTATTAAATTTAAGAAGAAAAAAAATCCATTATTTTAATTAGGCACACAACCTTTATTTACTAAATATTTTTCTTAATATGGACATAAAAATTATTTCACTTTATTTTATAATATAATAAAATTAATTTATATAATTCAAATTCCAATAATAATTAAAATAACATTAATATATATAATAACATAAATTATATATATATATATATATATATATTGTGTGGTGTATGATTCTATCTATTCATAATTTTCATTTTTGTTATAATTCCTTTATTATTATGGTTAATAGCTTAAATTACTAAAATTAGATTTTGATAATTTAATTATAATTAAATTTAATATATATATATATATATATAGTAAAAATAATATTTTATTTTTAAAAATATAATCTAAATATAAACTGATATATTTAAGTTTTGTGTTAAGTTGTGATAGGTTATTTTTATAAGTTGAATTCTTGATATAATTTGTATTATGGTCAAGAAATTGTCATTGTCTGTATGTCTTGTGTTTGTGTTATAAAAGATCATATGTTTTTTATTTAATCATTAATTTTTATATTTTCAATTCATTCTTTTGCTATATTGTAGACATCATAATTTTACAATCTATTTATAATTAAAATTTGGACTTATTAAATAAAATAATATAAATAAAATAAAATTAAAATAAATATTTATTTTATAATTTATTTTTATATTTTTTCATTACAATAAACTATCAAGTTTTATCCACGTATGTGCTATAAAATATAATATGTTTTTGGGTTTTTTTATTTTGCAGAAAAAAAAAAGAGAGATCACATGTCCAAATGGGCCTTGGACTTCATCCATATGTAATGCATACTTTCCTTTTTTTTTGGCTAATGTTTGATTCTCCCACTCCAAAGCTGAAAGATTTTAGACCGTATTTGTAGATAAAAAAGAATTAGAAGAAGAGAAGAGAAGAGATCCACTATGTCCTCTATCGCTAGCCATACGTCTCACATTCACTTTTGTCTTCGGATTTGAAGCATTCTTCTATTTTTCAGAAGGCACACTCACAGACAATGATGAAGAGTGACAAATCATGTTTCTTTCAAATATATTTTCAATTTTTTCACTAGTGATACGATGAATTGCTGAAGTTAGGTACTTGTTCTTTCGATAATTTAGAACCTAGATCTATAATTATAAGCGATCCATTAATAACTAGAAACAAATGATTATTTGGTGTTCTTGTTACTTTAGTCACTCTATTAATGTATATTGTTTTGTGATTAAGTTAGAGATGACCTGTGAGTCTATGACTAAAATATTTCCAACAAAGCTGGTCTCATCGTAAATTCATTACCGTAAAAGTCGTTTTAAGCTTTGTTTGTGCTTTATATTCAATTTTATTTTGTTATTTCCCTAAATTATAAATAAATAAAAATAAAAAAGAATTAATATTTATATATGAGATATTAATTTATTATTATATACACATAATCATATATATTTATAATATATAATTAATAACAACTATAATATATATATTATGTATATAAAATGAAATATATATATATATATTATATATTGTTGGGTCAAATTAGTTTGACTAATGATATTTGAATGATGTATTAGTAAAGTTTTGATTAAGAATGAAGCTAAGTCGTCTGATTGTTTTTATGTAGGTGCATCAAAATATGCTAAGTTAGACTTCATTTGAAATAGGCTTATTAGACGTGTTTCTAGTTAGACGTTTGGTAGGTTCCTATGGGAGAAAGAGAAGTTATTCATACTAGCCGTGTGTTAAACATCTTCACCGTTTCCAACACCCTCACAAGAATGAAGAACTCAAAGGAGTCCTTCTCAAGCGCGTCTAGCCAATAGACTAGTGGCAGATCCGTCACTCGTTCCAAGCAACCAGCCGCTTCTATTCTATCTACGGGGGCTAAAAGAGCAAGAATCATAAGCGAATCAGAGTCTAGTTTTAATAGCAAAAGAGTTCCTCGAAGAAAAATTTTTGATGGTCGATTCTAGAACAAAGCAAGGTCCCTATGCACTTGCAGCCATCCCGATGTCTCCGCTTTCTCCTTCCGTCAGCTAGTTGAAAAAGCAATTGAAGTCTTCCGTTTCAAAAGGTGATAAGTTAAAGGCGCCTAGGGCGTCTAAGTCATCCAAAGCTTCATAGAAGGTAATTCATCATTCCCCTCTGGCCGAAGTGCCAAAGTTTAGTGTTCCTTTGTTGGAACATCTTGAATCTTCTTCTATTCCTATGTTGGAACATGTTGTCGGGACAACTGTTGAGCCAGTTGGTCTAGATGTTAAAATTATTGACAGGATTCAGTCTCCTATCCGCCCAAATGAACTAGAAGTTGCTGAAGCTACTGTTACAGCTGAAATAGAGCAGGGTGTTGTTCCCACCCCTGTTGCTGTAAAAACATCTTAACAGGCACCCATTTTGCCAAATGTCGAGCCACCATTATCTAAAGATGTTCCATAAAAGTCCATTGTCGTTGGAAAACAATCTAACGATTTGTCAAGACATTTTTCTAAGCCTTTAACTCCTCACGAAATTAAGAGAGCCACCAGGGGTGCTGCTGGCATAACTATCGGTGAACCAAGGTCAACTCCTAAACATGTTGAGGTTATTGGAAAGGGTAAGGATATCGCAACTGAATCAAATGTGGAAGTTTCAAAGACAACTTGCATTGTCAACCTAATGATGGATCAAGCCAAGATGAAAGCCTTTGGGAATATTAACATCTTCGATACATGGGTTATGAACAGAGTGTCAAATAGGTATGATCAGGTTATCAAAGAAAAAGGTGTAAGCGAGAAATGGTTGAAGTTTGTCAACGTAGAGAAACGAGTCCAATGGGCTAAATCTCTAAGGTCTATGAAGCTCTCAAGAGGAAAGAACTGGTAGATGAAAATCTCAGAGGTCGATATCTTTTTCCTACGTTCGAAGCAAGAAAATCAAACTTCAATTTAATGGAAAGAAATGTTAATGCAGAAGAAAAGGCCTTAAAGAGACTTGATCAAATCATGCAAAACTATATCTCAATTGTCCTTAGATATGTTCACGATGCCAACTGTCCAAGAGCAAGGTGCTGGTCACCTTATTTAATTGGGGAATGTGTTTGTTGAAGAGAAAATCCTTATGGTTCAGCCCAATATTGATCAGACTCAGGATCCCGTTCAACCAGATCCAATCATTGAAGAAGAGGAGAATAATGTTGAACTTATTCAAACAACGGTTCAGGAATCAGATGTGCTTGAATCTTCTGTTCTTGAAATAGAGAAATCTCTAGTGAAAGAGGCTGAAGCTATTCAGCCTATTGAAGCATGATCTGAGGGGGAACCCTCAAAAGAAAAAGAGTCTGATAAGAGTTCTTCCGCTGAGGGGGAATAAGAAAACAATTATAATTCGTCACAAGGTCTACCGATATCGCAATTCTTCATTCTACTCTCACCATATCCTCGATCCTCTCCTGAAATAACAACCACGAATATCTTTGAGAAGGTTGTTGATCTACCTCTTCATTACGAAGGACCTTCTGGACAGATTCTCAAGGTGTGTGAAGACATTCTCAGGGATGAAGAAAAGTCTAAGGATTCTTCTAAGGAAGATGAACTAGAGTAGTCGATGCAGGTTCATACTCATGTTAGTTCCATTCAATTCGCTCCTACCCACTCTCAAGAAGTGTCATCTATTGAAGAAACCTCCCTCGGAGGGGCAAAGTTGTTAAATTCTATGCCGGACATGATGAGCACACTTCAGAAAAATATGTTGGATATGCAGTCAAAAAGAATTGGAGAAGACTATGAAGATAAATACGTATGAGAACAACATCGTCAACAATACCTATTCCAAATTCGAAAAGAACTTCTTCAAAAGACAATCTGAAAGGTCTGAGTGTGAAAAGGAATTTAACATGGATCTTCATCAGGAAGTTATGGATGGAATGAATCTTGTTCAAGGTCAAATGATTGAGTTAACCAATCATATGAATAGAGCCGACGCTGAACGTTTGGAACAAGCTGATTCATTTGCCATATAAATTCATGTCGTAGAAAATGCTGAAGCTGCCACTGAAAAAGAGAAAAACCTTATTGCCCTTGATGCTGATAATGTTAAAAAGGGGGAAGGAAGCTCAAGAGGAGGTGGAAGCAGTAGCTTAAGAGGAGGTGCTTCGACATGAACCAGATAAAAAAGAAAAGTCGTATATGAAGGAGGTTACAGACCAACCAAAAGAGGTGGAGGTCGCGGTGGTGACCGAGGTGGAAGAAGTGGTGGAAGAGGTGGTAGTGCTCCCAGTGGTGGCCGTGCTCTCCATCAATTTCACAACCTACTGTCTAGTGAAGAGTTTTCTTATCCAAACGTGAAAAGGGAAGAACAATAATCTCTTTTCTTTTAAATAATATTTGTTGGTTTCTAAACTTGGTTTTTGGAATTTGGTTTTTGGAACATACACTTGAAGTTTGTGAACAAATGTCATACTTATACTAATTTGATGAGTGCTTATCTTATCTTATTAATTGTGTAAAGTTTTAACATCAGCAAAAATGGGGAAAGTATTGGGTCAAATTAGTTTGACTAACGATATTTTAATAATGTATTAGTAAAACTTTGATTAAGAATGAAGCTAAACCGTCTAATTGTTTTTATGCAGGTGCATCACAATATGCTAAGTTAGACTTGGTTTAAAACAGGATTATTAGAAGTGTTGCTAGTTAGATGTGTAGCCTAACAGATACTTAGTTAGACATGCAGCCTAACAAATACGTAGTTAGACATGCAGCCTAACATATACGTAGTTAGACGTGCAGCCTAACAGATACGTAGTTAGACGTGCAGCATAAGAGATACGTAGTTAGACGTGCAGCCTAACAGATACATAGTTAGACGTGCAGCCTAATAGATATGTAGTTAGATGTGCAGCCTAACAGATACGTAGTTAGAATTGTATCCTAATAGATACGTAGTTAGATGTGCAGCCTAACAGATACGTAGTTAGACGTGCAACCTAACAGATACGTAGTTAGACATGCAGCCTAACAAATACGTAGTTAGACGTGCAGCCTAATAAATACGTAGTTAGACGTGCAATCTAACAGATACATAGTTAGACGTGCAGTCTAACAAATACGTAGTTAGACGTGTAATGTAAAAGATGCGTAGTTAGACTAGCAGTCTAAAAGATACGTAGTTAGACAAGAAGTCTAATAGATATGTAGTTAGTCGTGCAGTCTAACAGATACGTAGTTATACGTGCAGTCTAACAGATACGTAGTTAGATGTGCAATCTAACAGATACTTAGTTAGATGTGCAATATAATAGATACGTAGTTAGACGTGTAGTATAACAGATACGTAGTTAGATGTGCAGTCTAACAGATATGTAGTTAGACGTGCAGTCTAATAGATACGTTGTTAGACATGCAGTATAACAAATACGTAATTTGATGAGCAGTCTAACAGATACGTAGTTAGTCGTGTAGTCTAACAGAAACGTAGTTAGACGTGCAGTCTGATAGATACGTAGTTAGACATGCAGTATAACAGATATGTAGTTAAACGTTCAATATAACATATACGTAGTTAGATGTGCAGTCTAACAGATACGTAGTTAGACGTACAGTCTAATAGATACGTTGTAGACGTGTAGTCTAACAAATACATAGTTAGACGTGCATTTTAAATGATACGTAGTTAGACGTGAAGTCTAACTCCATTAGACTTGATGGTCTAATGGATCTCGCTATTAGACGTGTGTGTCTAACATCCTTAGACTTGGAAGTGTAACGAAGCACGTCTAATTACTCGCTTCAGCAGCTGCTTAAAGTTAGCATCCGTCTACCCACGATCAAATAGTTGTATACTTCTCCTGCTCCACTCATCCTTGCAGTCCAGTACGCTAACTATTTGTACCCAATGAATGAATACCACATACGCGAATATTCCTCCACTACTTGTTTAGTAAAGGACAGTCCAAAAGAATATTCGGTGCACAACCATTTCGATACAACCACGATCCCTATGCACAAAGCCTATTGTACTCTTGTAGTATGGAAGGTTTCCAATGGGCGCTCACCACGTGTCCATATAGAATATTTGACTGTGGGTGATTGTATGCTATATATAGATCCTCAAGGACAATGGTCGATGTACGGGTTTTATTAGTGAACAACAAGTTTTTCGAGCATACTGATTCTATAATCTTTACTTGCTATCAATCTCATACTCTTGTACTTTCTAATATGTACATCTTCAAGTTCAAGAGAGAATCAAAATATGTCTAGCTGAGTGAAATTCTTAATCATATTATAATCCTTCCGCTGATTGGAAGAAGGGTGACATAGAAGATTTTGCTCCGAACATCTATAAAAAAATTGTTGTGTCATTTACATTTTATCTTCTATTCTTTCATTTGTTCTTAGCTTTAAACTTGAGCAAATGTTTCCGTACTTGAATCACTTCAAGAGTTTGTAAGGGTTTGTGAAGAATAGAAAGTAATATTAATCCCTAACAGGATTTCTATCAAACTGTTTTCCAGAAAGGGTTTGATATATATATGATATGATATATATATATATATATATATATTGATATATAAAATATATATATATACACGTGTGTTTATCGGTTCGTTTTTGGGTTATTCGAGTTTTGGTTCTGGTTTTTTGATTTTTGATTTTTTTTAAGTTAATTCGAAAATCTAACTGATTTAAAAAAATACGAATTCGGTGAATTCAAATTCGGTTTGAATTTAGTCGGATATTCAGTTCAGACCAAATATTGAATATTACTTACATACTTAAATTTTTCTTAAAAGAGTTAACAAAAAAAATAAATTGTTAAAGAGATCTTATATACTTAAATTAAAAAAATATATATCAATCAAAAAGCTTAGTGAGTCAACGCCAATATTTGGCAATTGAACGACGGAAGTAAAACAATGTTGACGACAACAAGATATGGTTGTTTAAAGATGATGAAGACAGTGGTGATATTTCTAGTTAAATAGCTAAATAGGTGAATCATTTATATATTTTTAATTTTAGAGATGAAGTGGGAAACTGAAAAGACCACAGAAGCTAGGAAGGTGGATGGCTAACAAAAATGGAAAAGAATTAGGGATTATGGATTTACTGAACTATTGGGCTGAACATTATGGATCTAGTAGGAGGCTTATAATAATTTAATATATAATATGTAATAAATTATATAATATATAATAAAAATAAATAATAATAATTAAATTCGGTTTTCGGTTTGATTTTTGAGTTAAAACCTAAACTCTAAAACTAAACCAGAAACTGTATTTGAATTCAAATCGGTTAATAATTCAATTCGAAAACCAAAAATATAATTTAAATTCTGTTTATTCAAATTTGGTGAATTTGAATTCGGTCGGATATTCGGTTGAGACCAAATATTGAACAACCCTAATTATGCCTTTAAATATTTAAAATGTTTATTTATAAATAAACAAAAAATAAAAAATATATTTCTTAAATCTCGTTTGAATTTTATTCTTTAGACTAATTTTAAGTTTTGAAATATTTACAGGTTTCTCTAGTCCACGCACGTTTATAGGTACTAACAAATTTTATTTTATATTTAGGACTCATGACATAGACGCATGCCCAAGCAATAGAATGATACAAACTAGACACATGTCTAGACACATGTTTAGACGAATGCCCTAGGATTGTATAAATAAATAAGTTATATAATAATAATACTTTAAATGGCAAAAAGTTTAAAATAAAGACTGTAATGTGATCAGCACATGAGACATAGCGCGAGATCCCTTTATCACGTGTAACAAAGCACCGAACCAAGAACATAATCATTAAAACGTGTTTGAACACGCAAAATATTTTTCTTTCTTAACTTCTCGATGTCTAAATCGATGTCTTTAAATTCACTATTGTTGCGCTTACCATTTTGGTTCCTCGTCTCACTCGAAACTCAAGAGTAAGGTGAGTTATGTGGCTCGACCATTGAGTAACGAAAATCTCCTCTCGAAAAGGGTCGATTTTTGGCGGGACAACTTTTTTGGCGACTCTACTTGGGAGTAGTCGATTCTTAACTTGAAATAAACTTTTGGACATTATTAAGAATAATGTTTCCCACCTTCACAAAATCCTAGTGACGATCCCAAGACTTAGCCGTTCATCATTCCCAAACGGTCAAGCCACGTCGAAATTCTTTAAGTTCTTACTACACATATGCAAATACTTGTATACATGTTGTTAGATTGGCGCCCATGTGTACATTATGTAATTTAAAAAAATGAAAAATATGACATCATGTTTTCTTTTACTTGATGTTTGGATTACATTTATGTCTACGCCACAACCTTAGCCATTTGGATATTCATGAGATGTTCAAGAAAGATGAGATGTTATCTTTCAAGGACGATGACTTAGCCATAAAATTCATAATCAAACCAAAAGTTCAACGCCACAACCTTAGCCATTTGGATAATAAATAGATTTGACATTTGTAGATAAGTTTCTACAAGATGAATTCCAAAGCAAAAGAAGAAGACGAAATACTAAAGACTCAATTTTCATTTCATTGAACGTAAAATATTTTTGATACTTTGCAAAACATTGTGTGCATTGTAAGGCGAGGACGGGGGTTGAATTTGTGTAAAAAATTATTTTGTTTAGTACTAACCCACATTTAAATACTTTCATTTGAAATAAAAACAGCGATTTATAAAGTGTGCGCCTATTTCTCCTTAGGTATGCATAAATTACGACACGGGTTATCATACGAATTTTGTGATTTCTCTTATGAACCATCTTTCTAAGATCCATAGGTTTTTCACAATGAACTAAAAACAAGATCCGCTAATTGAAAGCATCAAAAAAGTCACGTAGATGATTAAGTTTGATGCAAATAACATTTGTATTGCATATAGACATTAAAGGGTCATCACTCTATAAAACACGTTTATGCCATTTTTATTTTCCCCTACTACAAGACAAGGATGATGATGTCATCTAGATGGAGATATTTGTCGATCCACACAACGATCATAATAAACACAAGGACGAGAATGGAAATCGTTTCTTTAAAGTCCTATATATTGGTATGCTCAATATCATGGATGTAACTACATTTCATCCTTTCGAAGAATCTTTGAATTAATTTAAACAAATCGAGTAACTAGAAAATCTAACCATATGACAAGAGAGTAATGCATTATGGATATACAAGCATACGAAAAATGTTAACTCAATGTAAAAATTGAGTGAGGATGCACTCCATTGATGGGAGGCCTATTATAGATTCATGGAGCTTTGACGAACAATCATATGTATAAAAGATGATATTTCAAAGAAAATCAAGTATAAGAAGATTTTAAGGACAAATATGTGATTCGTGATGGTCATCCCTATTCGTCGACTTCTAATCGAGGACATGATTCTTTTATCATAACCCACAACTTCAGAACCATAGAGCTCGGAAGAAGATCAAATACAAGGATTAGAATACACATCACTCCTCAATATTTTATACACTAGTACACTTAACAAACTAGAAGTGACTTCATCATACCCTTTTGAAGAATCTATGATTCCATTCGAACAAAAGAGTTATCTAGAACACCCGAATATGCAAATGGAATAATACATTACATCAATGAAAGGCCTATTATAGTTTTGATGTTGCCCTAACAAGTTATTTGTAAGAAATCTTAGAGAGGCTCGAGCAAGTGCTGATGTTCGATATAAATCTTAAGTCAATAATTGATTTTTTTTTGTTATTTGGCTTCATGTAAGACATTATCCCTCAATCATAAGTAATAATTCTAGAAACAATGACCGCAACTACAACTAAGACTATAGAACGATTCTTGTGGATAAGAATCACATCGTCTTCTAAAGTTTGTGAGTAAAATATTCAATGTAAATCTCGAAAGATGATGAAATACCTCTTGGAAAACTTGAACACAAAATTATGACATGATCTCTTGATCATAAGCAATGGCTCGAGGTCCCAATAATATGACTAAAGCTTAGACTAAAAAACGATTTAAATGGATGAACAATCTCAATGTCTACTCGAGCTATTGATTCAAACATTCAAACAAAATTATAGAATACAATAAAAGATCTCTCGGACAATCTAAGGACACAATTCATTCCCATACTTTATTGATGGTACACTTGGAGGTCTAAAAATTCCAGGAACGAAGAATCTTGAAGTGATCGACTCTTTGTAGGATTGCATTTGCATATGCAAGAATTAACATAATTTGCATTAAAAATATTTGCATCAACAAACAAAAAAAATTATGAAAATAATAATAACGACATGAACAAGAATAAAATCCTTGTTTTATGCTAATGGCACTAAAAAATAATGATGAATGAAAAATATTTATCCAAAAAAATAAACGTTAATAAAACTCTAGTTCTTATGCATCTTTCTAAAAAATAATAT
Organism: Impatiens glandulifera; assembly: GCF_907164915.1. Classification (NCBI taxonomy): domain Eukaryota; kingdom Viridiplantae; phylum Streptophyta; class Magnoliopsida; order Ericales; family Balsaminaceae; genus Impatiens; species Impatiens glandulifera. The sequence continues at coordinate 32,690,488 of NC_061869.1, read as the reverse complement.
CCTAATTCATTCTTAAGGGCATCTTAAAAAAAACAAATGAAAAAAATGGAAAACCTTAATGATCTGATTCTTAAACCAAAAGATACTTAAGAGACCTATTCACTAGGCCCGATTATAATCTTCGTGTTTCTTTGTATAAAAACAAATAAGATGATATTCCTTATTTCAAAGAAATTAAAAAAAATCCATATGTCTAAACTTGGGGGCATTCTTCTGAAAACATGAATAAAAGGTCGAACCCACAAAAATAAAAAAATAAAAACAATTCGATGTACGTAGTTTATCCCCAATAAAATGCCTTCTAAGTTATCCAAAAAAATATACAAATATATATATATATATATATATATATATATATATATATATATATATATATATATATATATATATATATATAAATGAGATGTGATATAAGAGGCTTATCACCGATAGCGCATTATAAATTTTCCAATGGAAAAAAAGGAAGAAAAAAAATATACAGTTAAAAAAAAGAAGAATTTTTCAATTATAATTATTTTAATATAATACGTTTAGATTAGTGCCAATAATTTTTTTTAACATGCTTAATTATAAATATTAATAATATATATATTCAAATTTTAAATTAAGACTTTGTAAGAACTAAAAATTTACGTACCCAATTTAATAAGTTCCTAGGAGGAGAGTTTGTTAGTTATAACGAAGCGGTCCAATTGTTCTCCGATTCGGCGAAGATTGTCGCTAACAATATCTGGGCCAATGTGAATTGTGTGGAGTTCACTATTACTAAATAAAAGTTCGCAAAAATTATGAATCTTTCGACTCAAGGACGAGATTTTTCTGAAGCTATGTCTCCCGGTGTGATTTCTCAAATACAAACCATCTTTTTGGGCAACGATGTTCCTGTCAGCTGCAGCGGAAAGAAGAATGATCTTCAATGCGAATATCGCGTTCTCTACGAATGAAGAGAGCCATGGTTAGGGTGATAGCTTTAACTAGGATTCGTTCTGTACAACACTCTAAAAGAAATGGTGTCTTCCCACACAAAAAGAAGTCTCGGCTTCTCGGTACAAATAGGATGGATCATTAAGCAATTGTATGTGCCTACCGGTCTAGGTACCACTTTAAGCCCTAAGAAAATCCAATGTGTTGTTACGATTGGACAATACATAACTAGGACAAATAAAGACAAGGAGTCTAACTCCAAGGCTTCCGGTAAATAATCTAGTGGAAGAAATACTTTCGGTGCGAAGTCGGCAGGCGGAAAGTCGATATGCGACCTGATACGAGTACACGCCTCTACTCGCGTCTCCTCTAGTACAAGACTCAAATCAGGAATTGAGTCCACTGCGAGCACCAACAGCATTGCCAAAACCGGAGCTAGAGAAACTGGTGAAATCACATCATCTCGAAAGTCTGAGGTAAATATCCCCACTCCTCCTCTATTTAATACTTCATCTGTACCGGTGGACAGTACAGTTCCTCATGTTACTACGATTGAGTCTACGGTTATAGAGGTTCAATCGGTAGTTGATGTTAGTACAACGAGAAATATCAAATATGTTATTATTGATTAGTCTAATATTCCCGAAACTGAGAGGTTGGAAGACTTTCAAACCGATCGGTTAGATGATGGTTCCCAAACCAATTGGCTACTTATATCTCAAACCGACTGGTTAGAAGCTGTTCAAACCGATCGACTTAATGCGCCATAAACCGACAAGCCAGAGGTTATCATAACGGGTCAAACCGACATCCTTCAATCCATTCACAAGGAAGTTCTGAGCCTGGTATAAGCTTCCTCCAATGCTACTGATAAATTGACAATGATAGTCGCAAATAAAATTTGCATTCCTACTCCTACATTTCCTCAAGGGATCTTATATATCCGGTTTTCTCCTAATGAACATTCTATTCTAGCAATCCCAGGAGCTTCTCATCGTTTGTTGCAATAAGAACAACAAGGCAGCTCAAAATCAGAGAACCGGTTCCAAAACCTCAAAACTTGAGGTGGCTGGAGCAGGAAATGATGTTGTTGTCCCTATTCCTGACTTACCTCTTAACGTAACAACAGAAGCCCAAACTTCCATACAATTAATACTTGAACAAGCGGAGGCTGACGGGTCATTGAAAACTGATATATAAAAGTCTTGGGTTATTCTCAAACTAGAAATAAATGTGAAGAATTTCTAGACACAGGAGAAAAAGAAAAATGGTCACAGTTACTATGTTTGGAGGAGGCAGTTTTCTCTATTTCTAAAACCAAATTTGTCCCCGAAGCCATCCGACGTAGCGCTTTCGTAGAAGCTTATGCAATGGGCAAGGAACATTTTCCTTTCTTCAAAGGATGTTAATCGAACTTTGATTCGGCTGCTACCACAGCTAAAGCAGATTTCGAGGTAATAAATCACCTGAAAGGGCTGCTGGAAGAGTACATCTCCACAACTCTCAAGTATATGGATGATGGTACAACATCAAAAGAATAAAAAATCCACCTTTGCGAACAGATCTAAATTATGTCGACGAAAATGAGTCTCTAGAATTCATTGAAGAAGGGCTTCCATCTCAAGGCGACCTTCGAACCATTCAAACGGAGCCACATGGGGAAGGGGTCGTGGAGGTAACGATAGTGGTCAACCTAGAAACACGTTTATAACCGGAGTATTTGAAGACATCGAAAAGAGAACAAAAGAGAGATGTTAAACCTCTCTTCTCATAAATACGTTTTCATTTTATGTTTTCATTCAAGAACCTCTTTTCGACGATTTTTGTGAACTTACTAATTTGTTGACTAACTGCACCTTTTGCTTCGAATGTTAGACAAGGTTGTCAATTGTTACATAGTAAAAATGTTTTTGAATCAAGTTGACTGAGTTTGATTGTTTTAGGTTAAAAAATCATAAAGGGAGAAATTGTTATATTAAATTAGCTAATTAACTTAGGGTAATTAGCCAACAATTATAAAAGTATCATGTTTTGAATATTTATTTTAAATAATCAAAAAAATGAAAAATTGTTAAGTAAAAAGAGTTAATTAAGTATTAGTATTAATTAAATATTAAAAATAAGAATCTAACCGTGTTAAATTAATCATGTGTAGATTAAACCAGAAAATGACAACCGGTATCTTAAATTGAATAAGTCGGCTTTTGTTAAGTATCAACAATTTATGAAGAAGAAAAATCAGCACTTTGTAAAGTCGGTTTTATAAAAATCATAATCAGCATTTTATAATACGAGGAGCCAGTATTTTAGACATCGGCATTTTGAAGATCGGATATTCAGCAAATTGGCAAGTTACACAAGCATAGCCGGTTATTTGAGAAGATCGGTATTTTGTACATATTTGTTTAATGCAAAGCAGAGTCAGCATTTTATATATCGGTTTTATGCAAAGCGAAGTCGGCATTTTGCATATCGGTTTTATATAAAGTGGCGTCGGCATTTTCATTTCGGTTTATACAAAGAGGATTCGGCATTTTGGATATCGGTTTTATGCAAAGTGGAGCCCGCATTTTGCATATCGGCTTTTTATGCAAAGTGGAGTCGGCATTTTGCATATAAGTTTTATGCAAAGCGGAGTCGGCATTTTGCATATCGGTTTTATGCAAAGCGGAGTCGGCATTTTTTATATTGTCTTTTTGCAAAGAACGTAACCGGTATTTTGCATATCGGCTTTTTGCAAAGCACATAACCGATATTTTGTTGATCGGATTTTTACAAAGCACGTAATCTGCATTTTGGAGTTCGGCTTTTTGAAGAAATGCATTTGGTTATTTGAGTTTCGGCAATCTATGAAGCGCTTCCGATTTTCCACATTTCCAAAACTTTACCAACCTCGGTAATATATATATGCACTTTTCCGGCATATTCAGACATCAGTTTTACACTTCCCAGATGATTGTTTTCATTTAAGTGCAAAGACTGATGAAAATCTCTCTATAGAAACAAAGACAATTTAAAAGAATCAAAGACAGGTCAAATATTATGAGATACATAATCTTTGGAGATTGAAATTTCATTAATGACAATTTGACTCATTATCATCCAAGTACAGACAAGATCAAAGAATATCTCATCTGATGTACAATTCTGGACTTCAACCAATCAAGATAAAGATAGATGTCCTATGAAGCAGATATAATCGTTGAACAGATAACATATCCATTGGCACTTGCCTACTTAAGAGAATAGAGGTCAACCTACTTCATCAACCTTTTAGATACAAAAATCATCAATCGAATACACGCAATAGAATCAACTATTGAACAAGTTGTCTCAAGTTATAAGAGTCCTAAAAGCACTCAAGTTCTACAGTGATTTACAAGTGTACTAGTATCCACATTATATTACATATTACCTATTCTATGTGAGTTGGTAAGTATTGTAAGTTAAACAAAATTCGTTTGTGTTCAACAGAGTGAGTGTATTGGAAGTGCGAAAACAGATAGTAACTAAGTCCTGGTTGTTCGATTGAGTTTGCGTACGTGTTGTAAACAAACTGAATATTCTAGTGAATATCCTTCTCAAAGGTTTGGAAAGAAAGGGTGACGTTAGAGTTTATACTCCGAACATCCATAAATTATATGTCTTGCGTTGTGTGTTCTTTCTTCTTATGATTCATATTGATCATTTGTTGTTTCAAGCCCAAACAAATAGTTCTGCACTTGACTTTGTCAAGAGTTTGTGACGGCTTGTGTAGAATAGAAACGAGATAATCAACCTCCAACAAGGTTATTATCAAACGGTGTATGTATAAGCGTTCAACTTTGCGAGACCTCGTCTCCATCGTCGATCCTGATCCCAACAATGTAAATCGATCGTGTATGTATAACAATTCGAATTTATGAGTAGAATTGTTTTTTTATTTTACTCTAATCTAAACTTCAAAACTAAGAACTTCTTAGAAAACAATGACAATGTTGTATCTTCTACAGAAAAGAAAATTGAAATCATTTTAAACACGTTCGACGATCCTCAAATCATATTGATCGGCCAAAGTTTAAACCCGCAAGAGCGTCTTAAGCTAGTTGAGCTACTGAAATTCATCAAAGACGTTTTTCCTAGCTTACACGACCTCACATTTCTCTTTGTTAGAAAAATCAAGATAGTTAATTTATTTAAGAAAGTTAACTATCCAAAGAACTTAATCAACTCTTAACCATTTGTGCATGAACATCATCAACCAGATCAGCTAAACCAATTCAGCTAAAACAACCAAACCGGCCAAACCGAAATGACCAACTTGATCCATTCACTCAGTTAAATAGAATCGACTCAATCATCACATCCGCAATAACCCGGATCGGCTTAACCTTAGAACCGGCTACAGTTGAAAACCTATAATATCCAGATAACTTAACGTATTAAAGATCCTAAAGCCAACTAGAAGATCACTCAAAACTATGGAAAATCTGAAGATGACGTAATGAATATCCCTTGGGAATATGCAGAAGAAGGATCGTAAATACGGCATGCGGCAATCTATATATAACCTGATTTTATCCAAATCCACACGCAACCTTCACGGGATAGGCGATCGCCTAATGCATGTTCGTCATGTGTACAAAAGTCAAAGCATGCACGCTACTTTCTCTGACCGGCTCGGCTACCTATGACCAACCAACTCAGGAGAGAGAAATATGACCGTTGTCATATTTCCCATATAAAAGGAAGCCAAAGCATTGAATAAAAACACATGTTACTAGCCTGTTCTCACCTGATCAAACTTGAAAAACATCTAAAACATACGAAATTCATAAAGTTCTCTTGATCAAAGTGAAACAGTTGTTAACGTTAAACATTATGTTGTAAAAGTGTATTACATCAATATGTAAGTGTTGTAAAGTGAACGACGAGTAGTAAATAAGACTCGATCGTATTGTGTTCTTGAATATTCCATTAGTGAATGTCATTCTTAGTATTTGAGAAAAAGGGATGACGTAGGAGAGTTTGCTCCGAACATCCATAAAAAGTTGTGTTTTGTGTTCTTCATTTACTTTGTTACTAAACTAACCGAACCGGCTTTACCCCATTCCAACCGAACCGAATCATTACATATACTTCTTCCCACCGAACCGATTTCACATCACTTAAACCGACATCTCTATACTACCTTCCTTAACTGAATCGTGTGCGTTTGCTTTAGGTTAAAATAGACATTTCCGCTCTTGAACTCGGTTCAAGAGTCTGTGACAACCTGCGTAGTGTTAAGAATAGTTATAATCTTTAACCGGATTAGTGTCAATTGGTGTGTGTTTGTTATAAGTGATTCCCTTTATCCGGACCCCGTTCCTCTATCGGCGATCCCAATCCTAACACTCTTTATCTATACGCTAAGCCAATAAAGTAAAATATCGGAAAGATGAATAATGTTGTTGCAACTAAGATAAAAGAAGAAGTAAAAAAGCAACTTGAAGATGGTTTTCTCGTGATGGTAGATTATCCAACCTAGATATTCAATGTGGTCCCTGTCCTCAAGATATACGGAAAAATAAGTGTGTGTGTGTGTATGTGTATGTATGTGTGTGTAGATTATTGGGATCTAAACAAGGTCAGCCCTCAAGATCAATTACCATTATCACACATCAATATACTAGTCGACCGTGCTACCGATCATGAACTATTATCATTCACGGACGAATTCTTAGGATATAACCAAATCTTAATGGCCCCGTAAAAAAAGGAAAAGACTACGTTCATTACAGAAGTAGGTACCTTATGTTATCGTATTAAGCATTTTGGTATTATGGATCACATATCATGACATGATCCACAAAAAAGTTTAAGTATATGTAGACGATGTGATTGTCAAATAAATGGATCGACAATGACATGTCCTAAACCTTGAGAAATTTATACAAAGAATCAGGAAATATCAGTTACGACTCAATCCGGAGAAATGCATATTCAAAGTCATGGCTGGTAAAGTGTTAGGGTTTTTAATCACTCAAAGAGGAATAAAAGTCAATCCCTGAATGATAGATGCAATCACGAATATGTTGGTACCTCGAAATGAAAGAGAGGTTGGATGATTTCTTGGAAAAATCCAATACAATAGCCTTTACATCCGCATGCTTACTAAGATATGTGATCCACTATGTAAGCATATGAAGAAAGATAAACAGTTCGTTTGGATAAAAATTATCAACAAGTATTTGATGAAATCAATGATTATTTAAAATTCCTTTCCATACTCATGCCACCCAGACCCGACACCCATTTCATATTATATAATATTGTTACAAAAGCGAACATGGGAAGCATGTTGGTTCAAAAAAATGAGGATAAACTCGAACTGACTATTTACTATATTAGTAAGAGGATGAATGGATTCGAACTCAATTACACTACAGCCGAGAAAATCGGTTGGGCATTAGTATGTGTCACCATGAGGTTGAGAAACTACATGTAACCCACCCCCATCAAGTTGGTATTAAGACTATATCCAATCCATTTCTTATTCCAAAGAACTCTTTTGTCACCTAGACTAGCCAAATGGATGATGATATTCGAATATGACATAGACTATACAATTCAGAACTTTATTAAAGAAGCGTTGTTGTGGACTTTCTAGATAACTAACCAATCATTGTTGAGTCAAAACACGAACTCGAATTCCCGATGAGGAAATTATGAGTATTACATAAAACACATGGAAACTGATGTTTGATAGTAATTTCATAAAGTAGGTTACGGAATTAGGATTTTGTTAATTGACTCGAAAGGTACGTACAACCCAATATGTATAAAACTCGAATATCATATCACGAATAATGAGGTTGAATACGTGGAATGCCTCTCGGGTCTCAAATTGCATATGAAAGAGTGGCAACTAAGGTAGATATAATTGGTGTCTCTAACTTGGTTGTATCCCAAGTTAATGGCATGTGGCAAGTGAATAGGAACTCTTAAAACCCTATCACGTCCACCTAACCAAACTCATAAACACATTTGATCAAGTATCATTTGTTCACGCTTCAAATTTCCAAAACTGCTTCGTAGACACCCTGGCTACTCTAATAGCCATGACTCAAATTCTTGACGGAATTAAAGTCAAACTCCTAAAAATTTGGCAAAAGCAACAACTTGTTTATGAAGAAGGAGTATTATGTTCCTTTAAGAATTCTGCTAAACTCTGGTAGGATATTCTAAAGAAGTACATAAGAGTATAGAGAATATTCATCCCACTTTCAAGAAAAGAAAGAAAGAGCGTTACATCAATAGTCCACCAATTATGCTTGGATTGCCAACAAAATTTACCGTTGATGTTTCGACAGTCAAAATAAACTCTACATAGATACTCCTGAATCCAAAAGGATCATGGAAGAGGTACATGCAGGGACATGTGGACAGTTGGCCCACACATGAACGTAATAGCTTTAGCCAAGAAAATACTCCGTATAGGATATTATTGGAAAAACCTCAAGCAGAAATGTGGGAGATATGTAAGGAGCTGTCATCAGTGCAAAATCGATGCTAACTTAAAGCATACTTCGGTATCGCTCCTCTAAAACATAACATCCCCTTCACTCTGTGATCGATTTTTTGAAAAAAGAATTTTAGATCGACTAGTTTGAAAATTCTGGGACACTCTTTCAAAATTTTATTTTTTGAAAACGTGAGGGGAATTAATTTTAATGTTGAAAAAATTTAAGTTTTAAAAACAAGGCTTTATAGACAACTCCATATCTTACCTTCCCGTCGAATCAGGGAGAGATTGAGAGTTTTTTTAATGGGAAGTATGTCATAGGCCTTTTTAAACTTTTTTCAGTATTAATTAACCTCACAACTAGAGAGTCGCCACCTAATTTCAAAAATTAGGGATTTAAGAGATGTGAGTTCGGCGTTTGGTTACGTGAGGGAAATGGTTTTTTAGACGCTATGTCCCACAACGCCCCTAAGGTCTCTACTAATTAATTTTGGCCTTTCTTTATAACATTCTTACGCTTTACATTTTAGGATTTTCCATTTTAAACATTTAATGGGTTTGCATGAGATAAACAAATAAGCGATGATAAAAGAAAACGAGAGCAAATAATTCACACATAAAGTTATCCTAAAAAAATCAAAACTAGGCAAGTTATTAATCAAAAATTAAGTGGCCTGTGTCTAGATGAATTTTTAAGAAAACTTTAGTGAATTATTTAAAGGTCTAAAATTTTACTATTTTGGGGTTTTTTATAAAAATAATAATGAAAATAATAAAAATAATAATAAAATAAAAAAAAGTCCTATGTCTAAAGAAAATTCTAAGTCTAAGTTTGGGCTAAGTTCAATTTTAGTTAGGGTTTAATTTTAATTTTTTTTTTCTAACCTAGGATCAAACAAGCCACAAACTCTTAACTAAGCAAAAACAAAAAAAAAGTCAAACAAAAATAAACCTAAATCTAAAATGCAGAAAAAAAAATTAAAATTAAAAAAACAAATAAACAAAAAAAGGAAAAGCTGAAGACTGCAGTAAGCGTCGCCTGGGAAGCGTCATCAGCAAGTTTAGCCATGAGAAAGAACTCAAAATATCGACAGTGGAGCGTCGCTGTAATTCTTCAATTGCTGGAATTATTTTGGGATCAGAAGCGTCGCTGGAAAAGCGTCGGCAGCAGTATTGGCCACTCTTTTGGTAGGACGACCTTAAAATTCAAACAATACAACCAAGTAACCCGAGACTAGACAAAAACCCATAATATTTTGGCCAAAACTAATATTAAATAATAATTTATAACAATATAACATAAATATAAGATTTCACACAAGATTTCACCCAATGGTCACACAAAATATTCAAGATCAATATTTACAATTAAGAACATGCATATTTTGATCACTTCTTTTATATTGTTTTTATTTTTCAAGCAAAACTATTTAGAATTGTCTAATTTTTTTATATGTTATTCTATTTACATCAAATAACATTCCTAAAAAAATTCACCTAAACGTGATATGTGAAAAGCTAAGAATAAAAAATTACAAATTAAAAAAAAATAAAAACATGCAAGTTTTGGGTCAGTTTCGGTTTTTCAATTTATATACTTGTCAAAACAGTTCAGAAAGTTCTGAAACTTTTATATGTTTTAAAAATATAGTAATTAACATGCATATAAAATTTCAGCCAAAGGGGAGGTGGGAAAGGTAGAAAACCAAAAATACAAAGTCAAAGATGTAAAGGGTACTTATTTTTTAATCATATTTCGTCTATATATTTGTTTTGATTTTGAACTTTCTATTATTGTATCTGTGTTACATAACATACATATTTACATGATCATGCACGAAATTAAAGAGACCAAGAAAATAATAAATTGAAATATGCAATGATTTTTATTTAATGAAATAGGCAAAAACCTTGTAAAAAAAAGAGGAAATCAAAAGCTTACAATATGGCTGCTCTTGATTTCGGTTGTGCAAGAAATTGGGCAGCCTAGGGCTATGAGAGAATGAAAAAGAGAGGAAGAAGTCGAGAAGCCCCCTTTGCTAGTGTGTTAAGAGGGGTATTTATAGGCAAAACTATGAAACCCTAGGGCCCAAAGGCCCATTTAACACACTTGACCGTTGGGAAAAAACTATTTTAAACATTTACAAATGTTTAAAATAATGGAGCAATCTCCATTTGACATGTCAATAAATATCAAGTTCTCATCCAATGAGATTTAAGCTTTATTTAATAAATGATGTAATACTTGGTCATTTTAATTTTTAATTAAAAATGACCAAGCCTTCATGCTTCAACACACGGCTGAATTATTCTTCTTTGGCAACTTCTTCCTTTATTTTAGCAATCTCTTTTCCTTTCTTTGACCTAGAATGCTTCTCATGATTTTGTAGACACCGTTATCTTTTTATTTTTGTACGTTATCCCCTTCACACACCCCTTCATCCTACAAAAAAAAAGATTTTGTTAAAAACACAAATAAACAATTTTATTTTTAATTATTCCTATTTATAAGGAACAATTCTAAGTAAATAAATAAAAGGCTAAGTAACTTATTCAATAAATCAAATCTCAAAGTCTAATCTAACTAATTTAACAAACTAATCTAATTAAAAGAAAACAAAATATAACTAACGAAATTTTATAAAAACGTTAATATATATTTTGTAAAATAATTTTTTTAATTTTTATTTTTTATAAATAGCAAAGATAATTAATTAAATAAACCTTGAATATTCTAAGTATAATAACTTCTCTAAGTGTTGTAACATAGACAAATTACTACCTTAACTTTATTAAGAATCCAAAATCAATTATTTTCAAAAACTCAATTATTCTAAAAATAATCGTCTTTAATATAAATGGTGCAATGAGTCCGTGAGTGAATTTGAGAAAAATTTATAGACTCAGATTTATGAAAAGAATAAACTATAAAATTAGGTGTGAAAATGAGTGTCTACAGAATGCCCCTCTTGGACAAAATTTGTAGAAAACACTCGGTTTAGAAAAATGCATGTCCAAGCTTGAAAATAGGCACTGCGTTTTGAAAACACCCAATTTATAGTTTATTTTTGGCTTCCTTGAATGAAAAGAGAACAAACCTGACGAGTATCTCGGGAGAACCGTGTAATTTACCCTTCATTCTTCAAAGTCGGTTTATCATCCACTCGTTCACGATTCACCTTTGATTAGAATATGTATCGCTCCTGGTTTATCGACCGTGTAGATCGAGCCTGGTGATTTCGACCATATTTCTACATACCTCGCCTAGTCTTTGGATTGTACATGAGTACACATCTTGACTTAGTTTGTTGATTGTGTTTATTGTTTATTACTCTTTTCATTGAGCAATTTAATAGTCATTTTAATCACAACCGTGTTTAGTGATTGAGTTTGTCTCGCTTTTCACATGGTGCGAAAAAATCTTAATGATTATTCTAATCACAACTCTGCTTAGTGATTATTATAGGTTTAAGTATCGCTGGTCAGTTTAGCGAAATACTATTTAATCACAACTCTGTTTAGTAATTATATAGATTTAAGTGCCGCTGGTCAGTTTAGCGAAACACTTTTTAATCACAATTCTGCTTAGTGATTATATAGAATCTAAGTATCGCTGGTCAATTTAGCGAAATACTATTTAATCACAATTCTGCTTAGTGATTATATAGATTTAAGTATCGCTGGTCAGTTTAGCGAATACTATTTAATCACAATTCTTCTTAGTGATTATATAGATTTAAGTGTTGCTGGTCAGTTTAGCGAAACACTTTTTAATCACAATTCTGCTTAGTGATTATATAGATTTGAGTATAGCTGGTCAGTTTAGCGAAATACTTTTTAATCACAATTTTTATTAGTGATTAGTATGAATCTAAGTATCGCTGGTCAATTTAGCGAAATACTATTTAATCACAATTTTGCTTAGTGATTATATTGATTTAAGTATTGCTGGTCAGTTTAGCGAATACTATTTAATCACAATTCTGCTTAGTGATTATATAGATTTAAGTGCTGCTGGTCAGTTTAGCGAAACTCTTTGTAGTCACAATTCTGCTTAGTGATTATATAGATTTAAGTGCCGCTGGTCAGTTTAGCGAAACACTTTTTAATCACAATTCTGCTTAGTGATTATATAGAATCTAAGTATCGCTGGTCAATTTAGCGAAATACTATTTAATTACAATTCAACTTAGTGATTATATAGATTTAAGTATCGCTGGTCAGTTTAGCGAATACTATTGAATCACAATTCTGCTTAGTGATTATATAGATTTAAGTGCCGCTGGTCAGTTTAGCGAAACACTTTTTAATCACAATTCTGCTTAGTGATTATATAGATTTGAGTATCATTGGTCAGTTTAGCGAAATACTATTTAATCACAATTTTTCTTAGTGATTATATAGATTTAAGTGCCGTTGGTCAGCTTAGAGAAACACTTTTTAATCACAATTCTGCTTAGTGATTATATGGATTTGAGTAACGCTGGTCAGTTTAGCGAAATACTTTTTAATCACAATTCTGATTAGTGATTAAGTTCGAAGTTAGACTTCTTTAATTTTCAAAGCACTAGCGTCTTCTTCAACGGTCTTGAAATACTTTCAAGAATCGGTTCCATACTTTCTTCCTTAGAGTGCGTCGAGAGGAAACCACATGTAATCGATGTTCTTCGAGATTCATGCTGTCACTTTTAGGGACTTGTCTTTCGCCGAGACGTTTTGCCCTGAGTTTTTCGAGGGATTTGTTCGCTCGAATGCTTAATCTTTCAACCATGCGTCATGCTTCTCAAATTCGGAGGTCAGTGTGCTTAAGATTCTATGGCCTTGGGCACTTTTTATACTTAGGGAATATTTAATAGAATCGGTACATTCTTGTTCATGCATTGGCACTTACGAGTATTTCAATATCTAGATGAACAACAAATGGTGATTTCAATATCTCAACCTCTACGAGTATTTTTCTATTTTATTCAGCCTCTTTTCTTTATGACCGGGGTGTATCTGATAGATTCAAACACTTTGTTCTTGCTTAGCAATTAGATAGAATCTAAATGAACAATAGTATTGTATTTCATATCTCAACCAACACAGTCTTTGTTTAATTGATTTTAATTTTCTTGAGGTCTTAGATCTTTGGCACTTGACCTCCAATTGAGACGAGACATCGCCTTGGTTGATGACATGGTTCCGAGTTTGGGCATTCATCTTTTTATGAGCTCCCTCTTAAACACCAGTAGTTTAAGCTTTTGTCTAGGCTCGAGGTAGATCCGTTTGCGAAGCACTTTACTCGGATTCCACTAGTTACATTAGTTCGTCAAGAGACATCCATTGGGGAGAAACGTATTTTCCCGCATCCCTACTTATTTCTTGCACTCGCTCATCAGTTCGCTTGGCACTAGAAAAATTTAGGGGTCTATCTTGTTTTTATCTTCCACAAATGCCCCTAGTTTCGACACAAGAGGTTTGATTGTTTTGGATAGATTTGTGATCCCAATTTCTCGTTGACTTTAACTCTTTGGGGATGTATTTTGTCCTAGCTCAAGATTTGGCTTGCTGGGGATCTAAGACCGTACTTGTGAAAAGTTGCCTACGTATTCTCATAAAAGGAGAAATTCGGTCCGAACGTAATTCCGAAATTGTATCACGGATAGATCGTGATTCCGCATCTCGTTGAGGAATTTTCTTAAGTTTCTGCTGGAGTAGCAATTGACTTAAGCTGGGGAAATTTCCTTAAGTATCTGCTGGAGTGGCAATTGACTTAAGCTGAAAATCATTTAAGATCCTTAGCTGCTAGAGAATAAAGTGCTTTAGCCATGTGTTAGGCTTTATATTTACTCATTTAAGCTAACTATGTGAGGATCTTTCAATCATTTCATTTTCGTAAAATGCCCCTAGTGTCGATATAGGGTTTGATTTTTGAAAATGTTTAGGACCGGGCTCATACAAGCTGCCTACGTATCCCATAGCTAGGGGAATTCAGGTCCAACGTAGTTCCATGCACATCCTTGTGAAAAATGTTTGTGTATGTGTGAATGTTTTGAAAATCTTTTGAGATCATAAGTCGAAGAAAAAAATACTTTAGCTTTGGGCGTTATATTTTCTCAAGTGGGACTCTGTGAGGATCTTGTGGTCATTTGTATTTTAATAAAAATGCCCCAAGTATTGACTAGGAGTTTTTGGTTTAGGAGTCAACTCAGAGTGTGATTAACTCCTTTTTTAATGTATATGCAATGAATGTATGCGATGTGTTGTGAAATGAAATGTCTATCAACTTCTTTCGATAATTGATAGTGGTGACCGCACCCTGGATGGGTTGCCTACGTACTCTCGAGAGAGATCAGGTCTCACATAGTTCACAACTTGTGAAGTTATGAACTTTGATTGCATGTGTAATGAATGCATGTAATGTGAAATGTCTATCAATTTCAGTCGATAATTTATAGTGGTGACCGCACCCTAGATGGGTTGCCTACGTACTCTCTAGAGAGATCAGGTCTGACGTAGTTCACAACTTGTGAAGTTATGAACTTTGATGTATGTAATGAGCAATGAATGCATGATATGTGAAATGAAATGTCTATCAACTTCTTTCGATAATTGATAGTGGTGACCGCACCCTAGATGGGTTGCCTACGTACTCTCGAGAGTGATCAGGTCTGACGTAGTTCACAACTTGTGAAGTTATGAACTTTGATGTATGTAATGAGCAATGAATGTATGTTATGTGAAATGAAATGTCTATCAACTTCTTTTGATAATTGATAGTGGTGACCGCACCCTGGATGGGTTGCCTACGTACTCTCGAGAGAGATCAGGTCTGACGTAGTTCACAACTTGTGAAGTTATGAAATTTGATGTATGTAATGAATGAATTTAATGTGAAATGAAATGTCTATCAACTTCTTTCGATAATTGATAGTGGTGACCGCACCCTGGATGGGTTGTCTAAGTACTCTTGAGAGAGATCAGGTCTCACGTAGTTCACAACTTGTGAAGTTCTGAACTTTGATGTATGTGGTGATGAGCAATGAATGCATGTTATGAGAAATGAAATGTCTATCAACTTATTTCGATAATTGATAGTGGTGACCGCACCCTAGATGGGTTGCCTACGTACTCTCGAGAGAGATCAGGTCTGACGTAGTTCACAACTTGTGATGTTATGAACTTTGATGTATGAGATTCAACACGCATGCTTTAGATGAAGTATCTTTTGAGCATGTCGACATTGAAGGGTTCTGAGAGTTCTTCTCTGTCCAAGGTGGTCAATCTCGTGGCGCCACCTGAAAAGACCTTCTTGACGAGGTAGGGTCCTTCCCATGGTGTTTGGAATTTCCCTCTAGGGTCTAGTATCCGTAAGTTCTTCTTTAGAAGTAAATCGCCTTCTTGAATGTTCCTAGGTTTCACCTTCTTGTTGAAAGCTCTGGTCATTCTTCTTTGGTATACTTGTGTGTGACATAATGCGTCTAACCTCTTGTCTTCCATAAGGGCTAGCTGATTGTACTATGACTTACACCAATCTTCCTCCACTACTTGTGTCTCGAGTAAAACTCTTAAAGTAGGAACTTCGATTTCGATAGGTTGCACTGCATCCATTCCGTAGACCAATGCAAATGGCGTTTCTCCCGTTGACGTTCGAATGGTTGTTCTATATCCCCATAAGGCGTATGGAAGCTTCTCGTGCCAATCCTTGTATGTCTGAGTCATCTTCTTGATTATAGTGATGATGTTCTTGTTTTCTTCCTCTACTGCACCGTTCGTTTGAGAACAATAAGGTGAGGATTTGCGGTGTTCAATCCGGTATTCATCTAGTACTTGAGTACTTTTCCTCGAAAGTGTCCACTATTGTCTGAGATCAAGGCTTGAGGAACTCCATAACCTGTAATGATGTTGTTGCGTATGAACTTGACAACATGTGACTACTTGAGAACCTTGTATGATTGAGCTTCGACCCACTTTGTGAAATAATCGATAACTACAAGGATGAATTTGTGTCCGTTTGAAGCGTGAGGATAAATTTTCCCGATGATATCTATTCCCCATGTCGAGAATGGTCATGGTGAAGTCATGTTGTAAAGTAGAGATGTCGGGGTGTGCTTCACGTTCGCGTAAACTTGACATTGATGGCACTTCTTAATATATTCTACACATTCTTGTTCCATGTTCTGCCAATAATAGCCAAAACGAAGGATCTTCTTAGCAAGTGCTGATCCGTTCATGTGTGGGCCACATGTTCCTGTGTGTACTTCATCCATGATCTGTGATACTTAAGGCTGGTCGATGCATAACATGTTTTAACCGTCAAAGGAGCGTCGATATAGCTTTCCTGCGAGTAGTACATAGTTGGTTGCGTATTGGCGTAGAGCTCTCCTCTCTTTCTTTTGGAAGTGTGAGGGATACTCTCCATGCTCAACGTACTTCTGTAGAGGTTCGAACCAAGGTTTAGGCGCCACTTCGGTGTTGGCAATCGTCCTCTTCTCGAAGTCTCGTTTCTGTTTCTGACGAATCTTCAAAGGCTTGATTTTGATTCCTTCCGGGATTTACGTCATGGCTGCTAACGTGGACAAAGCGTTTGCGAATCGATTCTGACTTCTCGGAGCATGTGTGAATGTTACATGTTCAAACTTTTCCATTAGAGTCGATAAGTGTTGATGGTAGGGTTTGAGGTTGTCTCTTTTGATTTGACATTCACCATTAGCTTGTGAAATGACTAAGTTTGAGTCTCCTACTACTTCTAGACGTCTCGCTCCTTTTTCATGAGCAATCTTCAAGCTAGAGATGCACGCTTCATACTCTGCCTCATTGTTCGTCACTTGATTTTCGAGCTTGACTGAGATTGGGTTGTATGTTCCAATAGGATCGATGAGTAGTATTCCAATGCCATAACCTTGTTTTCCTGAAGCTCCATCGAATAATAGCTTCCAGGTTGTAGGGTTAATAGTCATCACTTTGTCGTCTGGGAATGCTAACTCCTCTTCGTATTTAACTTCGATTGGTTGGTCTGCGAGAAAATCTGCTACAATGCTCCCCTTGATATATTTCTGAACTGTGTACACGATGTCGTACTCTGATATCATCAGCATCCACTTAGCTAATCTCGGAGACAAAAGTGTTTTCTGGAATAAATGACGAATTGGATCGAGTCTTGATACTAACTTGACTGTGTGGGCTTGCATGTAATGCCTTATCCTCTTAGTGACCCAAGCTAGAGCCCAACACACCTTTTCTACTGGCGAGTAATTATGTTCGTAGCCCGTCATGCGCTTCCTTATGTAGTAGACTGTGACCTCCATCTTTTCTTCGTTTTCTTGGGCTAGTAGACTACCTATTGCGTTTTCCGTGACTGTTAAGTATAGGATTAGCGGTATGCCTGGTCTTGGCGGCATTAGAATGGGAGGATTCTTGAGGTATCCCTTTATCTTCTCGAATTCGTTCTGACAAGCGTCATCCCAAACGAATCTTTCATTTTTCCTTAAAAGTTTAAACAAATGATCACATGTCATAGTCAACTTGTTTATGAATCGACTTATATACTGGATCTTTCCTAGAAAGCCTCGCACTTCTTTCTCGCTTCGTGGAGGTGACATTGCCGTGATCGCTTCTATCTTGCTCGGATCAACCTCAATTCCTCTTTGCGTGATTAAGAAGCCTAACATCTTTCATGCTATCACTCCAAATGTGCACTTCTTTGGGTTGAGCCTAAGTTGGAACTTCCTGATGCGTTGTAAGAATTTGTCAAGATTTTGGATGTGCCTTTCTCGATCTTTTGATTTGACAATCATATCATCGACATAGACTTCTACCTCCTTGTGGATCATATCGTGAAGAATCATCGTGGAAGCTCGTTGATACGTTGCTCCTGCGTTGTTCCGACTCGATAACAAAATGTTCCGACTTCTGTGATGAACGTTGTCTTCTCCTTGTCTTCTAGAGCCATCAGTACTTGGTTGTAGCCTGAGAATCCGTCCATGAATGATAGGATTTGATGGCCTGCTGCATGATCCACTAGCTCGTTGATGTGTGGTAGTGGAAAGTTGTCTTTAGGGCTTGCTTTGTTGAGATCCCGATAGTCTACACACACTCGGATCATTCCATCTTTCTTTGCGACTAGGACTACATTGGCGATCCATTCTGGGTAAATCTACCACTTCGAGGAATCCTGCGTCGAGCTATTTCTGAACTTCCTCTTTGATCTTGTCCACGATGTCTACTTTCATTCTTCGGAGCTTCTTCTTCACTAGTTTTGCGTCTTCATGAAGTGGTATGCGGTGTTGGATGATTTATGGATCAATTCCTGGCATATCTTTATAAGACCATGCAAAAACATCTTTGTTTGCTTTTAAAAGTTTATTCATATTTTCTCGTTCTAAATCGTTTAAACTTTTTCCGATTAAAGCAATCTGAGGATCTTCTTCTGTGTTAAGATTTATTTCAATTGTCTCTTCCGCAGTGGATAAATTCTCCTCTTGTTTATCTAGATAATGTCTCATCTCATAGGTTATTTTTTATTTAAATGTTTCATCGGAGGACATATAATCAAAAGTTTCTTCTTCATTTTTAAAAACATGTTTCAAGGTGCCTAGAGACTTAGAATTATCAAGATAATGTTTTGCATGTGAATGAAATTCAGAAATGATAGATTTTAAGTTCAAATTGTTTTTAGCGAATGCATGTTTCGTCAAGTACGGATCTTCCTCCTCGTTGTCTGTGACGTCATCAATTGGTTTTAACCTTAGGTACTGGGATGACCTTAGCGTCGATCAGATCTTGAAACTTCTATTTGAGAGGGAAACAAAAATTAGTGGAATGCCCTCTAGTCTAGTGATATCCGCACCACTCATTTGTGAACTTGTCCATTACTTCTCTCCCAGGTTCCAATGTTAACGTTTGAATCAAGTTCTTCTGCAACAAGTTCCTTAAGGCCTTCGACAATGACATCCCCAAGTCGTCAAATTTTCTACAAGGTGGAGCAGTAGTGGCACACCTTTCTTGTGATGATTGTTGACTTTGTTTAGGCGAAATGGGTTCTTTTGATGAGTATTTTGTCCTCGAGTTTGACGTGCTTGCATGGCTCTTGTTATGAATAGACCTTTCTGCTGCTTTCTAACCGTCCATGAATTCCTTGCTTACCCTTTCTCTTTCTTCTCGTAAGCTTTTCAGATTAAGGGGTTCGATTGTCGCATAAGTTTCGACTTCTGTTGTGAGGTCTTCAAGTTGTTGCCCCAATTGTATCAGTGTATCATAAAGATCGTCTAGCTTTAGATGAACTGACTCATTGAACCTTCTTGGTGGGTTAGTCAATGTAAATGATGATGAATATGAGTATGTTGTGTTCAAGAGAACAAAGTCAGTTCGAACCCTCTATCAAATAAAACAAGCAATGCGTTGCTCGTATGCACATAATCCCTAAGATGCAATAGACGCTCAATTTACCCATTCACAATGTATAACATGTAGAAAAGGATGAGTAAAATAGAATGAGTTATTTTATTAAAATCCTAAGTGTTATGGATAAAATCACAAACTCAAGTCATAAAATAAAATAAGAAAAGAAAGCAAGCACCTCTCATCCTTTCGTTACAATGTCGCTCATGTATCTTCATAAGGAAATTTACATTTCAAGCATAAAGAAATCTAGTCTAAGTCTTCTAATCTTCAACTCTTTTCATCTTTCTTGACCGTCTTTGTGTCTCACGCATCTTTCTTGATTAGATATTGCGCTTAAAATCTGAGTAGTAAAGACACAAAGAAAGAAAACTAGTTACATTAGATTCTTCTTTTAGCTTTTCTAGGTTTTCTCGATTTTACTCCTTTAAAATTATTAGGCTTAGCTTCAAATTTTCGAAATTGTTCATATGTTTCATGGCATTTTAAAACTTTGAATGGATAAACTGAGCGCCTAGAAATATCTATATGCATACATGTATTTATCATATATAGTAGTCAAGTAAAAGGCTTCGTGACGTGGCTTTGTTGCTCGACAGGACGAGACGAGGCAACGACTTGGTAGAATTGGCTTTTTGGATTTTTGTTCTAAAGTTGTAAATGGCTTAAGAGAGAGTTGTTCCACCGACAAGGATACTATCCCAAAAGGGATCTCTCGATGTAAGGGGAGCTCTCAATTGGACATCCCCCTCACCTCTATTTCAAAATCCCTCATTTTCAATAGTAGGGGATATTTGAAAAGAAGAGAGGGTTAATCCAGGTTTTTCCTAGTGTTTTTCTCAACTCTCAAATCACACAAAAATCCTTCAAGGCAAAGGTTGAGGGTGTCATTCACATTGACTACCCTTAGCACATAAAATATAGATGTGTGAGCTTCATCCAACGATGTATACCCACACACCTTCACATTGGAGCTCCAAGTCTCATGCAAATAATCAATTAATGTGAACATGGAGTATAAACTAAAGCGTAAGAAAGTTTAAATACTTGGCCAAAATTACTTTCAAGTCAAACGTCGAATGTCCCCAGCAGAGTCGCCAGAAAACTATGATCGATTTTTTGAAAAAAGAATTTTTGATCGACTAGTTTGAAAATTTTGGGACACTCTTTAAAAATTTTATTTTTTGAAAACGTGAGGGGAATTAATTTTAATGTTGAAAAAATTTAAGTTTTAAAAATAAGGCTTTATAGACAACTCCATATCTTACCTTCCCGTCGAATCTGGGAGAGATTGGGAGTTTTTTAATGGGAAGTATGTCATAGGCCTTTTTTAACTTTTTTCAGTATTAATTAACCTCACGACTAGAGAGTCGCCACCTAATTTAAAAAATTAGGAATTTAAGAGATGTGAGTTCGGCGTTTGGTTACGTGTGGGAAAGGGTTTTTTAGACGCTATGTCCCACAACGCCCCTAAGGTCTCTACTAATTAATTTTGGTCTTTCTTTAAAACATTCTTACGCTTTACATTTTAGAATTTTCCATTTTAAACATTTAATGGGTTTGCATGAGATAAACAAATAAGAAAAGATAAAAGAAAACGAGAGCAAATAATTCACACATAAAGTTATCCTAAAAATCAAAACTAGGCAAGTTATTAATCAAAAATTAAGTGGCCTAAGTCTAGATGAATTTTTAAGAAAACTTTAGTGAATTATTTAAAGGTCTAAAATTTTACTATTTTGGGGTTTGTTATAAAAATAATAATGAAAATAATAAAAATAATAAAAAAATAAAATAAAATAAAAAAAAGTCCTATGTCTAAAGAAAATTGAGCGTTTAGTTAGGGTTTAATTTTAATTTTTTTTTCTAACCTAGGATCAAACAAGCCACAAACTCTTAACTAAGCAAAAACAAAAAAAATGTCAAACAAAAATAAACCTAAATCTAAAATGCAGAAAAAAAAATTAAAATTAAAAAAACAAATAAACAAAAAAAGGAAAAGCTGAAGACTGCAGTAAGCGTCGCCTGGGAAGCGTCATCAGCAAGTTTAGCCATGAGAAAGAACTCAAAACATCGGCAGTGGAGCGTCGCTGTAATTCTTCAATTGCTGGATTTATTTTGGGATCAGAAGCGTCGCTGGAAAAGCGTCGGCAGCAGTATTGGCCACTCTTTTGGTAGGACGACCTTAAAATTCAAACAATACAACCAAGTAACCAGAGACAAGACAAAAACCCATAATATTTTGGCCAAAACTAATATTAAATAATAATTTATAACAATATAACATAAATATAAGATTTCACCCAAGATTTCACCCAATGGTCACACAAAATATTCAAGATCAATATTTACAATTAAGAACATGCATATTTTGATCACTTCTTTTATATTGTTTTTATTTTTCAAGAAAAACTATTTAGAATTGTCTAATTTTTTTATATGTTATTCTATTTACATCAAATAACATTCCTAAAAAAATTCACCTAAACGTGATATGTGAAAAGCTAATAATAAAAAATTACAAATTAAAAAAAAAATGAAAACATGCAAGTTTTGGGTCAGTTTCGGTTTTTCAATTTATATACTTGTCAAAACAGTTCAGAAAGTTCTGAAATTTTTATAAGTTTTAAAAAATATAGTAATTAACATGCATATAAAATTTCAGCCAAAGGGGAGATGGGAAAGGTAGAAAACCAAAAATACAAAGTTAAAGATGTAAAGGGTACTTATTTTTTAATCATATTTCGTCTATATATTTGTTTTGATTTTTAACTTTCTATTATTGTATCCGTGTTACATAACATACATATTTACATGATCATGCACGAAATTAAAGAGACCAAGAAAACAATAAATTGAAATATGCAATGATTTTTATTTAATGAAATAGGCAAAAACCTTGTAAAAAAAAAGAGGAAATCAAAAGCTTTACAATATAGCTGCTCTTGATTTCGGTTGTGCAAGAAATTGGGCAGCCTAGGGCTATGAGAGAATGAAAAAGAGAGGAAGAAGTCGAGAAGCCCCCTTTGCTAGTGTGTTAAGAGGGGTATTTATAGGCAAAACTATGAAACCCTATGGCCCAAAGGCCCATTTAACACACTAGACCGTTGGTAAAAAACTATTTTAAACATTTACAAATGTTTAAAATAATAGAGCAATCTCCATTTGACATGTCAATAAATATCAAGTTTTCATCCAATGAGATTTAAGTTTATTTAATAAATGATGTAATACTTGGTCATTTTAATTTTTAATTAAAAATGACCAAGCCTTCATGCTTCAACACACGGCTGAATTATTCTTCTTTGGCAACTTCTTCCTTTATTTTAGCAATCTCTTTTCCTTTCTTTGACCTAGAATGCTTCTCATGATTTTGTAGACACCGTTATCTTTTTATTTTTGCACGTTATCCCCTTTACACACCCCTTCATCCTACAAAAAAAAAAAGATTTTGTTAAAAACACAAATAAACAATTTTATTTTTAATTATTCCTATTTATAAGGAACAATTCTAATTAAATAAATAAAAGACTAAGTAACTTATTCAATAAATCAAATCTCAAAGTCTAATCTAACTAATTTAACAAACTAATCTAATTAAAAGAAAACAAAATATAACTAACGAAATTTTATAAAAACGTTAATATATATTTTGTAAAATAATCTTTTTAATTTTTATTTTTTATAAATACCCAAGGTAATTAATTAAATAAACCTTGAATATTCTAAGTATAATAACTTCTCTAAGTGTTGTAACATAGACAAATTACTACCTTAACTTTATTAAGAATCCAAAATCAATTATTTTCAAAAACTCAATTATTCTAAAAATAATCGTCTTTAATATAAATCGTGCAATGAGTCCGTGAGTGAATTTGAGAAAAATTTATAGACTCAGATTTATGAAAAGAATAAACTATAAAATTAGGTGTGAAAAATGAGTGTCTACACACTCTTTTATACATGGGCATTGATGTCATCAGGAAAATTTATCCTCATGCGTCAAATATACACGAGTTCATACTCGTAGATATAGACAACTTCAACAAATTGGTTGAAGCAACCTCTTACAAAATCACCACTAGATATTTAGTCCCTCACGCACTAATTTTAGACAATGGTCAACACTTCAAAGGGAAAGTATAGCAATTGCTCGACAAGTTCAAGATTGAGTATCATAAGTTATCACCCTACAAACCCTAAACTAATGGTGTGGTCGAAGCGGCAAACAAAAATGCTATTAGGATCATCAAGAAAATGATCGACACATAAAAGGACTAACATGAGAAATTGCCATACGCCTTATGAGGATATCGTGCAACCTTTAGAACATCGACGAACGAAACACCCTACTCACTAGTTTACGACATGGACGTCGTACAATCCATCAAAATTTAGATACCAACTCTAAGAGTCACTCTTAAAAAATTATGTTACCAAAGAAGACTAACTCAAATCTCGATATGATTCACTTCCATAAATGGATGACGAGAGGTTAAAGGTTGTCTATGTAAAACTCAAGCCTACAAAAAACGAATATCAGACACCTTCAATAGAAAGATAAAACCTATAAACCTCAAAGAATGTTATTTCATTCTTAAACGAACCTGGGAACTCCTAAACCCTGGGATAAAATTCTGTCCCCAATGGGAAGGACCCTTCCTGATCAAGAAAATCCTCTCTAGCAATCTCGATGCGCTTAAAAAATATTTTGTATAACATCAAGCTACGCGCAGAATGGTACTAAGCTCGACCTTGAAAGAAGCTTATTTCAATAGAGTCAAATCTCAAGTTTTGTAAAACTTGTACCATATACAAAGGACTCATGTCCGAACTGCGATAGACATGATTCTTTTCATTCATAAAAATAAAGGAGAGAAAATATGTAGGTAACCTGCATGATTGAGGGCCCGATCATCAATAAAAAAAATATATAAATGTTTTTGTGTTGGTTGAGGTATTGAAATCACCATTTGTTCTCACTCAGACTCTAGTTTTGATAGCTACGGCAAGAGCGGAATGAACCGATTCTACCATATACATCCAATAACTAAAAATGGCTTAAAGAGGTTGTGGTATTGAAAGAGTAGAATATATTGATTTACTAAATATACCCAGAATCAACAAAAAAAAAGAAAAATGAAAAAAACAAAGTAGAAAGTTGGTAAACCTCTCTAAAGATATTTTACGATGAGCGAACTTTCAAGAAATGTGGTTCAAGGCCAACAACAAAATAGTTGTATCTTTGTCAAAACATCGAAGTTTTAACTATCTTCTTTGAGAGTTATGATTTCAGATAATTGTTTATACATGAGATCAAATTAAAGTCCGACATCTCGAAAATTGGGAAAAAAGAAATATAATTCCTTGATAAAAGAAAAACCATTAGAAAGGAGTAGAAGATGTGTTTAAAGCCTAGTCGCGAATACGTTTTGAATCCGAAAATGTCATGGTTCGTTAGAAGGATTAAGGTGCATACCAATCTCGAAAAAAAAGATATAAAGATAGGACTGGGTAATAAAAAATAGGCACATGGGAATGTCATTTTGAGAAAAAGGAAAAAGACTTCTGTTGAAATATTCCTTTAAAAGACAAGAGTTTGGACCAATACTACAAAAGAAAATAAGCAAAACTAAAACCCTATTTGTCAATAGGTACGAGAAATTGTTTTTATATGATTCCGTCTAAAACCCTATTTTTTAATAGGAATCAAAAACTTCTTTGTTGACAAGTACTCGAGATCCTCCGTACATGATTATCCAAAACCCTATCTGTTGATAGATGCGAGACATCGTTTTTATACGATTCAGTCTAAAACCCTATTTATTAATAGGTATCAAAACATTGCTTGTTGATAAGTACCCGAGATCATTCGTACATGATCCGACAAAACATTCCCTATTGATAGATATGAGATATCGTTTTATACGATTCTGTATAAAACCCTATTTGTTACTAGGTATCAAAACATTGTTTGTTGATAAGTACCCGAGATCAATCATACATAATTTTCAAAAATTGTCGATAAAGATCATTTTTATACAATTCCGTTCTAAAACCCTATTTGTTGATAGGTATTAAAATCTTGTTTGGTGACTAGTATCTGAAATCATTCGTAATGATCCTCCAAAAACCCAATTTGGCGATATGTACGATAGATCATTTTATACAATTCCATTCTAAAACCATATTTGTTGATATGTTATAAAACATTATTTGTCGAAAGATACGAGACATTGCTTTTACACGTTTAAATCCAAAATCCCTATTTATTGATAGGTCCAAAAGTCTTCCCTTCGACAAGTATCCATAATTATTCGTACATGATTCTACCAAAACCCTATCTTTCGATGGGTATCCAATCAAACCCTATCTCTCGATAGGTATCAAAAACCTTATTTGTTGACAATTACCGCGATCATTCGTACATGATCTTGTTAAAACCTATCTCTCAATAGATACTGTAAGTCAAACCCTACATGTAAATAGGTCCAAAACTCTTATTTATTGACCAGCCCAAAGATCATACATACATGATCATGTCAAAACCTATCTCTCGATAGGTATAAAAACTATATCCCTTGATATGTAAAAAAATCCTATCTCTCGATAAGTGTTCAAACCCTATCTCTCGATAGGTATCCAAAACAAACTCTATATAGGTATCCAAAATCTATCCCTTGATAGGTATCTAACCCAAACTCTATCCCTCGATAGATATAAAAACACTATCTCTCGATAGGTTTTCAAACCCTATCTCTCGATAGGTATCCAACACAAACACTATATCTCGATAGGTACTCAAATATTCTCCTGAAAGGTATCTGATAAAAAAACATGTTTCTCTATAGGTACTTCTCCTATTTCACCACATCAAAAACATATATGTCGATAGTGACATGATCATTTATATATGATCTCCATAAATATTACTTGTTGGTAACCTTCGTGGCAAGTTTGTTAAGCTCCCATGATAAATGTATATGTTGAAAGTACCATGATCATTTATATATGATCTCCCTAAGCATTACTTGTTAGTAAGACTTGTGATAAGCTCATTAGCTTCACTAAAACGTATATGTGGATAGTTCCACAATCATATACATATATATGATCACCTTATATGTTACTGGTTAGTAACCCGCATGAAAAGTTATTAAACATTCATGTCCCATTTATGTCTAATTATGTGACAGTGACCTTAGTCATTTATATATGCCTATCTTAAATAATCTATTGATATTCATACATAATAAGAGTTGATTTTTCAACAAATGTCTATGATTATCTCTATATCATAATCATATGGATTTTATGGATACTTTGTTAAGATCTATGAAATAGGATTCCAAGAACTATCCTTGTTAGGATAATCACAAAGTAATGATCCATGGGCAATGCTTGGAGAACCTCAATTAATTATATACACAACAACACCAGGTCACTTCAACGTCAACACATTACATGTTATATCTTTCCATTACCCTCAATAATATAAATTGGGAAAGAAAAGTTTAGTGTTAATGTCATGCTCGAATCTGCGTTTTGAAAATCAGTTTGTTATAATCAAATTTGATTCGAGAGGGAGACATTGTAACACTAAAAATCTACATACCCAATTTATAAATTTAAAATATAATTAATTTTATTATTTTCGAACAAATAAAATTAAAATAATTAACTCTAAGATCAAAACCTAATTAAACAATTAATTGGATTAATTATTGTAATAATTAAATTCTAAATTAATCAAGGATAATAGCCAATGAAAATAAATAAAATAATTTGGGATAATCGATTTTGTCTCAAATTAATTTTAGAAAAATTAAAAGGGATTAAAATAAATAGCTTAGGTTAAATGTTGTATTCATTTTATCCCAAATAAATTATTTATTTAACCCCAAAATATAAAAATATAAAATAAATTGGAAAAATATATGTCATATTTAATTTAATATTTTGTATATTTTTAAAAACTTAAAAATAAAATCAATTTCAAATAAACCCTTAAGGTTTAAATAAAATAAATAAATTTGTAATCTAGTGCAGCCGAAACCCCGAAGGATCGCTGCAACCAGAACTACCACCTTCAGATAGGCGCTGGATTTTCATCCAACGCCAAGAAATCGCCCGTTGCAACAAAGAAAGTGCGCATCTATGAAGCACACAATCAGCTAGTGTGTACCCCAACGTTGTTAGGTGAAACGCGACAGAACGCTTCGTCGCTGACGGAACGTGGATGAAATACTAACGGAGAGTCTGGTGTCCGCCTTTTTGCTCGAAGCGACTTTGTTTCATCCTTGAATGGTCGTCTTCGTCACGGCGCTGGAAGCATAAGAGCAAAGTCATCTTTGAATTTAAAAAAATGGAACTATGATATTTCTTGATCATTTCTCCTCATTTGAAAAGTGAAATGATCACCATATGTCTTTGATCATTTCAACTAGACCTACGATCGCCATAATGACCTACGTTGGCAACTGGTCGGAAGAACAACTAAACCACCATTATGAGTGTTTAACTAATTTAAGCCCAGATGATCGATCAACCGACTTCATGAGGATGTAAATAGTCTCCCTTGATCAATCCGAATGCAAGGAATGATATTTTAATCCTCAAATAAGAATTTTCAGAAAATTCGTCAATGAAGCTTTAAGCTTCTATATTTTTTAAATTTTCGTACCAGATCTTAAAGCTTGGATCCAAGAATCCCTAAAACATCCTAAGACCTAGTATTCTCCAATATTTACTATGTTTTCAATAATTCTATAATTCAATCTTCCAGTTTCAAATTAAAAATTTTAATTTTAGTTTTTATAAGTTTGTATATTGTCTAGTTGTTGAATTTTGTGATTAGAAAACGATCATATGATCATTTGTAAGCTTTATGTTGAAGCTAAAACCGATCAATCAAATTAGAATTTGGAAAAATCTAAATTCGGATATTCTATTTGGATCATCATTGAATTTGGAAACACGTTTCTAATGATATTGGAAACCTATTTGGATCATCATTGATCAATCCCGACCATATTTGATCAAGATAAAAGAAATTATAAGTTATTGAATTTGTCAAAATGAATAGCTAGTGTTCATGTTTTGGTATCAATCAATCATATGAAGTATAAGGAAGTTATTGACAAGTTCCTTACACTACATTAAAGCTTAAAAATCAAAACAAGATTTTTGGTCTCAAAACAGTTTTCAACAAATCGAACATCATCCAGGGTGAATGATATCTTGGGATGATGTTCATAATGATTCTAGGAGTTTTGTAAAGTTATCCAATCCTCAATACGAACTAAAAAACCTGTAATTTTGATGTTATAGAGGACCGACAAGTTTAACTAGAACCGACATGTATGATTGAGGAATTTCAGTCAGGATCAAAAGGTCAGACCGAGAAATTACAGCCATGACCGAGGGTCGAACCGAGGAATTTCAGCCAAGACAGAGAGGTCCGATCATGGAATTTCATCTAAGACCGAGAGGAACGGCCGAGAAATTACAATCAGGACCGAGAGGTTTGACTTAGGAATTTCAGATAAGAACGAGAGGTCCGACCGAGGAATTTCAACAAGAACCAAAGATTTTTACATCCGACCGAGGATTCTAACCTAGACTAAGGAGTTTCACACCCAACCGAGAATTCCCAAATCTAAGACCAATGAAGTTAGCTTCAAGCTAAGTCAAGATCGGTTGTTTCCCCTCCTTAACCAAGGATCTTTCACCTTAGATAAAAGTTCTTATCCTCCGATCGATAAAAACACACCTAGAACCGAGGACACCAATTTTAGGGCATGTTTGGTTGCACTTTTAATTTTTCAAAATTAGTTTTGTAATTTTAAAATCATAAACCATTTTGTAAATATCCCAAAAAAAATTAAAATGATTTCAAAATATTTTTGGGACATTTCCACAAAAAATATATTTTAATAAGTGCTCGTTTGGGATTTTATTTTTAAACTCTAATGTCTTTAAACGCTAATGTTTTTCACGTATATTCCTCCCTATCATCATAATCAGCAATAGGTACTAGCATATAAATATTGTTGTTACCATATTAAATACACAAAATATGTGCATGTCTAGGACCAGAAAAATATTTGGTTAAAATAAAACGTTATACGACTAATTTTTAAAAGCCAAAATTTTAGAGGATGAAGCGTGAAACTTATTTTTCGAGTATTACCAAACTACGAACCAAACAAAACTCCAGTAAAAAAATACGTTTACATACGTATACCTTTTATTGATTTTAATAATCAATTAACGACACTTTTTCAAATAAATAATCTTTAAAATTAATAATTTTTTATTAATTAAAAATATATAATTTTATAAATTATATTTTAATTTGATTATTTAAAATCTAAATGATTATTTAAATTTAAATTGAAATTAATTATTTCATAATTAATTTCAAATTATCATGATTTATTTAAATCTTTTAAAATTTTGTTTTATTATAAAATTTTCTAACACGCAAGCCGAGTTTAAAATTTGTCAAACCTCGAGATTTTCTGAATAAAGGATTTTCCGGGAGTTAGAGACTTATAAATAAAATTGATTTTAATTTTTTGTACAACACATTAATATTTTTAGTTTGACATTTTTCAAATTATATTATAAAATTATATATTTGATCCTTTCATAGACATAAATTCTAATAAGCTATAATATCATTAACAACTTATGTACTACATAATTTTCTTGTCTAGATAATTACAATAAATATAAATCATTTAGAACAAAACCCCGTCTCTATTGTTTTGCTAAGAATAGAAAGTGATATTAATCCCTAACAAAATTTATATCAATTCGTTTATCCGAAGTTGCTAACAATAGTCAAACCCCGTCTCTATTGGTTGCACCGATCCTATCAAATGACTTTCCAAACAACTATTTAGAACTTTATTTAGTCACTAATATTTATGAAAACAAATTTTTTTATCATATTATAATTATTTTATTACTATATTTAATGCAATTAATTAACAATAAATCGAATAAATTCTTAATATTTCTTTTAATTTAAATCATCAAATTAATATTACTATTACAGTCATTTTTAATTTATTAATTAATTACAAATTAATATTAAAAACATTTCATTAACAATTCATTGTCCTTAATTCTCCAATTTAGTGTTAAGTTACAATTTATTAAATTTAAAAAATAAAAAAATAAAAAAATTATCCATTATTTTAATTAAACACACAACTTTTATTGACCACATATTTATGTTTTTCTTAATATGGACACAAATATTATTTGACATTATTTTACAATATATTAAAATTAATTTATATAATTCAAATTTCAATAATAATTAAAAAAGATTAATAAAAAAGATTTATTTAATGTATATATATATTGTGTGGTGTATGATTCTAATCTATTCATAATTTTTTTTCATTTTTGTTATAGTTCATTTATTATTTTTGTTAATATGTTATATTACAAGAATTATATTTTGATAATTTAATTATAATTAAATTTAATACATATAAATATGTATAGTAAAAATAATATTTTATTTTTAAAAATATAATCTAAATAAAAACTGATATATTTATGTTTTGTGTTAAGTTGTGATATGTTATTTTTATAAGTTAAATTCTGGATAATAATTTGTATTATGGTTAAGACATTGTTATTGTCTGTATGAATTGTGTTTGTGCTATAAAAGATAATATATTTTGTATTTAATCAATAATTTTTATATTTTCAATTCACTCTTTTTTAATATTGTAGATACCATAATCTTAGATTGTATTTATAATTAAAATTTGGACTTATTTAATAAAATAATATAAATAAAATAAACATAAAATGAATATTTATTTTATAATTTATTTTTGTATTTTTTCATTAAAATAAACTATCAAGTTCAAACTTACCGACGTATGTGTTATAAAAGAAAGTATGTTTTTGTGTTTTTTCATTTTGCAGAAAAAAAGATAGATCACATGTCCAAATTGAACCAGATTTATAAATAAAAAAGAATGAGAAGAAGAGAAGAGATCCGCTCTCTCTCCTCCATCGCTATCCATATCTCTCACATTCACTTTTGTCTTCGGACTTGAAGCATTCTTTTATTTTTTGAAAGGCACACTCACAGAAAAGGATAAAGATTGAACAATCATGTTTCTTTTAAATCTATTTTTAATTTTTTCACTAGTGATACGATGAATTGCTAAAGTTAGGTACTAGTTCTTTTGATAATTTAATAACTAGAAACAAATGATAGTTGTTTACTAATATCTATTTTATTTGGTGTTCTTGTTACTTTATTCTCTCTAATAATGTATATTTTTTTGGCCCAATATATGTAGGGACGAATCTATGTATGGACTCAGGTGGGCTGAAGCCCACCCCGAAAAAAAAATTATATATATATATTTTTTACCGTAAAAATATGACATTCCCTTAATTTCTTAAAAAAATTTAATATAATTCATTGTTTATTTATTTAATTATTAAAAAATAGTAAAATTTACTTTTATATACTTATTTTTTCAAAAATTTCTCGTTATTATTTTTAGCCCACCCTAGTTCGAAATCCTAGGTCCGTCCCTTATTTTGGGATTAAGTTAGAGATGATCTGTGAGTCTATAACTAAAATATCTCCAATTAAGTTACTTTCCTAAATTATAAATCAATAAAAAAATCAATATATATATATATGAGATATTAATTTATTATTATATATATATATATTATGTATATAAAATGAAATAAATATATTAATATATATATATATATATTTATATTAAAATATATCATATATATATATATATATTATATATATATATTGATATATAAGATATATATATATTAAAATTGTCCTAATAATATATATGATCATCATATGTATATATGCATATGAGTGTTCATTTGTTCGATTTTTGGATTATTCGAGTTTTTTTTCGTATTTTTAAGTAAATTCGAAAATCGAACTGATTTGAATAAATGTGAATTTGGTGAATTCAAATTCGGTTCGAATTCAGTTGGATATTCGGTTTAGACCAAATATTGAACATTACCTACCCATAAGATAAAATAATTTTTCTTAAAAGAGTTAACACAATAAATAAGTTGTTAAAGAGAACTAATATACTTAAATTAAAAAAAAAATATAAATCACACAAACAAAGCTTAGTGACTCAATGCCAATATTTGGCAATTGAACGACGAAAGTAAAACAATGTTGACGACAACAATATATGATGGTGGAGAGATGATGATGACTATGGTGATATTACTAGTGAATAGCTAGATAGGTGAATAATTTATATATATTCTTAAAGTTAGAGATGAAGTGGAAAACTGAAAAGACCACATAATCTAAGAAGGTGGATGGCTAGAAAAAATGGAAAATAATAAGATATTATGAATTTACTGAATTATTTGGCTGAATATTAGGGATCTAGTAGGAGGCCTATGATAATTTATTATATAATATGTAACAAATTATATAATATTTAATAAAAATAAATAATAATAATAATAATAATAATAAATCAATTCGGTTTTTGGTTTGATTTTCGAGTTAAAACATAAACTCAAAACTAAACCGAAAAGTGTATTTGAATTCGAATTGGTTTAGAATTCAATTCAAAAATCAAAAATATAATTTGAATTTGGTCAGATATTCGGTTCAGACTAAATATGGAACACCCCTAATTATGCCTTTCAATAATTTAAAATGTTTATTTATATATAAACAAAAAATACAAAAATATATTTCTTAAATCTCGTTAGAATTTTATGTTTTGAAATATTTATAGGTTTATCTAGTCCACACACGTTTACAAGTACTAACAATTTTTTTTTTATATTTAGGACTAATGACATAGACGCATGCCCAAGTAATAGAATGATACAAACTAGACACATCTTTAGGCTTGAATTACCTTTAGACGAATGCCCTAAGATTGGATAAATAAATAAGTTATAAAATAATAATATTTTAAATGGCCAAAACTTTAAAATAGAGACTGTAGTGTGACCAACACGTTAGACATAGTGCGGGAGCCCTTTCTCACGTGTAACCAAGTACTGAACTAAGAATATAATCTCTAAAGCGTGTTTGAACACGCAAAATATTTTTCTTTCTTAATTTCTCGAGTAATAAATTAGGTGACGACTCTAAAAAAGTAAAAGCTAGTCATAATCGATTTATTTAAATTCACTCTTGTTGCGCTTATCATTTTAGTTCTTCATCTCACTCGAGACTCTAGAGGAAGGTGAGGTATGGGGCGCGACCATTGAGTAACGAAAATCTCTTCTCGAAAAGGGTCGATTTTTGGCGTTACAACTTTTTTGGCGACTCTGATGAGGAGTAGTCGATGCTTAACTTGAAATAAACGTTTGGCCATTATTAAGAATAATATATCACACCTTCAACAAAAAAAATCTAAAAAGTAAAAAACAAAATAATAAATTAAGGTAAAAAGCATCACCCAACTTCGACTTTCTATGTGCATTGGTTCCAATTTTTGGGCACATTGTCCTTTCATTTTGGGATAGTATATGATATGTTTTGTGCGACGTCATACGTACACCTATATTATTATGTGCTAAGATGACGATATGTTCTAAATTTGATCGATGATGCAAGAGGATTAATCTAGGTACACGAGATCGATCCTTCTCACCAACGAAGAAGTCCCTTTCGAGGGATATACATCGTGGAGATAAAGAAAAATTCCCAATTAAGACGAGGATTCCTTTTGTCGGCGATTTTTTATACCGGGGTGAGTGGACTCTCTCTTATGATTTTTCTATAGAAAAAAATCTCGGTGACGATCCCAAGACTTAGTTGTTCGTCGTTCCCAAACAGTCAAGCCACGTTGAAAGTCTTTACGTGCCTACTATACATAAGTAAATACTTGTATGCATGTAGTTAGATAGGCACACACATGTACATTATATCATTTTAAGAAAATGAAAAATATGACATCATGTTTGCTTTTCTTTGATGTTTGGATTACATGTATGTCTACGCCACAACCTTAGCCATTTGGATATACATGAGACGTTCAAAGAAGATGAGATGTTATCTTTCAAGGACAATGACTTAGCCATAAAACTAATAATCAAAACAAAAGTTCAATGCCTCTTACTCTTCCAAGTGGAACAACACAAACACGACGACTTTCTCGATAAGAAAGAGATTTGACATTTATAGGTAAGTTTCTACAAGATGAATGCCAACGGAAACGAAGAAAATGAAATACCAAAGGCTCGATTTTCATTTCACTAAACATAAAATATTTCTTATACTTTGCAAAACATTGTGTGCATTGTAAGGCGAGGACAAGGGTTGAATTTCGTGTAACAATTTATTTTGTTTACTACAAACCCACATTTAAATACTTTCATTTTAAATAAAAATGACAATTTGGAAAGTGTGCGCCTATTTCTCCTTAGGTATGCATAAATTACGACACGAGTCGTCATACAATTGATGTGATTTCTCTTCTGAACCAACTTTCTAATATCCATAGGTTTTTCACAATGAACTAAAAATAAGATCCACTAATTGAAAGCATCACAAAAGTCACGTAGATGATTAAGTTTCATGCACATAACATTTGTATTGCATATAGACATTGAAGGGTTATCACTCTATAAAACACGTTTATGCCATTTTTATTTTCCCTTGCCACAAGACAAGGAAGATCATGTCATCTAGACGAAGACATTTCTCGATCCACACAACGATCATGAGAAACACAAGAAAGAGAATAGAAATCGTTTCTTCAAAGTTCTATATATTGGTATGCTCAACATCATGGATGTAACCCCATTTTATCCTTTCGAAGAATCTTTAAATTAATTTAAACAAATGGAGTAACTAGAAAAGATAACCATATGACAAGAGAGCAATGCATTGTGGATATACAAGAATGCGAAAAATGCTAACTCAATATAAAAATTGATAGAGGATGCACTCCATTAATGGGAGGCCTATTATAGATTCATGGAGCTTTGACAAACTATCATATGTATAAAAGATGATATCTCAAAGAAAATCAAGTATGCGAAGATGCTAAGGAAAAATATGTGATTCGTGATGGTCACCCCTATTCGTCGACCTCCAATTGAGGAAATGTTTCTTTTATCATAGAGCTCGAATGAAGATCAAATTCAAGGATGAGAATACACACTAATCATCATTTTATACACTAGTACGATTAATAAAATCGAAGCGACTTCATCTTACCCTTCTGAAGAATCTATGATTCCATTTGAATAAAAGAGGTATCTAATACCCAAACATGCAAATCGAATAATAAATTACGGATTAGCAAGAATGCGAGAAATGTTAACACGGTGTAAAACCCGAGAGATGATGCACTCCATCAATGAAAATCCTATTATAGTTTTGATGTGCCCTAACAAGTTATTTGTAAGACATCTTAGAGCGAATCGAGCAAGTGATGATGTCCGATATAAATCTAAAGTCAATAATTGTTTTTTTGTTATTTGGCTTCAAGAAAGACATGATACATCAATCATAAGTAATAACTCTAAAACCCAAGACCGCGACTACAACTTAGACTGTCGAACGATTCTTGTGGATAAGAATCACAACGTTTACTAAAGTTAGTGAGTCAAAAAATATATACAAATATATATACAAAAATGAGATGTGATGTAAGACGCTTATCACCGATAGATCATTTTAAATTATCCAAAGGAAAAAAAGGAAAAAAAATATACAGTTAAAAAAAGGAAGAACGGAAAAAGTAACTGTTTTAATATAATACGTTTAGAATAGTGCCAATAATTTTTCAATTACTTTTTTTTAACATGATTAATTATAAATCTTAATAATATATATTTACAAAATTTAACTTAAGACTTTGTAAGCACTACAAATTTATATACCCAATTTATAAATTTAAAAAATAATTATTTTTGAATAAATAAAATTTAAATAATTAACCCAAGTGTAACCCCAGAAAACCCATGTCCCGTGGAAAAACTTGAAATTCGATAATTTCAACATCAATTTGCGTGTTTGTAAATCTTTATAAAATAAAATATTATATTAAAAGATTAATTGTAACACCTCTGACTCTCACTTTATTTAGACCGAGTGCAGGATGTTTGAAAACGTATATATTTAAGCGGAAAAATAGAAACATGTGCGGAAGCGTTTTGTTAAGTATAAAAAGTGGTGCTATAAAATTTCGGTTTATAAAATCAAGACACGGTCCTTTACTTATAAAATACAGTTTTTTAAAATAAACCCAACAAAGGGCTCGGTCGTCTGCCTTGGTCCTTCCTTTCACACACATCCCTGCACCTTGCTCCACTCCAAGCCTCCCTTTACTTATCATAAAGACCCAACAAGTTATAAAACATATTGTAGATAAGATATTTTAAAAGCTTCTTTGGATCGACATGCTGGTTTGTAAAGTATATCATCATTTGAGAAAATACAGTAAGATCTTGAGCACATATTGGCCCTTTACAATTCAGAGCTGATCCTGAAAGTTAGGAATTTGGTTTGAGCACATATTTGGATAGGCACTCTTCGGAGTCTATCCCTAAATTCCACAACCTGGTTCGACACTTGTTTGTGTTGGTAAGATCTTCTAGAGCTCATCCTAGAAGTCCAGTCCCAATAGAAACGTCAACACATATTTTGGAATCAGACTACCAGAGCTCATCCTGAATAGCCCTC
The DNA here is from genome assembly GCF_907164915.1 of Impatiens glandulifera. Lineage (NCBI taxonomy): Eukaryota > Viridiplantae > Streptophyta > Magnoliopsida > Ericales > Balsaminaceae > Impatiens > Impatiens glandulifera. The sequence goes on along the minus strand of NC_061869.1, from coordinate 32,652,992 downwards.
CTCCCATTTCGTCAATACTCATTCATCATTGTTCATAATGATTCCATAAAACTTTTCATACTTTGGAAAACAGATCTTTGTTTAGAGAAAACAAATCCTTGTTTATAAAACAGACCCTTATTTATAAAACAGACCCTTGTTTATAAAAAAGTTCATTCTTTATAAAACAGACCCCTCTCTTAGAAAAGGGACCCTTGTTTGGAAAACAGATCAGCCTTTGGAAAACAGATGATACCTTGGAAAACAAATTGTCTTTTTGAAACAGATCATACTTGGTACATTTATAAAGATATGAATATGCAAGGGAAACATGTAATAAAAACAGTATGCATAATTTATAGAATATACATGAGTTATATAAGCATGTGTGGATTTCTAAAGAGTGATATAGAAAAGTTTTCTTGCCTTATACTTTGAAGATTCTAAGGTTTGATCTTGCTTGAAGAGTTGTTGTTCTTCAAGATTTCTAACGGATGTCTTCTGATATTTAGAGAAGAGGGGGAATGGATTGATATTAATCAATCCATGGTGAAGTATATAAATACAAAGGGTCAAGGTCGGTTGAGGAAAAGGGCTGGTCATTTGCTTGACAAGTATGGGCAGAATAATATATTATTCAACCACTCTTACATGCCTCAAAATACACATACATTTTATGAAAAAAAAAATCATTCGTGGTTTCATCTTTCATGGTTTAAAAATTGAAGTACCATTTTTCCTTGATTATATTTCTTTGAAATATAAGTCTTTCTCGATGTCATATTCAACTTTGTCCAAAACTATTCTTTTGGATTTATTCTTCAAAGAACAACTCACATCAAAATATAAATCCTCCCTACAAACTTCTTTAAGAGTTTTTGTGGAAATATCTCTTTGAAGTAAAATTTTATTGCGAAATTCATCTCAACATACTTTGCGAAGACCAACATGTTCTTGTTATCAAATAGAAACGGTGCTTAGGACAATAATTCTTTACTATCCACTTTTTTTTCTTTCTGTTTTTTCCTTGCTTGCAAAAAAATAACAAAAACATCATTCTTTGCTGCATTTCACCCTTATTTTGCAATGGTCTTGTTTAATCCATTTTATACTAACTCTGCAATCACATAAATAATCTGTAATAGCATCTTTTATCATTTTCTTGATTCAAACACCATGCCTACAATGAACTTCCCTGCACCCCAAATAGAAGGGTTGAATTTTAAATGAGAAGATTTTCATCTCTTTACTTGATGAGATATCACAACATCATCAAGCTCCTAATAATCACATTCTTTACTTCTACTCCATAAATAACTCATGGGGTCACTTTCATCCAAATATTTAGAAACTTCACTTTTATCTTTTTCATTATCCATATCACTAGTATAATCTAACTCAACTTCAACTTACTTTTAATAATTAGGTCATCTTCGTCATCCTCATCTTCAACTAAAAACTCACTTTCAACCACACATTGATCCATAATATTTTATTGAATTAGGACATCTTTGATACTTGTCTCAATTTTTATATCTTCTTTAAAATATTCTTAATCATCATTTTCAGCCTTCATATTTTAACATTCATCTCTATAACTTGTAGAGGTATAGGAAGAAGACTTGATTGAATTTAATAATCTTAAAGACACATCTCAAAGATCTTTCATAAATGTAGAAAATGTTTATCATTGTTAAAAGTCATTAATTGTAGAGTATAGGAAGGATAATTTATTGAATTTCATAATCTTGGAGTATAGAATCACCTTTTACTTTAAGATAAATATCAATCTCAAGACACATCTCAAAGAGCTTTAATAAATGTAGCAAATGTTGATCATTGTTAAAATCCATTAAGTATTGATTTGGTGGACGATACAAAAAACTCAAATTTTTTTTATCCTTATACCTGAGAGAAATTGCAAAGACCACTAAATTCCAGAAGCAAAATCGATCAAGGTTTTTAATGGGTATGAGATGTTTTTTTTACCATAGTGTACAACTAGAAGAAATCTGCAAAATATTAATAAATAAGTAATATTAAGCTAACAAAAGTTACAAGTGTTAATGCAAATGAATTTTAAGAATATATTACCGATCTGGAATTGGAAGAGTTTCATTGTATTAATAATTAATGATTGTATTCTTACAATGATTACCTTTAGAACTTTCACCTAAACAATTATTCATTTTTTTTAATATGTCATATTTCCCTAAGTAAGATTTTCAAACATAGGAATCCAAATATACATAATCATACTTATTAAAAAGTATTCATTATCCAAGTTAGTTTTAATCATTATTATATATATAACTAAAAGTTAAAATTTAAATTTCCAGAAAATAGAGAAATATTTTATTGAATATTTGAAAATCTTTTTCTGGTGTTATTCTATGCAAATACCCAAACTCTAACTTATTTGGATTGTGATTACAGGAAACATGTTACAAAAGATTATCTTGATGAACAATTCAGACAATAAAATAAGACTTAATTTAAGACATGATTCTTCTATGCTCATCAATAATATGCAATGATATCCATGTCTGAAATGATTCTAATGATATGCAAAATAACTTACTTTAATATCCATTATCCATTGATATTACAGACAGAAAATGGAAACAAAACATAAATGATTAACATGAATCGAAAAAACATACTATAATATTCATTAGTTGTAGTGTTCTTGTTCTTGTTTAAAAATTAACTAAAAAAAATCATTATGTCCAAAAGATATGAAAAAAGAACTTATTAATATATACATTATCATTTAATATTAGTAGTTAGTACAAGACATGATAGGCAAACATTGAATAAACTGACTATAATATGAATGGATAATGATATTCTAAAGGAAAACACATCTACTATTACTTTCTAATCCATACCTTTGAAAATCATTATATAAACTTCGTATATATTATTTACTAAAGATGAACACAATAAAAAAGAATTCAATGGAGTTTCATATATACTCAAACAAAGAAATAATTTCAGCATATATGTCTATCTAAAACAGAGAACAAAATAAAGTGTCAAGATTAGTTGTGAGCTTCTAGATGATGAGAATGTTATACTTTCAAACCAATCTAAAAAGGAACGAATAGAAAAACCTAATCTAAACCCTAAATCCAACATATCTTAATCTAAACCTAAATTGAATTAAACGATATTAACGAACAAAGAATTTAAACCTAAATCAAATAAATCTAAACTTAAATAAATCCTAAATCTAAATATCTGAATCGTTGATGGTCTGATAAAGAATTTTTGGTAATGAATCAAAAAAATTGATGAATAAAGAAAAAATGAATTGAAGAAGAAGACGTCTTAGAGAAGAAAGAATCTGTTGAAAAATAATAACGTGTTTCACATGTAGAAATTAAATTGAAACATTTTATTGACACGTCAATTAAAATAGACAGAACAAACGTCTGTTTAGTAAAAAGATCCAAATGGGCAAAACTTTGATAGTTCGTGTCCAATATGGCTCAAATCAAAATTTGAGCTAATTAGTTCATGTTTTGAATGTTTAGAATATAGAGAAATTTTGATTTATGTTATAAGTTTTGGGCTATATTTGATTATTTTTTTAATTTTTATTTTATTTGTGAAAGTGATGAGTTAGGTATGAAAGTGGCCCTAGATCATGTAAAATTGATAGGATTATTGAAAATACATGATAAAGTCGGCGTGTTTGAAAAGATTGGTGACTCTTCTCTCTTAAAGATTGTTATGATACAAGATTAATGACCTACATTTATTATGAAAATCTTGTACGTTAATACTTATATTTTCATAATTGAATTTTTTTACTTATGTAGAATTTAGGGATCTAATTTGTTTCTTATTTTTTTTTAAATTATTTAGGATATGTTTGAATTATATACGACATTATAATAAGAATTTTAATTTTAGTTTCATCATAATTAAAATTTATTTACAATTTAATTTCTATATTTACAATTTTAGTTTCATTATTCATTATTTTTTTTAATATAGCGAGCATAGGTAGCGAATGGTCTTATTATCAAGGTAGTGACGATTGGAATGAATTAATTAAATTTTTTTAATATTTATATTTATTTTATCATTCTCTTAAATATATATTTATCAAATATAATATATACTTCAAAATAAATATTTTGTTATTTATTTATTTGATTTATTATTGTCCCTATTATCATTTTAATTTTTAAAAAAATAAATAAGTTAAATAATAAAATATATAAACATATATTTACAAATTAATAATATAAATAAATTATTAATAATGATTGAAGATGAAAAAAATAAATGATTAATAAATAGAAGAGAGATAAATTGTTATTGAATTAGGGAGAGATAAATAAACATTTGAAATTATATTAGTCAACAAGCTTAGTCACCCTTTCACATCACTTCGCTGCAAATTTTTCGCTCCTATTTGGAGGCTAGAGAGGTCATTGCCTTAGGGCATCGCCTATCAAAGGGTCCAAATTTTTTAATATTAATATATATATATATTATATTTAACATGATGCAAAAGACTCGCCACGATTAGTAAATTAGATGGTTACTCTACAAAAGTAAAAGCTAGTCTAAATCGATATCTTTAAATTTATTATTCTAAATCGAGACTCAAGAGAAAGGTGAGTTATAGGGCTCGACCATTGAGTAACGAAAATCTCTTCTCGTAAAGGGTCGATTTTTGGAAACTCTACTGGGGAGTTGTCGATGCTTAACTTGAAATAAACTTTTGTCCATTAATAAGAATAATGTTTCACACCTTCAACAAAATCCCAGTAACGATCCTAAGACTTAGTCGTTCATCATTCCCAAACGGTCAAGCCACGTCGCAAGTCTTTACGTGCCTACTATACATATGTAAATACTTGTATACATGTTGTTAGATAGGCGCCCATGTGTACATTATGTCATTTAAAAAATGAAAAATATGACATCATGTTTGCTTTTACCTGTTTTTGGATTACATGTATATCTATGCCACAACCTTAGCCATTTGGATATTCATGAGATGTTCAAGCAAGATGAGATGTTATCTTTCAAGGATGATGACTTAGCCAAAAAATTCTTAATTAAACCAAAAGTTCAATGCCTCTTACTCTTCGAAGTGGAACAACAGAAAAACGACGACAGTCTCGATAAGAAAGAGATTTAACATTTTTAGATAAGTTTCTACAAGATAAATTCCAACGCAAACGAAGAAGTCGAAATACCTAAGACTCGATTTTCATTTCATTGAACGTGAGTTAAATTTGTGCAAAATTTTATTTTGTTTACTACTACAAACATTTAAATACTTTCATTTGAAATAAAAACGACGATTTAGAAAGTGTGCGCCTATTTCTCCTTAGGTATGCATAAATTACGACATGGGTCGTCATACGATTGATGTGATTTCTCTTTTGAACCATCTTTCTATGATCCATAGGTTTTTCACAATGAACTAAAAACAATATCCACTAATTTAAAGCATCAAAAAAGTCATGTAGATGATTAGGTTTCATGCACATCAAATTTGTATTGCATATAGACTTTAAAGTCAAAGATGTTCATGTCATCTAGACGGAGATATTTCTCGTTCCATACAACGATCATAAGAAACACAAGGACGAGAATAAAAATCGTTTCTTCAAAGTCTTATATAATTGTATGCTCAATATCATGGATGTAACTCCATTTTATCCTTTCGAAGAATCTTTGAATTAATTTAAACAAATGGAGTAACTATAAAAGCTAACCATATGACAAGAGAGTAATGCATTATGGATATACAAGCATGCGGAAAATGCTAACTCAATATAAAAATTGAGTGAGGATGCACTCCATTGATGGGAGGCCTATTATAGATTCATGGAGCTTTGACGAACTATCATATGTATAAACGATGATATCTCAAAGCAAATCAAGTATAAGAAGATTATAAGGAAAAATATGTGATTCATGATGGTCACCCCTATTCGTCGACTTATAATCGAGGATATGATTCTTTTATCATAACCCACAACTTCAGAATCATAGAGCTCAGAAGAAGATCAAATACAAGGACGAGAATACACACCACTCCTCAACATTTTATACACTAGTATGCTTAACAAACTCGAAGCGACTTTATCATACCCTTTTGAAGAATCTATGATTCCATTCGAACAAAAGAGGTATTTAGAACACCCAAATATGCAAATAGAATAATACATTACGGATTAGCAAGCATGCAAGAAATGTTAACTCGGTATAAAAACCGAGAGATGATGCACTCCATCAATGAAAGGCCTATTGAAGTTTTGATGTGGCCCTAACAAGTTATTTGTAAGACATCATAGAGCGGATCGAGCAAGTGATGATGTCCAATATAAATCCAAAAGTCAATAATTGTTTTTTTTATTATTTGGCTTCAAGTAAGACATGATCCCTCAATCATAAGCAATAATTCTAGAACCAAAGACTACGAGTACAACTTAGACTATAGAACAATTCTTGTGGATAAGAATCACAACGTCTACTAAAGTTTGTGGGTCAAATATTCAAGGTAAATCCCGAAAGACGATGAAATACCTCCTCGAAAACATGAACACAAAATTAGGACATGATCTCTTGATCATAAACAATGGCTCGAGGTCCCAATAATATGACTAAAGCTAAGACTCAATAATGATTTACATGGATGAACAATCTCAATGTCTACTTGAGCTAGTGATTCAAACATTCAAGCAAAATTACATAATACAATAAAAGATCTCTCGGACAATCTAAGGAAACAATTCATTCCCATACTTGATTGATGGTACACTTGGAGGTCTAAAAATTCCATGAATGAAGAATCTTGAAGTGATCGACTCTTCGTAGGATTGCATTTGCATATGCAATAATTAACATAATTTGCTAACGACATGAACAAGAATAAAATCATAGTTTTATGTTAATGGCACTAAAAAATAATGATGAATGAAAAATATTTATCCAAAGAAATAAACGTTAATAAAACTCTAGTTCTTATGTAGTTTTCTAATAAATAACATCCTAATTCATACACAAGGGCATCTTAAAAAAAAACAAATGAAAAAATTGAAAACCTGAATGATCTAATTCTTAACCAAAATATACGTAAGAAACCTATTCACCAGGCTCGATTATAATTTTTGTGTCTCTTTGTATAAAAACAAATAATATGATATTCCTAATTTCAAGGAAATAAAATACAAATCCATATGTCAAAACTAGGGGGCATTCTTCGGAAAACATGAATAAAAGGTTGAACCCACAAAAATAAGAAAATTAAAACGATTCGATGTACGAAGTTTATCCCCAATAAAATGTCTTATAAGTTATCCAAAAAAAATATACAAATATATATACATATATATATATAAATGAGATGTGATGTAAGACGTTTATCACCGATAGCGCATTATAAATTATTTAAAGAAAAAAAAAGAAAGAAAAAAATATACAGTTAAAAAAAGGAAAAAATTGTCAATTATAACTATTTTAATATAATACGTTTAGATTAGTGCCAATAACTTTTCAATTATTTTTTTTAACATGCTTATTTATAAATCTTAATAATATATATTTTCAAATTTTAAATTAAGACTTTGTAAGCACTAAAAATTTACATTCCCAATTTAAAATTTTTAAAAATACTTATTTTTTTATTTTTGAATAAATAAAATCAAAATAATTAACCCAAATGTAACCCCAGAAAAACCATCTCCCGTGGAAAACTTAAAATTCGAGAATTTCAACATTAGTAATCTTTATAAAATAAAATATTATATTAAAAGATTAATAATCCCTGACAGCTTTTGAAATTAATTATAAAAATAATTAATTTGGGTTAAAGTTAAAATAATCTTTAGAATCTGTGATATAATCCTTGACAACTTTGGTTATAATCAAATTAAAATTTGATTATTTGAAAATCTGTGTTCAAATTAATATAAAAGATTATTTATTTCAAAGATTGTTTTTTTAAAATCAATGAAAAGGCATACGATAACCCTCGGGAAAATCCCTCTCTTGTCCCGTAGCTTAGCACGTGTGGGATGACATGTGGCAATATGGGGGGATCCGTGGTGGCTCAATATTTGATGTGTTTCAATCTTGGTTTGTGTACTAGACATCTTTTTTTTTAAATAAAACATTATTTTTAAATATTTTGATAGTATCTGGGAGCTTTTAAAATTAACTGTGTAAATATAATTAATTTTATTTAAATTTTAATAATATAGGGATTTGTTAAAATCAAATGATAATTTGATTAAAATTCGGTTTAAATTAATCGAGCATAATTAATTTAATAAAAGATTATATATTTGAAAATAAAGTTTTCAAAATATTTTAGAAAAATCAGTAAAATGTACTTGTATAAACGTACTTTATAATAGAATTTCCATAAGGGGTTCGTTATTTGGATATGCTCTAGAAAGGGAGTTCACACTATGTCATCCGCGCTCATTCAAAACAGTTTTATTTTTTAAAAGCCTAGCTATAAAAAAATTAGTTTATAACATATATTTTCTTTAATTAGTAGTTTAAGGGTCCTAAGAAAGGATAAATTTAGATTATGTAAATAATTGTACAAATTGAAGGTGCCCTATATTGGGGCTCGAAACTTGGTTGAAAGGACTAGAGGGATAATATGGTTCGGGTGGCTCGGTCCTGAACTCAGATTGTTCGGTCCTAGGTCCAGGAGTCTTAGTCCTAGATGTAGATTTCTCGATCGTGGGTCTTGGGAATCTCGGTACTATGTTAGACCTCTCAGTCCTAGGTTAAAATCCTCTTTCAGATTTCTCGGTCTTTCAAGAACACTGGTCCTAGGGCTCAGTCCTAACTCAAGAAGAATACCTTGACGTAGGAAGCTGTTGTGCTCAACTATTGTGGATCCAACAATAGTTAATAGATTTCGGCATTAAGGCCGATGAGTCTCCTATATTCTATGACAACACCAGCGCGATTGCCATAACCTATAATTCGATGTTGCAATCAAGGACCAAACACATAGACATTACACACCATTTCATTCGTCATCATGTGATGAAGAAACACATTCGGCTAAAATATATCTCAACCAATCAACAAGTTCCCAACATATTCATCAAGCAACTGCTAGAGACTAAGTTTTCTCATTTTAGAAATATTTTGGGTCCTGAAGATATTAACTAAATCTTTCTAAAAAGCGGAATGCATTTAGGGAGAACCTCCCTCTATTTTTTAAAAGATTCATATATCATTTGTTTTTTTAAAAACCGGGCATGTACTAAGGGAGAACCGTCTGCTTCTCAAAATAATTTCATTGCATTTGCTTTCATGAAAAACCGAGTATTTACTAAGGGAGAAGCGTCTACTTCTCAAAATAATTTCATTACATTGTTTTCATGAAAAATTGGGCATGTTCTCAGGGAGAAGCGTATGCTTCTCAACACATGCTCATTGCAGTTCATAAAGACACCATGCATACATTTAGGGAGAAGCCTTCTCTTCTCAAAGTGCTTTTAAATGCATAATAATTTTAAAAATTGTACATTTTCATAAAATTAGAGGGAAAATGACTTGATAAGTTACTCAAACAGATAAAACCGGACTGTTTTTTCCCTTTGAAATCAATCCGATCATTCTTCCAAAACTAATGTATATTAAAACTGATGGCTTAAGCAACTTGACACTTAAAACCAGTTGGTTATTTACAATTTGAAAAAATACCGGTCAGTTTGGTTTTTCTTCAAATAAAGTAAATTTTCCAGTAAAGTACATGAAGTGTAGCTAGCTATTTTGATTAATTATATGAAATGTCTCGACAGTATAATCTATGAATCAAAATGGGACAGTCGCCTAGTTTGTCATTATCCGTTTGAACGTATTTCTTCTCAAAAATAAAATAGTCATACCTCAAACAACGTGAAGACTTTTTTCTTTCACCATTCAAACGGATGACTAAAATACCCATAACAATTACTTTCACTCAATATAACGGTCATTTTCCTCTATCTAGTAGACGTTAGGATGAATCTTAAGCAATAAATTTTTCCTATTTAAGTGTACTTTATTTAAGAGCAAACTCCCATATCTAGAACTTTTCAAATTCCATTAAGTAAATATAAGTAATATCCTCTTTTTAGAAACTCTTCCACATTCAAAAAGGCCCATTCCTTTCCTCAAAGATTTAGAAATGATCCCAGCCCTTTTTAGAAAGATTTAGAAATGTTCTATCCATTGGAGATGAAGAAATCATGTCCATGTTCAAATCTCTAAAGAACATTTCTCGAGGATCGTCTTACTATTCATGATGACATAGTATATGAGTTCTTCGAAAATGCTAGGGTGATTGAAGATACCCTCATTCTGTCCAAAGTCCAAGGAAAAGAATTCCTCTGCTTAGAAGAAGATTTTGCACGAAGCTGCGACCCTCCAATAGAAGGTTTTTATGAATTTCCTCCGACTCCTAGTGAAATTATCTATGAATTGTCACTCAATTTCTCAAGCTCCTCTAATAATATCAAAACCCATGGAGTTAAGTCCCTCTTAAAGCAGAATTTCAAATCCTCAAAGACATCAAAGGCAAATCTATTATGGCCAAAGATTCCACCCACGTATAATCAAATAAGGTTTTTGAAATAATGGTTGAAATAACTAGAGGCATTCCTATCAACTGGTCGAAGGTTATCTTCGACAACCTGAAGAAGATGAAATTTTCAGAAAGAATGATGATCGGTTATGCGTCTCAACTAAGTGGCCCCTTCTTTGATATAGATGCCTATATTGGACCAAGGGTCAATCCTACTCCATCTCAACTTTTAACAGATGAAAGAGTGTATTCCTACATTACTAGGATAAAAACGGTAGGGTCTAAGAAGGAATTGATTTTAGGGTTAATCTTCTCTCTATCATTAAGTTAGATTCAGAAAAATGTAAACCGGTTATTTTGTGTCTTAAACCGGTCATTTAAATTTACATTTATGAAGTTATCGGATATTAAGTAAATTCTGTATTTATTTAAATTCTGAGTTATGTCTTTAATTTATAATCGTTATAAAATTAAATATTAAATCATAATTTTTTCTTGGGAATATACTCTTTCTAAATTGGCACAATCTTTCCTCTTTTAACAACGTTTGGGAATACGCACTATTAAAGTGACGGATCAATTTTTGACAGTTTGAAACACGTTTGAAAATTCTTGGTTACAAACTTCCTACAAGCCCTAAATATTCTATTTCGCTCTGCCTTCTCTCCAAAAGAATACTCTTCATCTTCTACTTCTCTCAATCTGTTGATATGGCTAATGATAAATCTTTCTCTAAATACGTTATGCAAGTTGATTTCAAATCAATCTTCAAATTTAGAACAAAGGAGATGAAGTCGTTGTTCAATCCATTGAAGACTCTGGCCTCAAGCACTTCCTAGGAGGAGAGTTTGTTAGTTAAAACGAAGCGTCCGATTGTTCTTCGATTCGGCGAAGATAGTTGGCGACGATATCTGGGCCAATGTGAATGGTGTGGAGTTCACCATTACTGAAGAAAAGTTCGCAAAAATTATGAAGCTTTCGACTCATAAACGAGATTTTTCTAAAGTTATGTCTCACGGTGTGATAGCTCAGATGCAAACCCTTTTCTCGGACAGCGATGTTCCTGTCAGCTGTAGCGGAAAGAAGAAGGATCTTCAATGTAAAAATTGCATTCTCTACGACATTGTCGCTAAGTCTCTTCAAGGAAGAGGCGGAAATTTCGACACAATCACCCAATCCAAGTTCGAAATGATGAGTGCCATCGTCAGGGGTGATAACTTTAACTGGGGATTCATTATGTTCAACACTCTAAGAGAAATGGTGTCTCCCAACACCAAAAGAAGCATCGGCTTCTCAATACAAATATGATGGATCATTAAGCAATTGTATGTGCCTACCGGTCTAGGTACTTAACAAGACTCTCACCATTCAGAACGAAACTAAGTCTGTCGTTGAAATTCTCACATCACAAATAATGGACATGGACAAATCTCAAAGTGTTGTTGATGCTGAGAAATTGAGAGAACATGAAGAAGCAGCTCAAAGAATTAAGATGAGGAAAATGAAGCTTCTAAAGCTGGTAAACAAGTTGAGGCTGCTAAACAAGTTGAGGCTACTAAACAGGTTAAGGCTACTAAACAAGTTAAAGCTACTAAGCAAATTGATCCTATAACTGATGCTAGAGATGGGTGGACTTTATCCCAATTGATGACTCAAATTTGGAGCTCTCGTCAATATGAGATTCCACACAGTGTTCACTCAAATCGCAGTCTACGACAAGGTGATGGGTATGTGATTGATGATGACCATGTTTCAACAAGGGGAAGGGGTCGTGGAGGTAACAACAGTGGTCAACCTAGCAGAACGTTTATAACCGGAGTATTTAAAGACATCGAAAAGAGAACAAAAGGGAGATAATAAACCTCTCTTCTCATAAATACGTTTTCATTTTATGTTTTCATTCATGAACCTCTTTTCGACGATTTTTGTAAACTTACTAATTTGTTGACTAACTGCACTTTTTGCTTCGAATGTTAGACAGGGTTGTCAATTGTTATATAGTAAAAATGTTTTTGAATCAAGTTGACTGAGTTTGATAGTAAAAGTATAATTAAAATAATCAAAAATTATAAAAGTATCATGTTTTGAATATTTTTTAAATAATCAAAAAAAGGGGAAATTGTTAAGTATTAGTATTAGTTAAATAATTAAAATAAGAACTTAACCGTGTTAAATTAATCATGTGTAGATTAAACCAGAAAAAGACAATCGATATCTTAAATTGAATAAGTCGGCTTTTGCTAAGTATCGACAATTTATGAAGAAGAAAAATCAGCACTTTGTAAAGTTGGTTTTATGAAAATCAGAATCAGCATTTTATAACAAGAGGAGCCGGTATTTTAGACATCGGCATTTTGAAGATCGGTTATTCAGCAAATAGGCAAGTTACACAAGCATAACTGGTTATTTGAGAAGATCGGTATTTTGTACATATCGGTTTTATGCATAGTGGAGTCGGCATTTTTCATATCGGTTTTATGCAAAGTGGAGTCGGCATTTTTCATATCGGTTTTATGCAAAGTCGAGTCGGCATTTTTCATATCAGTTTATACAAAGAGGATTTGGCATTTTGGATATCGGTTTTATGCAAAGTGGAGTCCGCATTTTTCTTATCGGCTATTTATGCAAAGTGGAGTCGGCATTTTGCATATCGGTTTTATGAAAAGTAGAGTCGGCATTTTGCATATCGGCTTTTTGCAAAGCACGTAACCGGTATTTTGCATATTGCCTTTTTGCCAAGCACATAACCGGTATTTTGTAGATAGGCTTTTTACAAAGCACGTAATCTGCATTTTGGAGTTCGGCTTTTGGAAGTAATGCATCCGGTTATTTGAGTTCCGGCAATCTACGAAGCGCTTCCAGTTTTCCACATTTCTCATACTTTACCAAACTCTGTAATATATATATGGACTTTTTCGGCAAATCAGACATCAGCTTTACACTTCCCAGATGATTGTTTTCATATAAGTGCAAAGACTAATTAAAATCTCTCCGCAACACAGAGCCAATTTAAAAGAATCAAAGACTCGTCAAATATTCTGAGATACATAATCTTTGGAGAATGAAATCTCATTAATGAAAATTTGACTCATTATCATCCAAGTACAGACAAGATCAAATAATATCTTCTATAATATACAATTATGGACCTCAACCAATCAATATTAATATAGACGTCCTATGAAGCAGTTATAGCCGTTGAACAGAAAACATATCCATTGGCACTTGCCTACTTAAGAGAATAGAGGTCAACCTGCTTCATCAACCTTTTAGACACAAAATTCATCAATCGAATACACGCAATAGAATCAATTATTGAACAAGTTGTCTCAAGTTATAAGAGTCCCAAAAGCACTCAAGTTCTACAGTGATTTACAAGTGTACTAGTGTCCACATTATATTACATATTACTTATTCTGTGTGAGTTGATAAGTATTGTAAGTTGAACAAAATTCGTTTCTATTCAACAAAGTGAGTGTATTGAAAGTGCGAAAAGATGCAGTAACTATGTCTTGGTTGTTCGATTGAGTTTGTGTACGTGTTGTAAACAAACTTAATATTCTAGTGAATATTCTTCTCAAAGGTTTGAGAAAAAGGGGTGACGTTGGAGTTTATACTCCGAACATCCATAAATTATGTGTCTTGCGTTTTGTGTTCTTTCTTTCTTATCATTCATATTGATCATATGTTGCTTCAAGCCCAAATAAATAGTTCCGCACATGACTTTGTAAAGATTTTATGACGGCATCAACCTCTAACATGGTTATTATTTAACCGTGTATGTGTAAGTGTTCAACTTTGCGAGACCCCGTCTCCATCGTCGATCCTGATCCTAACAAAATATTTTCTGATTATTCCTATAATCCTAACCATTTTATTTGCGTGATTTGGAAAAGAACAGACTATTAGTGCGACGCCTTGGAAAACTTGGCACGGGATTCAACGACAGCTAACCTCATTAAGGAAACCATTTATTCCAGTCTATATGGAACCCATGCCCCATCATTCGTCGATATTTTGATCGACAAAGACAAATTTCATTCTCCTCTCATGTGTAGAGAGATATAAAATATTGTACATTGTAAGAAATTTGAGGACGATGATCTTATTGGATCAGACTTTCTTACATGCAATAAACCCCTCGATGTAACACAAGTTGTTAAATTCGAATATATGAGTAGAATTGTCTTTTTGTTTTACTCTAATCTAAACTTTAAAACTTAGAACTTCTTAGAAAACAAGGACAATGTTGTATCTTCTGCAGAAAAGAAAATTGAAATCAATTTAAACACGTTCGACGATCCTCAAATCATATTGATCGGCCAAAGTTTAAACCCGCAAGAGAGTCTTAAGCTAGTTAGCTACTGAAATTCATGAAAGACATTTTTTCCTGATTCACACGACCTCATATTTCTCTTTATCCAGACGCTAAGACAATAAAGAAAAAGATTGGAAGGATGAATAATGTTGTTGCGTCTAAAATAAAAGAAGAAGTACAAAAGCAACTTGAAGATAGTTTTCTCGAGGTGGTAGATTATACAACCTAGATATTCAACGTGGTCCTTGTCCTCAAGATATACGGAAAAATAAGTGTGTGTAGATTATTGGGATCTGAAGAAGCTCAGCTCTCAAGAACAATTCCCATTATCACACATCAACATACTAGTCGACCACGCTACCGATCATGAACTATTATCATTCACGGACAGATTCTTAGGATACAACCAAATCTTAATGCCCCATAAATCAAGGAAAATACTACGTTCATTACAGAAGTAGGTACCTTATGTTATCGTATTATGCATTTCGGTATTATGGATCACATATCTTGACATGATCCACAAAAAAGTGGAAGTATATGTAGACGACATGATCGTCAAATAAATGGATCGACAATGACATTATCTAAACCTTGAGAAATTCCTACAAAGAATCAGGAAATATCAATTACGACTCAATCCGGAGAAATGCATATTCATAGTCATAGTTAATAAATTGTTAGGCATTTTAATCACTCAAAGAGGAATCAAAGTCAATCCCTGAAAGATAGAAGCAATCACAGATATGTTGGTACCTCGAAATGAAAGAGAGGTTGGAAGATTTCTTGGAAAAATCCAATACAATAGACTTTTTATCCGCATGCTTACTATGATATGTGATCCACTATTTAAGTGTGTGAAGAAAGATAAACAATTCGTTTGGATAAAAAATGTCAACAAGCATTTGATAGAATAAATGATTATTTAAATCCCTTTCCATACTCATGCCACCCAGACCCGACACCCATTTCATATTATATATTATTGTCACAAAAGAAATCATGGGAAGAATGTTGGCTCAAAAAAATGAGGACAAACTCGAACTGACTATTTACTATATCTGTAAGAGGATGACTGGATTCGAACTCAATTACACTCTAGACGAGAAAATTGGTTGGGCATTAGTATGGGTTACCAAGAGGTTGAGAAACTACATATAACCCACCCCATCAAGTTGGTATTAAGGATAGATCCAATCTATTTCTTATTCCAAAGAACTCTTATGTCACCTAGGCTAGCCAAATGGATGATGATGATATCCGAATATGAAATAGACTATACAATTCAGAACATTATCAAAGGAAGCGTTGTTGCGGACTTTCTAGATAACTAACCAATCATTGTTTAGTCAAAAGACGAATTCAAATTCCTGATGAGGGAATTATGAGTATTACATAAAACACATGGAAACTGATGTTTGATAGAGATTCCAGAAAGTAGGTTACGGAATTAGGATTTTGTTAATTGACTCGAAAAGTAAATACAACCCAATATCTATCAAATTCGAATATCATGTCACGAATAATGAGGTTGAATACGAGGCATGCCTCTCGGGTCTCAAATTGGCATATAAAAGAGTGGAAACTAAGGTAGAAATCATTGGTGTCTCTAACTTAGTTATATCCCAAGTTAATGGCATGTGGCAAGTGAATAGGGAAATCTTAAAACCCTATCACACCCACCTAACCAAACTCATGAACAAATTTTATCAAGTATCATTTATTCATGCTTCAATTTGCCAAACCCTCTTCGTAGACACCCTGGCTACTCTAGTAGCCATGACTCAAATTCCCGACGCAAGTAAAGTAAAACTCCTAAAAATTTGGCAATAGCAACAACTTGTTTTTGAAAAAGGAGTAATAAGTTCCTTTGATAATTCTGCTAAACTCTGGTAGGATATTCTCAAGAAGTACATAAGAGTACAGAGAATATCCATCCCACTTCTATGCAAAGGAACAATGAGCGTTACATCAATAGTCCACCAATTATGCTTGAATTGCCTACATAATTTACCATTGATCTTTTGACAATCAAAATATACTTAACATAGATACTAATGAATCCAAATGGATCATGGAAGAGGTACATGCAGGAACATGTGGACATGTGGCCCACACATGAACGTAATAGCTTAAGCCAAGAAAATACTCTACATAGGATATTATTGGCAAAACCTCAAGCAGAAATGTGTGAGATATGTAAGGAGCTGTCATCAGTGCAAAATAAATGCTAACTTAAAGCATACTTCGGTCTCACTCCTCTACAACATAACATCCCTTTCACTCTTCTATACATGGGCATTGATGTCATCGGGAAAATTTATCCCATGCTTCAAACATACACGAGATCATACTCGTAGATATAGACTACTTCAACAAATTTGTTGAAGCAACCTCTTACAAAATCACCACTAGATATTTAGTCCCTCACGCACTGATTTCAGACAATGGTCAACACTTCAAAGGGAAAGTGTTGCAATTGCTCGACGAGTTCAAGATCGTGTATCTTAAGTCATCACCCTACAGACCCCAAACTAATGGTGCGGTCGAAACGGCAAACAAAAAAGCTAATAGAATCATCAAGAAAATGATTGACACGTACAAGGACTAACATGAGAAATTGCCATACGCCTTATGGGGATATCGTACAACCTTTAAAACATTGACGGACAAAACACCCTACTCAGTAGTTTACGCCATGGACGTCGTATAATCCATCGAAATTTAGATACCAACTCCAAGAATCACTCTTAGAAAGTCATGTTATTAAAGAAGAATAACTCAAATCTCGATATGATTCACTGCCATAAATGGATGACAAGAGGTTAAAGGATCTCTATATAAAACTCAAGCTTACAAAAAATGAATATCAGACACCTTCAATAGAAAGGTAAAACCCAGAAACCTCAAAGAATGTGATTTCATTCTTAAACGAACCTGGGAACTCCTAAACCCCAGGATAAAATTATGTCTCCAATGGGAAGTACCCTTCCTAATCAAGAAAATCCTCTCTAGAAGAGTTTTCTGCATATCTACGCTAGAAGGCGAAGAATTTATTGCACCTAGCAATCTTGACGCGTTTAAAAGATATTGTGTATAACATCAATCTATGCGAATAATAGTTCTAAGATCGACCTTGAAAGAAGCTTATTTTAATAGAGTTAAATCTAAAGTTTTGTAAAACTTGTACCATATATAGAGGACTCGTGTCCAAACTGCGATAAACCTGATTCTTTTCATTCATAAAAATAAAGGAGAGAAGATATGTAGGCAAACTGCATGTTTGCGGGCCTAGTTATTAATAAAAAATTATATATAAATGTTTTAGTGTTGGTTGAGGTATTGAAATCACCATTTGTTTTCATTCAGACTCTAGTCTTGATAGCTACAGCAAAAGCGGAATGAACTGATTCTACCATATACATCCAATAACTAAAAAATTCGTGATAACTCATACTCTAGTCTTGATTTCAAAGAGGTTTTGGAATTGAAATCACAATTCGTGATAACTCATACTCTAGTCTTGATTTCTACTACAAGAGTATAATGTACTGATTTACCAAATATACCCAGATTCAACAAAAAAAGAGAAAAATGAAAAAAAAAACAAAGTAGAAAGTTGGTAAACCTCTCTAAAGATATTTTACGATGAGTGAACTATCAAGAAATTTTTTCAAGGCCAACAACCAAAAATAGTTGCATCTTTGTCAAAACATCGAAGTTTTAACTATCTTTTTTGAGACTTATGATTTCAGATAATTGTTTATACATGAGATCAAATTTTTGTCCGATATCTCGAAAATTGGGGAAAAGGAAATATAATTCCTAGATAAAAGAAAAACCATTAGAAAGGAGAGGAAGAGGTGTTTACAGCCTAGTCCCAATTACGTTTTGAATCCGAAAATGTCATGGTTCGTTAGAAGAATTAAGGTCCATACCAATCTCGAAAAAAAAGATATAAAGATAGGACTAGGTAATAAAAAATATCCCTTTATCCAAAAACAATTAGTCACATGGGAATGCCATTTTGAAAAAAAAAAGAAAAAGGCTTCTGTTGAAATATTCCCTTAAAAGACAAGTGTTTGGACCAATACTACAAAAGAAAATAAGCAAAACCAAAACCCTATTTGTCAATAGGTACGAGAAATCTTTTTTATACGATTCCTTTTAAAACCTTATTTCTTAATAGGAATCAAAAACTTGTTTGTTGACAAGTACCCGAGATCCTTCGTACATGATTCTCCAAAACCCTATTTATTGATAGATGCGAGACTTCGTTTTTATACGAGTCAGTCTAAAGCCCTATTTATTAATAGGTATCAAAACATTGCTTGTTGAAAAGTAACCGAGATCATTCGTACATGATCCGACAAAACCTTATCTATTGATAAATATGAGACATTGTTTTATACGATTCCGTATAAAACCCTATTTGTTACTAGGTATCAAAACATTGTTTTTTGATAAGTACCCGAGATCAATCGTACATAATTTGCCAAAATCGTCGATAAAGATCATTTTTATACAATTCATTTCTAAAACCCTATCTGTTGATAAGTATTAAAACCTTGTTTGGTGACAAGTACCTGAAATCATTAGTAACGATCCTCTAAAAACCCAATTTGGCGATATGTACGAGAGATCATTTCATACAATTCTATTCTAAAACCATATTTGTTGATAGGTGTAAAAACATTATTTTTCAATAGATACGAGACATTGCTTTTACACGTTTAAATCCAAAATCCCTATTTATTGATATGTCCAAAAGTCTTCCCGTCGACAAGTATCTGTGATCATTCGTTCATGATTCTACCAAAACCCAATCTTTCGATGGGTCTCCAATCAAACCCTATCTCTCGATAGGTATCAAAAACCTTATTTGTTGATAAGTACCGCGATCATTCGTACATGATCTTGTTAAACCTTATCTCCTGATAGATATTGTAAGTCAAAACCCTAATTGTCGATAGGTCCAAAACTCGTATTTGTTGACAAGCCTAAAGATCATACATACATGATCATGTCAAACCCTATCTCTCGATAGGTACAAAAACTATATCATTTGATATGTACAAAAATCCTATCTCTCGATAAGTGCTCAAACCCTATCTCTCGATAGGTATCCAAAACAAACTCTATATAGGTATTCAAACTCTATCCCTTGATAGGTATTTAACCCAAATCCTATCCCTCGATAGGTACAAAAACTCAATCTCTCGATAGGTTTTTAAACCCTATCTCTTGATAGGTATCCAACACAAACCCTATATCTCGATAGGTACTCAAACTTTTTCTTGAAAGGAATCTGATAAAAAACATGTTTCTCTATTGGTACTTCTCCTAATTCGCCACATCAAAAACATATATGCCGATAGTGACATGATCATTTGTATATGATCGCCATAAACATTACTTGTTGGTAACCTTCGTGGCAAGTTTGTTAAGCTCCCATGATAAATTTATATGTTAAAAGTATCATGATCATTTATATATGATCCCCTTAAGCATTACTTGTTAGTAAGACTTGTGATAAGCTCATTAGCTTTCACTAAAATGAATATGTGGATAGTTCCATGATAATATACATATATATGATCACCTTATATGTTACTGGTTAGTAACCCACATGAAAAGTTATTAAACATTCATGTCTCATTTATGTCTAATTAAGTGATTGTGACCTTAGTCGTTTATATATGCCTATCTTGAATAATCTATTGATATTCATACATAATAAGAGTTGGTTTTTCAACAAATGTCTATAATTATCTCTATATCATATTACGGATACTTTGTTAAGATATTTGAAATAGGATTCCAAGAATTATCCTGGTTAGGATAATCACTAAGGAAAGATCAATTGGCAATGCTTGGAGCACCTCAATGAAAGATATACACATCAACATCAGGTCACTTCAACGTCACCACATTACATGTTATATCTTTCTATAAACCTCAATAATATAAATTTGGAAAGACAAGTTTAGTGTTAATGTCATGCTCGAATCTGCGTTTTGAAAATCAGTTTGTTATAATCAAATTTGATTCGAGAGGGAGACACTGCAACACTAAAAATTTACATACCCAATTTATAAATTTAAAATATAATTAATTTTATTATTTTCGAATAAATAAAATCAAAATAATTAACTCTAAGATCAAAACCTAATTAAACAATTAATTGGATTAATTATTGCAATAATTAAATTCTAAATTAATCAAGGATAATAGCCAATGAAAATAAATAAAATAATTTGGAATAAAAGTTGTATCGATTTTGTCTCAAATTAATTTTAGAAAAATTAAAAGGGATTAAAATAAATAATTTATGATAAATGTTATATCCATTTTATCCCAAAATATACAAAAATAAAATAAATTGGAAAAATACATGTCATATTTAATTTAAATATTTTGTATATTTAAAAATTTAGAAAAATAAAATCAATTTCAAATAAACCCTTAAGGTTTAAATAAAATAAATAAATTTGTAATCTAGTACAACCGAAATCCTGAAGGATCGCTGCAACCAGAACTACCACCTTCAGATAGGCGCTGGATTTTCATCCAATGCCAAGGAATTGCTCGTTGCAACAAAGCAAGGGCGCATCTGCGAAGCACATAATCAGCTAATGTGTACCCCAACGTTGTTAGCTAAAACGCAACAGAACGTGGATGAATTGCTAACGGAGAGTGGTGTCTGCTTTTTCGCCCGAAACGACGTTGTTTCATCCCTGGATCGTCGTCTTTGTTACGGCGCTGAAAGCATAAGAAAAAAGTCATCTTTGAATTTTCAAATATGGAACTCTGACATTTTTTGATCATTTTGCATCATTCGAAAAGTGAAATGATCACCATAGTTCTTTGATCATTTCAACTAGACATACGATCGCCATAATGGCCTACGCCGGCAACTGGTCGGAAGAACAACTAAAACACTATTATGAGTGTTTGACTAATTTAAGCCCACATGATCGATCAACCGAATTCATGAGGATATAAATAGTCTCCCTTGATCAATCCGAATGCAAGGAATAATATCTTAATCCTCAAATCATAATTTTCTGAAAATTCGGCAAAGAAGCTTTAACCTTCTAGATTTTTATTTTTTTTTCTAGGCCTTAAAGCTTGGATCCAGGAATCCCTAAGACTTCCTAAGGCCTAATGTTCTCCAATGCTTAGTAAGTTTTCAATCATTCTCTAATTCAATCTTCTAGTTTGAAATTAAAATTTTTTATTTTAGTTTTTATAAGCTTGTATATTGTCTAGTTGTTGAATTTTGTGATTGGAAAACGATCATAGGATCATTTGTAAGCTTTATGTTGAAGCTGAAACCGATCAATCAAATAAGAATTTGGAAAAATCTAAAATCGGATATTCTATTCTTGAGGTTTCCAACATGTTTCTAATGATATTGGAAACCTATTTAGATCATGTTCGATCCATCCCGACCATATTTGATCAAAATCAAAATTTTCAAAATAAAAGAAATTTTAAGTTCTTGAATTTGTCAAAATGAATAGCTAGTGTTCATGTTTTGGTATCAATCAATCATATGAAGTATAAGGAAGTTATTAACAAGTTCCTTACACTTCATTAAAGCTTAAAAATAAAAACAAGATTTTTGGTCTCAAAATTGTTTTCAACAATCTAGGGTGAATGATACCTTGGGATGATGTTCATAATGATTCTGGGAGCTTTGTAAAGTTATCATATCCTCAATACAAACTACAAAACCTGTAATTTTGATGTTATAGAGGACCGACAAGTTTAACTAGGATCGACATGTCCGACTGAGGAATTTCAGTCAGGATCAAAAGGTGAGACCGAGAAATTACAACCATCACCAAGAGGTCTGACCGTGGAATTTCATTAAGGTCAGAGAGGTCCAATAATGGAATTCCAACTAGGACTGAGAGGTCCGGCTGAGAAATTACAATTAGGACCGAGAGGTTTGACTAAGGAATTTTAGATAAGAACGAGAGGTCCGACCGAGGAATTTCAACAAGAACTGAAGATTCTTACAACCGACCGAGGACTCTAACCTAGACTGTGGAGTCTCACACCCAACCGAGAATTACCAAATCTAAGACCAATGAAGTTATCTTCAAGCTAAGTCAAGATCGGTTGTTTCCCCACCTCGACCGAGGATCTTTCACCTATGATAAAAGTTGTTAGCCCCCGATCGACAAAAACAAACTTAGAACCGAGGACACCAGTTTTAGGGCATGTTTGGTTGCACTTTTAATTTTTCAAAATTAATTTTGGAATTTTGGAATCATAAACCATTTTGTAAAAATCCCAAAAAAAATAAAATGATTTCAAAATATTTTTGGGAAATTTCCACAAAAAATATATTTTGATAAGAGCTCGTTTGGGATTTTATTTATAAACCCTGATGTCTTTAAATGCTAATGTTTTTCACGTATTTTCCTCCCTAGTCATCATCATCAGCAATAGGTACTAGCATTTAAATATTGTTGTTATCATATTAAATACACAAAATATGTGCATGTCTAGGACCAGAAGAATATTTGGTTAAAATAAAACGTTATACAACTCATTTTCAAAAAGCTAAGATTTTAGAGGATGAAGCGTGAAAGTTATTTCTCGAGTATCACCAAATTACAAATAAAATAAAACTCTAGTAAAAAAATACGATTATACACGTATACCTTTTATTGATTTAAAAAATTAATTGACGACTCTTTTTCAAATAAATAATCTTTTAAATTAATATTTTTTTATTAGTTAAAAATCAATAATTTTATAACTTACGTCTTAATTTGATTATTTCAAATATAAATGATTATTTAAACTTGAATTAAATTAATTATTTTATAATTAACTTCAAATTATTAAGATTTATTTAAATCTTTTAAAAATCTGTTAGAGCCACGAGATTTTCTGAGTTAAGGATTTTCTGAGAGTTAGAGACTTATAAATAAAATTGATTTTTTTTTTGTAAAACATATTAATATTTATAATTTGACATTTTTCAAATTATATTATATAATTATATATCTCATCCTTTCATATACATAAATCCTAATAAGCTATAATATCATTAGCATACAACTTACGTTACTACTCAATTTTTTTGTCTAGATAATTATAATTATTGCTCAATTTTCTTGTCTAGATAATTATAATTATGATTGATATTTTTGTTTGTCTATTCAATTTTTAGAATGACAATAAATATAAATTATTTAGAACAAAACAAAATTTGATTATCCTATTTGTTTTAGTTATTTAATATATATATATATATATATATATATATATATATATATATATATATTATTCCTTAAAAATTTAGAAAAATAATTTTATATTTTATTTTAAAAATATTATTAAAAAATCATTTTAAAAAATGTTTATTGAGAATAATTCATTAAATGTATTAAAAATAACTTCAATTTACTTTGTAAAAACGTTAAACATTTATTATAACTGTTAACATCATAATTGAGAATAAAACTCATAAATTATCTCTGATTTTTATAACATAATTATCCAATAAATGAACCTATCACTTTTTAATTTATTTATGAATTATAAAATAAAATCAAAATGTTTTATTTTCACCAAAATATATTCTTATTATTATACATTAATAACAATTAACAATTTATTGTACTAAAGTCTCCAATTGATTGGTAAGTTTTAATTTATTAAATTTTAAATAAACAAATTATTAAAATTAACCAATATTTTTTTGTAAAAACACAAAAGTTAGATTTTTATTGTTTAATATATTATAGGAAATGACTATAAAGGATAATCAAAAATATGTGAAGAAATAACTTCTTTAACAACTATTTATTACTTTAATCAGTCAATAATATTAATGAAAACAAAACTTTTTGTCAAATTAATATTATTTTATATTATATTTAATGTCATTAATTAAAAATAAATGGAATAAGTTATTAATAATTTTTTAACTTTAATGATCAAATTACTGTTACTTACTTGTTACTCACTATCCTTTTTAATTTGTTAATTAATTACAAAATAAAATTAAAATATTTTCATTAACAATTAATTATTTATTGTATATAATTCTTTAATTCATTATTAATTTATAATTTATTAAATTAAAATAAAATAAATAAATAACAAAATTAGGCATAAATAACTTTAATTGGCCACATATTTATGTTTTTCTTAATATGGATAAAAATATTATTTGATTTGATTTTATAATATAATAAAATTTAATTATATAATTAAAATTTTAATAATTATTATAATAAAATTAATATATATAATAACATAATTTTTATTTAATATATATATTTATATTGGTGTGAATATGATTCGTAATTTTTAATTTTGTTATAATTCATAATATTACACATCAATAAATTTAGATTTTGATAATTTAATTATATATAAATTTAAAATTTTTATATATATATATATATAATAAAAACAATATTTTATTTTTAAACCTTAATGTCTTTAAACACTAAATTTTTCACATATTTTCTTCCTTAGTCGTCATCATCAACAATAGATAATCGCATATAAATATTGTTGTTACCATATTAAATACACAAAATATGTGAATGTCTAGGACCGGAAGAATATTTAGTTAAAATAAAACGTTATATAACTAATTTTCAAAATCCAAGATTTTAGAGGATGAAGTGTAAAAGTTATTTCTCCAAACTACAAACCAAACAAAACTCTAGTAAAAATTACGTTTATATATGTATACCTTTTATTGATTTTATAAATCAATTGACGATTCTTTTTCAAATAAATAATCTTTTAAATTAATAAATTTTTTATTAGTTAAAAATAAATAATTTTATAAATTACATCTTAATTTGATAATTTAAATTTAAATGATTATTTAAACTTGAATTAAAATTAATTATTTTTTAATTAACTTCAAATTATTAAGATTTATTTAAATCTTTTAAAATTCTGTTTTATTATAAAAAAATTAACGCGCAAGTCGAGATTAAAAATTTTAGAACCACGAGATTTTCCGAGTTAAGGATTTTCTAGGAGTTAGAGACTTATAAATAAAATTGATTTTATTTTGTTGTACAACACATTAATATTTCTAATTTGACACTTTTTAAATTATATTATATAAATATATATCTCACCCTTTCATAGACATAAATCCTAATAAACTACAATATCATTAACATACACCTTTAAGTACTTTCTTGTCTTGATAATTATAATTATGGTTGGTATTTTTTTTTGTATTTATTCAAATATTTTATTTAATTTTTACAATTACAATAAATATAAATTATTTAGAACAAAACAAAATTCGATTATCCTACTTTTTTTTAGTTATTTAATATATATATATATATATATATATATATATATATATATATATATATATATATATATATATATATTATTCCTTAAAACTTTATAAAAATAATTTTATATATTTTTTTAAAAATATTATTAAAAAATCAATTTAAAAAAAGATTATTGAGAATAAATCATTAAATGTATTAAAAACAACATCAATTTACTTTTTAAAAACGTTAAACATTTATTATAACTATTAACATTATAATTGAGAATAAAACTCATAAATTATTTCTGATTCTTATAACTTAATTATCCAATTAATGACACTATAACCTTTTAATTTGTTAATTAATTATAAATAAAATCAAAATGTTTTAGTTTCATAAAAATATATTCTTATTATTATACATTAATAACAATTAACAATTTATCGTACTAAAGTCTCGAATTGATTGGTAAATTTTAATTTATTAAGTTTTAAATAAATAAATTATAAAAATTATCCAATGTTTTTAGTGAGCACACAAAAGTTAGATTTTTACTGTTTAATATATTATAGAAAATGACTATAGAGGATAATAAAAAATATGTGAAGAAATAACTTTTTCAGCAACTTGATCAATAATATTTATGAAAACAAAACTTTTTGTCAATTTAATATTATTTAATAATATATTTAATATCATTAATTAAGAATAAATTGAATAAGTTATTTATAATTTTTTAACTTAAATGATCAAATTACTGTTACTTACTTGTTACTAACTGTCATTTTTAATTTGTTAATTAATTACAAAATAAAATAAAATATTTTAATTAAAAATTAATTATTTATTGTAGTTAATTCTTTAATTCATTATTAACCTAAAATTTATTAAATTAAAATAAAATTAATAAATAACAAAATTATCAATTATTTTTAGTAGGCATAGATTTATTTTATTGGGCACATATTTATGTTTTTCTTAATATGGGATAAAAATATTATTTGACTTTATTTAATAATATAATGAAATTTATTTATATAATTAAAATTTTAATAATTATTATAATAAGATTAATATATATAATAAAACAAATTTTATTTAATATATATTTATAGTGGTGTGAATATGATTCCTAATTTTCATTTTTGTTATAATTCAATTATTGTTATTCGTATTATGGTAGTTCACTAAAATTAGATTTTGATAATTTAATTACATGTAAATTTAAAATTTATATATATAGTAAAAATAATTTTTTATTTTTAAATCCTAATGTATTTAAACGATAATGTTTTTAACATATTTTTCTCCTTAGTCATCATAATCAACAATAAGTACTCGCATTAAAATATTGTTGTTAATAAATACACAAAATATGTGCATGTTTAGGACCGGAAGAATATTTGATTAAAATAAAACGTTATATAACTAATTTCAAAAGCCAAGATTTTAGAGGATGAAGTGTGAAAGATATTTATCCAAACTACAAACCAAACAAAACTCTAGAAAAAAATACGTTCATATACGTATACCTTTTATTATATACGTATACCTTTTATTGATTTTAAAAACCATTTGACGACTCTTTTTAAAATAAATAATCATTTAAATTAATAATTTTTTATTAATTAAAAATATTTAATTTTTATAAATTACATTTTAATTTGATTATTTCAAATCAAAATAATTATTTAAACTTGAATTTAAATTATTATTTTTATAATTAATTTTAAATTATCAGGATTTATTTAAATTTTTTAAAATTCTGTTTTATTATAAAATTTTCTAACACGCAAGTCGAGGTTAAAAAATTTTGAATATTGAGATTTTCTTAGTAAAGGATTTTCTATGATTTAGAGACTTATAAATTTAAGAGTTTTTTTTATGTTGTGATATGTTATTTTAAAAAAATTCAATATTGATATAATTTGTATCATGTCCAAAGACACCTATATTGTTTGTTTGTATGTGTTATAAAAGACAATATATTTTTATTTAATTATTATTTTTTATATTTTCAATTCACTCTTTTGTAATATTTTAGGCACCATATTTATAATTAAAATTTGTACTTTTTAAATAAAATAGTATAAATCAAACAAACTTAAAATGAAATTTACTTTTATAATTTACCTTTCTTTGTATTTTTTCATTTTTAGAAGAAAAAAAAAAGATCACGTGTCCAAATGTGGCATAGGACTTCAGTCATGCTTTGGGCTTGCTTTACTTTTTTGGCAATGTTTAATTCTTTCGCTCTAGAGTTGAAAAAGTTTTTTTATGAGAAGAGAAGAGAAGAGAAGAGAAGAGAAGAGAAGAGAAGAGAAGAGAAGAGAAGAGAAGAGAAGAGAAGAGAACGAGGCTCTCTCTTCCAATGCTTTCCATACGTCTCACATTCATTTGTGACTCCGAACATGATATCAGGTGCCTTATATACCTTCGAACGAAGTACAGGGACAAAGATTAACATATGAGTGGTATCTTCGCTTTTTCGGATGGCACACTCACAAATAATGATAAAGAGTGAGCAGTCATATTTCTTTCAAATATATTTTCGATTATTCACTAGTGATACGATGAATTGCAAAACTTAGATACTAGTTTTTTCATTTCTTGTACATTTTTCGATGAGTCAAAACCTAAATGTATCATTACAAGCGATACAATAATAACTAGAACAATTATTGTTTACTTGTATCTATGACTATTATTTGTGATCTAAGTTTAAAAAAATAGTTTATATTTGTTTAGTAATATCTATTTAATTTGGTCTTTTTGTTGCTTTACACTATCTATTTAAATAAATTCTTTGGGATTAAATTGAAGAGGACCTGTCACTGAACTATCTCCAACTAAGTTGATCTCATCACCGTCAATGTCATTTTAAACTTCGTTTGAGTTTATATTCATATTTTTATTTTTATTTCCTCTAAAATATAAATAAATAAAAACAAAAAAGAATCCATATATATATATATATATGTTAGGATCTAGGTCGCGGCTGGAGGACCGGGGTTGGCCGGTTAGCGCGTCTCACTCAAAGGGTGGTGATTAATCCGGTTAGAGATTAACACCGGGGTTTCAATACTACACAAACTGTCACAAACCCTTGAACCAGGTTCAAACGCGGAAGTGGTTTGTTTCAGGTTGAAGCAGCACACTCACAAGATAGGCAGAACCTGTTTTGAATAGGACAGGTTTGGAAATTGCTGGGTCGGTTTTTGGGACTTAGTGATTCGGTTGGAGCGGTATTAGTCGGTTAGTGCAGATCGGTTATAAAGTAAAGTAAGCAGAAAGTAAGTAGCAAGACAGGTTTTTATGGATGTTCGGAGATAAAACTCCTACGTCACCCCTTCCTCTCGAAACCGCGAGAAGGATATTAACTAAGGAATACAAACACAATCCGATCGAGACTTATTTCCTGCTCGATAACACTCGTACAATTTTGACCGAAATTGTAGAATTATACTTCAACTAAGCGCTTAAGCTTTCTAGAGATACAACACAAAATGTTGAAAGTTTAGAACTTGTAATTCTCAAAGATCCCTTATGTGTCCCGCATTTACTCCTCTTTAACTCCTTCTTTTATAGGTGAAATGTGCCGACAGTCACATTTCATTTTCTTGAATCTGATTGGTTGAGCGGAGGTTCATTGATTCAGACCTGGCGGTCTAGTCTTTAGACCTGGCGGTCTAGTCTTCCAGTGTGTAGGTCAAACCGGCTAGGTTTGTCTTTTACTCAATGTGGTAACTGTCGGTTAGACAGTTGTCTGTACTTGAAAGATTGTCTTTCTGATTTATCCTGAAGTGGAAAGGTCTTGTAGGACGATTTTCTGTAGCCTGCAGACTTTTCTCAGACTTGTATGAATATGGCAATGTTCAGTCTGTTCCTTTGGCATCATTCTCAACAGATACCCAAAGTATCTTTTTATGCTGGTCGGTCATGTATGTTAACCGGATGACTTTCGGTTTTGACCGATCCTGTCTTTCTTGTTTGGTCAGGTTTTTGGTCGGTTTGATGACTTGTCCGGTAGAGTTTCTTAACCGGTTGAGTAATTTGACCGGTCCGATTCTTTGTCTATTCCTGCATAAGAAGTTTGTTTGTGTTAAGTTCTATTATCCGGTCTAATTTTATCTAACAATTTCTCCCTTTTTGATTATTTTATTTAAAATTAACAAAATCATGTAAGAGTGCAAATGTAGGCCGGTTTTGTTTTTAAGAGTTTTCTTTTCCGGATTTTTAGAAACTGTCTTGGGAGAATTTTTCGAAAAATTTTGGAAAATTTTGAGAAAAATTAAAAAAAATTTTTTTATCTCTTTTATCTTATCAATTTCTCCATTTTTGATTATTTTATTTAAAATATTCAAAATCATGTAAGGTTGCAAATGTAGGCCGGTTTCCAAAAATAACTTTATATATATATAAGTAAAGATAACCGCAGAAGAGCAAAATATTATATATGTAGAAACCGAAGTGAACATAAGTAAAGATAGAAAAGATAGCCCCTATTTCTTCAATTTGGACGGCAGGAGTTCATCCATCAGATCATCTGTTGTTTGTCCCTTAGCCGATTTAGCCGGCCTTAAAGAAGAACCTCCAGCTCCTGAGGTGCCCGTGTGAGATGAGAATTGTTGACCGAGTGTTCTGATTGGAACCGCATCGAAAATCCGCTGTCTTGTGAGTTGCGGCTGGAATTCCTCTTCGAAATCATCCTCGGTGTGCAAAGTCGTGTTTAGTGGAGGGTCAACAACCGTCTCGGTGATTCTGTCCAGCATCTCGGTGACTTGAGATTTCTTTGAAGGAGCCTTCCTTTTTCTTGTCGCCGGAACCGAAGAGGAGGGAGCCGCCTGGGACTTCTTGTGAGCCTTTTCGAAATTGTGGTATGTGTCTTGTTGAGCCTTTAACCGGTTGGCCTCTTCGGCTTGTTTGGCCGCCATGGTTTTTGCGAGTTCCGGATTTTTGGCCGTTAAATGTCGTATGTGTTCGGCGAAGTTCGCATCATACCATGCCTCCCCCTTCTCTGTCCGGTTCTGCTCATCTAGCGCATCCTGAAGTTCCTTAGCCGCCTGAGCGTTTGCCTCCTCAATCGTTTTATCGGCAGCCAGCTTGGTCATTATTAACTCAGTCACCTGCTCGGTGACGGCCTTGAGGTCGACTTCAAGCTTGTTGTTCATTTCCTCAAGGGTTGCATTCTTCTCTTCAAGATGTATGACCCTGTCGAGTGTCGAACCAACTTGGGTACTTGACCGCCCCAGGTCCTCATCGACCGTTGTCAGCCGTTGCTCGGTCTCCTCTTGAGACCGTTCCATCTCTGTTACCCTTTGGCTGACCGACTCGAGGTCATCCACCAACTTCGGAGTCATATCCTCCAAGGCTATGGTTCGCTTAAGATGAGCGTCGTACAGTACATTGGCATGACCGTAGTTGGTTTCCACCGAAGTGATCTGCTTGCTCGCGTGGCCAAGATCATCCCTTGTTGTCTCGGCTATCCTGACTGGCTGAACCGCTAACTTCTTAATTTTCTTCTTCCATGGCTTAACCGCATCGTTGACAAACTCTTCAATGAGAGTCTTGACCCTTTCTTCTGTTACAGCCGGTTCTGAATTCCCGACTTGTCAGATGCAGAATTGTCGGTGAGAAGAGTCTCTGTCCTGTCGTCGGTTATGTTGATTGGTTGATCCGCTGGAGGAGAATCTATCTTTTTATCGCCTGGATTATGACCGTCAACATTATCATGAGGCGGAGAGTGCGTTGTATCTTGTTGTTCGGGCACCGCTTCAAGCAGCGCCACTTCTTCTGTGAACTCTCTTTCCTTGACCGCAAGTAGCTCCAACACCAAGAGTTGTAGTCGAGAATTCGGTGTTCCCAGAGTATACTTTTCTGTTAGACGTTGAATATGTTCGGCCAGCTTTTGTAACCGAGCACACGGTTTCACTATTGCGTGTCGGTTCAAGGCTTGAATTGGATCCTGAGCCTTTGTTAGGTTGATGACTTCCTCCTCCATCTCCATCAACCTTTCGAATTTCTGTCCAGCGGTTAGGCCCGATAGCATTTGTTTGTAGAATATTTCATTTCGGTACTGGAACCACCGTAAGAATACGTCGGATACCTCCTGGGCTTGCTGATGGATTCCCTCCATGATTCTGCGCACGATTTTCTCGGCCATCTCCTGGGTGTTGTCGTTAGCGTGAACATTTTATTCCTTAGGGCCCTCTTCACCGGTATCGATGTTTTCAAGATAGGCCGATTGTTCCTCGTCCATCGGTCCTTTTCCTTTACCGGACTCATTTTCTTCGGTATTCTGTAAAGCGGTTCGGTCAGAACTAGAGGCCGAATCGTCCTCATGTTGCGTTTCGGATGGCGGATCTGCGAATTCTATCGGTTTCTTGCTTTCGGATTTCTCTTTTACCGGAGTTGCCTTTTTAGCGCCTATCTTCTTTTGGCCACCTTTAGAGACCTTCCCGTTGCTCTTCCTTTCCTTGAATTGGCGAGACCTTATGATTTTGCTTGAAGAAAGAAGAACACCCGGACCGGTGTTGATATTGTAGTGGAGCATAATTTTCCCGAGTGGGATGGCGTATCCCCATGACCGGGTGGAATCCGGTACCACCATTTCCTTTAGGTTGTTGAAAATATCCTTCGCCCAGTTAATTTTGATGTCGTTTAGTAAACCGACAAGCATCTCGATTTTTGCTTTGGTGAGATTGTCAAAATTTCCCCCTCTCGCCTGGACCAACTTGGTGAAGATGTCACATAGCGGTATGTATTCCGGTCGAAGTGATGATTTCTTTCCGGAGACTTCTACAGGAGCCGCGGTTGCCGAGAGAACCAGGCAAGCCGCCTCGAAGGTTTCTCGATCTAGATCCGCCGAAATGTTGCATCCTTCTGTTGGTAGGTGTAGGATTTCAGCGACCGACTCTTCGGTTAGGTCGAACTGCTGACCACCGACGGTTGCGGTTATTGTTCTGCCGGTGAGAGATGAGGTTTTAAAGAAATCCTCAACCGCTTCCTTGTATAGAACAAACGGACCACCTAGGAAGTATTCGAGGCCGGACTCGGAAATCCGGGATAAAACTTGCTTTACCAGAGCCGAACTGTTTGTCCGGATTTCCTCAAAGTCGACCTGGACTATATGTTTGAATAGTGCAGAGTCGCGACCCATTGTTGATGATTGAATCGAGAGAGCAAGAGAAAACCGCTTTGAGAGAGTTTGAGAAAGTTGAGAGCTAGAGATAGAAAGTCGAATCGCGTAAGAATGAAATAAAATGACTAAGGACCCCATTTATAGGTGCGGTTTGGAATTCCAACTGTCGCGAACCGTCCCATCACCTTTAGGCGGGAATTTTCCCTCCAAGTGTATTGGGCGGCAAACAATGGGCGGCAAGCCAAAAGGCGGCAATCAAAAGGCGACAATCAAAAGGCGACAATCAAAAGGTGGCAAAAGATTGGCGGTAAATCAAAGCGGGAAACCAAAGGCGGGATATTTCAGCGGGAGTTTTTGGGCGGGAAATTTCCCTCCAAAGATTTTGAGTGGTCTTTTGATTTTGGTTTTGATGAGGCGGTCCCTTTTCAAAGCCGTTTATGAAGAGATGTGATTTATTAACCGCAATGATGCGGTTTTTGATTTAAACAGGATTTTTCAACGAATACGAAGTGATTTATCTGTATAAACCGGTTAGTTAGATGGATGTTCTGTTTTTGCACCTTTTGATCCGGTTATGAAACTGAAATAGAGTTTTTATTGAAGAAAGTGTACAAGATAGAAACCGATACATGGGTGGGTTTAGAAATAGAAATACATAAGAAATAAAGATACAACTTAAGTGATAACTATCCTAGAAAGCTTTTCTTCCACCCCATCCATATCAAGAATGTTCGAAGGAGATGCCGGTGTGCCCGGTCCAAATTCTGGAAGATGTTTGAGAATGAGTCGACTTATATGATTAGCATATCCGAGACCTTTCTTGGTCAGCACCATAGTTTTCATATTTTGGAAAATGACCGATGACCAATTGATAGGCGTATTGCTAACAATGTAGGTCATCATGTCGAACATTCGTTTTGAGTAGCGTTGATTAGGAGATTGGAAAATGACAGATCGGTTAACAATCTCACAGAGAAGTTGGATGTGGTGGGCAAGGCGGGTTTTCAACCCGTAGTTCTCCACCGGTACATCGGTACCAGAGAAGAATTCTGAGTAATCGGTTGCTGCACTTCCCACCCAGGTTGGGAAGTCGGAAAACCCTTCTATGGGCAGGTTGAACATTTGAGCAAACTCGGCTTCATCCAGCCAGAAGGTGTGATCTCTCACTGTGGAAACAATGTAGTTTCCTCTTATACAAGAACTTCTGAAGAAGGTCTTGACATCCGGAAGAAGTATGGGACCGGATTCTTCGAGAAAGGTGCGAAGACCGGTGTCAATGAGGGATTCAAACATGAGCTCCTTGGTTTCCAGATCCCAATGTTCCATACAGGAATCGAAATCGATGCTCAAGAAATTTCCTAGAGTTCGGCTTGACATGATTCAAACTTTACTAAGAGAGAGAGTTCAAGAAATTTTGTTTTGAGATGTGTTAGGTGAATTAGAGTGTGGCTCCTTATATAGATCCGGATTTGGAGGGAAAAGATCAGCATTTAATGTTGAAGATCAGTTTTGTCTTATTAATGAAGAGAATATTTATGTTTTCAAAACGTATTGGGAAGAGGTTACTTTTGACCGGTTGCGGAGCTCGAGGTAAGAATCTAGTTCAAAAGTAACCAAGTTAGTTGGATAGTAATTGCTCATGTAGTTGGGGGTTAAGAGTTATTTTTCATTAATGACGGATGTTACAATAAGCTGAAAAGTAACCAATTGAAACCGAAGGTAACATAAACCAAGCTGAGTTGATCATAAGGAGTTGAGCAAAGATACAACCGGTGCGTACAGCAAAATGACCGGTTGTATGAAGGAATGACTTAATATCTGTTGGAGTTGGTGTGACCGTTGGAGTTGATGTGGCGGTTCCTCCTCTTCCAAGATTTTTCAAACCGCTTATAAAATGAGTCAGTGACTTCTTTTGTGATTACCTGGGCTTGGTTCAACCCTTCGCCCGGACAGGGTGAAACTCCAAGCTCCAGAAGTAGACAGCTTAGTTGAGGAACGAGACCGATTGTTCGAACGCCAATCATCCAGATTAGGAGGTCGAACAGCACCCTTGACCAGTTGACCGGTGTACCCGTGGTTATAGCGGCCATCATGTTGAAGGCTGCGGTACAATAGGTGTTGGTGACATCTCCTCCCAGTATGTCTCGACCGATCACATCGTTGAGAAGCTGATACTCAGCTCTCAACTGTGATTTGGCTCCGTGGTCATCAACTGGTTGATTTGACCGAGCAAAGGTCAATGATATTTCGGCCTTTAGTTCAGCCGGTACATTAAGATCGGTCAGCCCTTGCTTCGGTAGGTCGAAGCATCTTGCAAAGTCGCTTTCGGTGAAGTCGAATACAATCCCTCCCACTTTTGACTGAATGTGTGTATCAAAGTGAGGGGTTCCACGAAAAACTCTGGCATTGTAGAAGAATTTCATGACCGATTCCAGGTAGATGACATGTTTGTCATCTAGAAAGTGCTGGAGGCCGGTGTCTTCAAGTGACTTAATCATCTTGAAGACATCGTAGTGTTCAGTACTTAGAGCAGATTTGAAGTCCACTTGAAGGATGTTTGGAAACTGAGACATTTTGTCTTAGTGAGAGAATAAGTTATATCTTGTGATTGTTTTGTTTAAGGTTTTCTTAACTTATATACTAGTTGAGGGAGGATCTTATTATCCAGTGTGTCACAGGTAATTGTGTATGTTATCCATAGGATAAAGTATTTTGCATGAAATAAGCATATCTACAGCCTAGGATGTTGGTCATAGACCTGGACTATGAAAGATATCAAATCTTTACGTCTTTTGAGGTGTGACCATTTTACTTTGAAAAGGTAATTTTTCAGGACAAATAAGTTTAAACGCAGGTAATTATTCCACTTTTGTTCGAAGACCGAATAATCTGAGATAAACTATTTCTGAACCGGTCAGTTATCAGTTGTTCGTCCTGATGCGGTTATTTGGTGCATGCACTAAGTAACCGGTCGGTTTACTCTGACTGATAGTCCAGGCGGTTCTTCCATAGATACCTTGGGAAATTTGGAATCCTACAATTTAGGAGGAACTACTGGTTTTGTCTGTCCGAACCGATTTCCCTTTTTAAGCATCCTTAAAGATAATTTGATTAATATCGGTCAAACCGAGTGTGAGTCTGAATTGAGAAAACTTAGCTTCCTGGAGGGGCTTTATGAAGATATCGGCTACTTGTTGATCTGTCGATACGTATTCCAGCCGGATATGCTTCAGCATGACATGTTCCCGAATGAAGTGATGCCTTATGTCAATGTGCTTGGTTCTAGAGTGTAAAACCGGATTGTAGGTGATCGCTATGGCACTTGTCTTATCACAAAAGATTGAAGATTATTCGGCTATGATACCGAAATCCTTCAGTTGTTGTTGAATCCAAAGAAGTTGTGAACAGCAGCTTCCGGCCGCCAGATATTCAGCTTCTGCGGTTGATGTGGCAACTGATGTCTGTTTCTTGCTGTGCCATGAGACAAGCCGATCACCTAGGAATTGGCATGTTCCGCTGGTGCTTTTTCTATCAACCTTGCAACCTGTATAATCTGCATCTGAATAACTTGTGAGGTTAAAAGATGAGTCTTTTGGATACCACAGACCGACGTCAGGAGTTCCCTTTAGGTATTTCAAGATTCGCTTTGCGTCTGTGTAGTGAGATTGTTTTGGGTTGGCCTGGAATCTTCCACACACACCAACTGCAAATAGAATATCCGGTCTACTTGCTGTCAGGTATAGAAGAGAACCAATGATGCCTCGGTAAGCGGTCAGGTCTACTGCTTCACCCTCATCATCTTTGTCCAATTTGACCGATGAGCTCATTGGAGTAGCGGCTGAGGAGCATAGTTCTTTAACAGTTGAGTGATGAAAGTTTCTTCTTCGAGTTGTTTAACCTAACGACCTAGGAAGAAACTTAATTCTCCCATCATACTCATTTCAAACTTGTTAGTCGTCAGGGTTGAGAATTTATCACATAACTTAGGATCGGTTGAACCGAAGATGATATCATCTACATAAATTTGAATAAGTAGGATATGTTCCTTTTTCTCAAACTTAAATAATGTTTTGTCCACCGAACCGATGGTGAAGTCATGCTTTAACAAAAATGCGGTTAGTGTGTCATACCAGGCTCTAGGAGCTTGCTTTAGACCGTATAAAGCTTTGTTTAACCGGTATACATGGTTGGGTAGTTCAGCATTTTTGAAACCGGGTGGTTGTTCAACATATACCTCTTCACGTAGGTCACCATTCAAAAATGCACTTTTAACATCCATTTGGAAAACCTTAAAATTCTTGAATGCAGCAAAAGCTAGAAAAATCCTAATAGCCTCAATCCTAGCTACAGGGGCAAATGATTCTTCAAAATCAATGCCTTCTTCCTGTTTGTATCCTTGTGCCACTAATCTGGCTTTGTTCCTCGTGACCAAACCGTCTTCATTTCTAAATACCCATCTTGTTCCTATGACCGGTTGATCTTTCGGTCTAAGGACTACGTACTAGACTTTGTTACTCTCAAACTGGTTTAACTCTTCTTGCATTCCCAAGATCCAATCTGGATCTGACAATGCTTCATCCACTCTTTTCGGCTCAATCTGGGATATAAAAGCGGAATTAAAGTATTCCTCCAGGATTTGTCACCTAGTTCGAACAGGTTCTGAAGGGTCACCTATGATTTGCTCAGGAGGATGATTTATGTTCCTTTTGAGGTTCGGTTCAGGAATGTCTACCAAATTACCGTTTACTTGATCAAGGTTAGACATATCTGTAGGCTGAAAAGGATTGTCAGACCGACCGATTTCCTCAGTTTGGACCGAAGTGTCAGCTTCTTGTCGTGGGACAGCTTGATCTGGTTGGTTTTCATCATTACCCACTTGGTCATGGACAAACCGCTTGAAAACCGGAATCTCATCTTCACTATCAGAATGGATATTGTCATTTTCCAGTCTGTTGTGTAGATCAAAGCATGATGCAGTGTTGCTTTCAACCGATTCATCGAAAACAACATGAAGTGATTCCTCCACGGTTAAGGTTCTAGTGTTATACACTCTATAAGCTTTACTAACAGCTGAATAGCCTAGCATGATCCCAACATCGGATTTTGCATCGAAAGCAAATAGATAGGTTTTGCCATTTATATGAATGTAGCATTTACAACCGAAAATCTTAAGATACCTGAGGTTAGGAACTCTATCAAAATATACCTCATAAGGTGTTTTGTTGTGAAACTTATTAATCAAGGACCGGTTTTGTGTATGACATGCGGTGTTGATAGCTTCAGCCCGGAATTTCTGAGCAATACCCGAATCGGCTATCATGGACCGTGCGACTTCCTTGAGAGTTCGGTTTCTTCTCTCGCCCAGGCCGTTCTGTTGAGGAGTCCTAGCAATAGACAACTCGTGTCTAATACCGGATTCATCAAGAAATGCATTTAGAGTGCTATTTGTAAATTCGGTACCTCTATCACTTCTAATGCTATTAATGCGTGTTGATTTTTCATTTTGCAAACGTTTAAGCAGTGTGATCAAATTTGATGCGGTTTCACGTTTGGATGGCAAGAATATTACCCATGTATACTTGGAATAATCATCAACAACTACCATAGTGTAAAGCATACCTCCCAGGCTGACGACCCTAATCGGTCCAAATAAATCCATGTGAAGAAGATCTAAGCATCGGTTAGATTGAATGTGTCCTTTACTCTTAAAGGTTGACCTAGTTTGTTTACCCATTTGACATGCTGAACAAACCTTATCCTTATTAAACACTATGTCAGGAACTCCTTCAACCAACTTTTTACCGCGAATATAGTTTAAAGTTTTCATGTTTAGATGGTTTAGTCTTTTATGCCAAAGCCAGGTTTGATCGGTTTTAGATATCATGCATATAGGATATTCTACTTTATCTACTCTTTAGATGTTTCCTAACCTATTTCTGGTTAGTAGTGTAATGCCTTGAGAATTCTTAACTAGGCATGCATGTTTAAGAAATTCTACAGTGTATCCAGTATCACATATTTGACTAATGCTTAGCAGGTTAAAACGCAGGTTTTCAACTAAGAGTACATTATCAATTGTTAAGTTACCATGGACAATCTTACCCTTGCCCACAGTTCTACCTTTTGAGTTGTCACCAAAAGTGATTAATGCTCCGGTTTCTATTCTGATGTCGGTTAAGAGATTATTGTTCCCAGTCATATGCCTGGAGCAACCACTGTCCAAATACCATTCAGAGTTTCATAGCTGTTTCTTTATATCCTGTAAAATGTACATATTTACAACTATTTGGTACCCACATTTACTTGGGTCCACAAGCGATTAGTCCCTTGGGTATCCAGACCTTGACAAACCGGGCAGCTTTCCTGGTCAATGTCTTAACTACTTTTCTTGCACTCGGTTTTGAATCTTTCTGTTTTCCTAAGAAGGCCCTGTGTGGGGATGATCTTTGGTTTGTCCTATGCGGTTGTGAGTCGGCTTGCCTATTTTTGAACAGGTTGGCTTTCCTTTTCTCAGGGTGAAGCCATTTCTCAGAATCGGTTGGACCTACATAGGTTAGTTTGTCTTCCGTATAATAGACAGTTAGTTCCTCTTCAGCGGTTAAGGAACTTCTTATAAAACTTACAAAGCCAAGATCATCCTTTGTGAGCCTTACATTGTCTAAGTGTTTTTGGCTTTGGGATCTATTGTTTTTGTAACCTAGACCAAACATGCAAGTAGGGTGTTTTTTATAACTACACATTTTTCTTACCATTTCACTAGATCTCTTCCATGCGGTCATTCTATACTGGAGTCGGGCATTTTCTTCCTCGGTCAATTCTTGAACTAGCTCATTGAGATGTTCGATTTCATAGGATAGTTCAGATGTTGACTCGGTTTCTAAGGTAGGGGTTTCATCAGGTTGTATGATCTTTGGTTCGGTCAGGGTGTGTGTTATAAGGTCGGCTCTAGAATTGGGTTGCTTAGGCAATAGAGTTAGTAGGTTCTTATACTCTGCTACCATATCATTCAATGCATTTTATAACTCATCTTTAGTAAATTCTTCACAATGAGAGTCAAATACATGTTCCTCATTTTCCATGAGGCATGTGAGTTCATCATCACTGTCACTGTGAGCCCATAAGCTACCTTCATCATCGGCTATTAGTGATTTCTGAACCTCACTTCCTTCACCGGTTTGTTGATTGTTATTTCGGTTATTTTGATTGTCCGGTTTCCGGTCATCTCTTCTCGGTTTTCTGCATTCCCACTTGAAATGTCCCAAACAGTTGTAGTTATAGCATCTTACATTATATTTATCACCATAGTTGTAGTTGTTTGTCGGTTGGCTTCTTTTCATGAACCTTCCAAATTTCTGTGCAATCATTGCCATGGCATCCTCGGTGAACGATTCAGCGTTTCTGATCGGTGCAGGTGCAACAGGTTCTGTGGATGTGATCAGTGCTCTGGTTGAGGTTGAGGCCGAAACTTCTTCTTCAGTCCTAGACCTCATTTCAAACTCATATGCCTTAAATCTTCGAATACATCATGTAGTTTCATCTTGTTTAGGCAGTTTGATTCCCTCATCACCATTGTCTTTATATCCCATGCACTTGGAAGAGATCTTAACGCTTTCATGATAACTTCCTTGTTGTCATACCTCTTGCCAAGAGTTGCTAGCTCGTCTATCACACCTGTGAACCGGTCACTGTATTCTCTCATTGTTTCTCCCGGTCTCATCTTGATGTTTTCAAACTTCTGCGTAGCCACCATTATCTTGTTTTCCTTGGTTCTTTAATTTCCCTCATGAATCTGTATAACTGTTTCCCATGTTTCCTTTGCGGTTTTGCAATCTCTGATTTTGCAGTACGTGTTTCTGTCCACACCGTTGGAGATGCGGTTTCTGGCATGATTATCAAGATTGTTTCTTCTTCTATCTTCAGCTGTCCAGTCCTTTCTGTCCTTGTCAATGATTATCGGTCCTTCGGCTATGATGAACTGCATCTCGTCATCCATGGTGATTAAGTGCAGGTGCATTCGTGCCTTCCAGTTGGAAAAGTCGTCACCTTCTAGCATTGGGGGCCTATCAAACGACATGCTTGCTTGAGTATTGAAACTAACTGCTCTGATACCAATTGTTAGGATCTAGGTCGCGGCTGGAGGACCGGGGTTGGCAGGTTAGCGCGTCTCACTCAAAGGGTGGTGATTAATCCGGTTAGAGATTAACACCGGGGTTTCAATACTACACAAACTGTCACAAACCCTTGAACCAGGTTCAAGCGCGAAAGTGGTTTGTTTCAGGTTGAAGCAGAACACTCACAAGATAGGCAGAACCAGTTTTGAATAGGACAGGTTTGGAAATTGCTGGGTCGGTTTTTGGGACTTAGTGATTCGGTTGGAGCGGTATTAGTCGGTTAGTGAAGATCTGTTATAAAGTAAAGTAAGCAGAAAGTAAGTAGCAAGACAGGTTTTTATGGATGTTCGGAGATAAAGTTCCTACGTTACCCCTTCCTCTCGAAACCGCGAGAAGAATATTAACTAAGAAATACAAACACAATCCGATCGAGACTTATTTCCTACTCGATAACACTCGTACAATTTTGACCGAAATTGTAGAATTATACTTCAACTAAGCGCTTAAGCTTTCTAGAGATAGAACACAAAATGTTGAATGTTTAGAACTTGTAATTCTCAAAGATCCCTTTTGTGTCCCGCATTTATTCCTCTTCAGCTCCTTCTTTTATAGGTGAAATGTGTCAACAGTCACATTTCCTTTCCTTGAATCTGATTGGTTGAGCAGAGGTTCAGTGATTCAGACCTAGCGATCTAGTCTTCAGACCTGGCGGTCTAGTCTTCCAGTGTGTAGGTCAAACCGGCTAGGTTTGTCTTTTACTCAATATGGCAACTGTCAGTTGGACAGTTGTTTGTACCTGGAAGATTGCCTTTCTAATTTATCCTAGAGTGGAAAGATCTTGTAGGACGATCTTGTGCAGCCTGCAGACTTTCCTCAGACTTGTATGAATATGGCAATACTAAGTCTGTTCATTCGGTATCATTCTCAACAGATACCCGAAGTGTCTTTTTATGCTGGTCGATTATTTATGTTAACCGGATGACTTCCAGTTTTTCCATGTCTTCTTATTGACCGACTGTTTAATGATTCTGGCCTTCTATTTTGATCGATCTTTGTCTTTCTTGTTTGGTCATGTTTTTGGTCGGTTTGATTGCTTGACCGGTTAAGTTTCTTAACCGGTTTAGTTCTTTGACCGGTTGGGTTCTTTGCCTATTCCTGCACAAAGGAATTGTTTTTATTAAGTTTTATTTAACCGATCTAATTTTATCTAACAATTTCTCCCTTTTTGATTATTTTATTTAAAATATTCAAAATCATGTAAGAATGCAAATGTAGGCCGGTTTTCTTTTTAAGAATTTTATTTGGCCGGATTTTTGGAAACTGACTTGGGAGAATTTTTCGAAAAATTTTGGAAAATTTTGAGAACAATTTTGAAAAATATCTTTTATCTTATCAATTTCTACCTTTTTGATTATTTTATTTAAAATATTCAAAATCATGTAAGAAAGCAAATGTAGGCGGTTTCCAAAAATCACTTTATATATATAAGAAATATGCTAAGCAAAATACTATATATATAAAAAATTAAATGAACATAAGTAAAGAAATTAAATGAAGCCCCTATTTCTTCGATCTGGACGGCATGAAATGTTCCAGCAGTTACTCGGTTGTTTTTCCCTTGTCCGCTTGAACCGGCCTGGATGAGGATCCTTGACCGCCTGAAATGCCGGTGTGAGTAAACATCGGTTGACCTATCGATCGGATTGGAACCACATTGAGACCTCGCTGTTTTCTGAGTTGCGACTCTAGCTCTTCTTCGAAATCCTCATCGGCTTGTAAAACCGGGTTAAAATGAGGTTCAACAACCGTATTAGTGACTCTGCCCAATAGTCCCGTGATCTATGCCCTCCTTGAAGCAGCCTTTCTTTTGCGTGTCACCGGAACGAAAGGAGAAGCAACCGTCTTACTTCTTGTGAGCCTTGGCGAACTTATTATATGTTTCATGTTGGGCCCTTAGCCGGGTAGCATCTTTGGCTTGTTGAGCCGCTATGGACGCTGCGATGGCCGGTGCATTGATCGCTATGTTTTGCATATGTCCGGCTATGTTCGCATCAGCCGCTGCTGTTTCCTTCTGTATCCGGGTCTGTTCGTCTAGGGCATCTGGGAGCTTCTGAGCCGCGAGAGCATTCGCCTCCTCAAGTGCCTTGTCCACAGCCAGCTTAGCCGCTATTAACTCCACCACTTGTTCGGTGACCGCTTTAAGGTCGGCTTCAAGCTTGGCATTCTTTTCTTCAAGGGTCATCACCCTCTGACGATCAGATCCTGCTTGGACACCGGATTGAGCAAAGTCCTCCTCGACCTTTGTCAACCTTTGATCGGTCGTTTCTTGAGACCGTTCCATCTCAGCTACCTTTTGGCTTACCAAATCGAGGTCGTTCACCAGCTTCGGAGTTATATCCTCCAATGCCTTTGTTCGGTCAAGATGACCGCCGTACAGCTGATACGTATTACCGTAATTTGTTTCAACGGACGTGATCCGATCGACCGCCTTGTTTAGATCATCCTTTGTTGTCTCGGCCATCTCGAAGGCTTTAGCCGCGGTTTCTTTGATTTTCTTCTTCCATGGCTGAACCGCGTCGTTAACAAATTCTTCAATGAGGGTCTTGACCCTCTCTTCCGTAATGGCCGGTTCCGAGTCCCTGGTTTGAACAGATGCTCGCTGGTCGTTGGGAGGTGTACCTGTCCTGACTTCGGTTATGTTGATGTTCTGGTCCGGTGGAGGAGAGGATAGCTCTTTATCGGTCGAATTCTGACCGCCAACATCATCAGGAGGGGATCTGGATGAGTTCGATGTTTCTTGGTGTTCGAGCTCCGTTTCAAGCCGTGTCAACTCCTCGGTCAGTGCCCTTTCCTTGACCGCAAGCAATTCTAACAGCAACAGTTCAAGTTTAGAGTTCGGTGTCCCCGGAGTATGCTTTTCTTGAAGGCGTTGAATGTGTTCGGTGAGCTTTTGTAACCGAGCACGCGGTTCGACCATCGTTTTTCGTTCTAAGGCGGTTGTGACATTTTGAGCCTTTGTGAGGCTGATGACCTCCTCCTCCATTTCAACCAACTTTTCGAATTTCTGGCCAACGGTTAGACCCGGTAGCATATTTTTGTAGAGTATCTGATGTCGGTGCCAGATCCATTGATAGAACACTTCGGATGCCGCGTTAGCCTACTGATGTATTTCGTCAATGATTCTGCTGACGAGCTCCTCGGCCGTTTTTCGGGTGTTATCGTCAGCGTAATCATCTTCCTCCCCAAGTCCGTCCGAACCGGTATCAGCATTATCATGACTGACCGATTGTCCCTCGACTATCGGTCCTTTCCCCTTATCGGACTGATCCCCTCCGGTATGTTGTGAATCTGTTCGGCCAGAGCTGGATGCCGATTCTTCAGTGTCAGGGGTGTCGGACATCGGATTAGCCGATCCGATTGGTTGTTTATCTTTCTTGCTTCCATATTTTTCTTTTACCGGATCTGCTTTCTTACCGGTTGCCTTCTTCTTTCGGCCACCTGTAGAACCGGAGGCCTTCC
This sequence comes from Impatiens glandulifera, assembly GCF_907164915.1. Taxonomy (NCBI): domain Eukaryota; kingdom Viridiplantae; phylum Streptophyta; class Magnoliopsida; order Ericales; family Balsaminaceae; genus Impatiens; species Impatiens glandulifera. The sequence goes on along the minus strand of NC_061869.1, from coordinate 32,608,066 downwards.
TTTTGCTTTTCCTGTCCTTGAATTGCTGAGACTTTATTATTTTGCTTGAGGCGAGGAGAACACCAGGACCGGTGTTGATGTTGAAATGCTCATGATTTTTCCAAGTGGGTTGGCGTATCCCCATGACCGAGTGGATGTCGGATCCACAATTTCACACAGGTTAGTGAAAACTACCTTAGCCTAGTTTATTTTGATGTCGTTGACCAAACTGGCAAGCATTTCAATCTTTGCCCGGGTAAGACTGTCAAAGTTTCCCTTCTTGCTTGGACCGATTTTGTGAAAATGTCACATAGCGGTCTGTACTCCGGTCGAAAAGATGATTTCTTTCCGGAGATCTCGATAGGGACCGCGGTTTCCCAAAGAACTTGGCAAGCTGCCTCGAAGGTCTCCTCATCTAAAGCCGACAAGAAGTTGCTCCCTTCGGATGGTAGATGTAGTATTTTAGCGATCTACTCTTCCGTCAGTTCGAGCCGCTGACCGTCTATGTTTGCAATTATTCATCCTTCGGTGATGATTGCGGTTCAGAAAAATTCGTTAACCGCATCCTGGTATAGTACGAATGGACCGCCCAGAAAGTATTTGAGGCCGGACTCGGAGATCCGGGATAACACCTGCTTTGCCGGAGCCGAATTGTTTGCCCTTATTTCCTCAAAATCGACTTGGATGATATGTTTGAACAACACTAAATCGCGACCCATTTTAGATAATCGAACCGAGAGAGTAAGAATATAAGAGATTTGAGAAAGATGAGAGCTAGAGAGAGAAAGCCGATTCGCGTGAGAATGAAATAAAATGACTAAGGACCCTATTTATAGTTGCAGTTTGGAATTTCAATCGTCGCGAACCGTCCCATCATGAGTGGGAGGGAATTTTCCCTTCAAAGACTAAAGGCGGGAAATCATGGGCGGGAATCCATGGGCGGGAAAGTATAGGCGGGAATCCATTGGCGGGAATATTCCCTCCAAAGTTTTTGAGCGGCAATTTTGATTGTGTTTTTCATTGCGGTTATTTAACCGGCGATGAAGCGGTTCTTCTTGTAACCGTTTATTAAATGATGCGGTTATTTAACCGTGAGAATTCGTTTTTTTTTTTACGATTTTGACCGGATTTTTCAATGAGGTAATTTAGCGATTTTAACTAGTTAGTCAGATAGATATTCTAATATTGCGATCTTTGACCCGGTTAACAAACTTAAAAATTAGATATTCATTGAAAGGAGAGATACATGATAGAAACCGATCGGTTTAGAATACATAAGAAATAGAAATACAACTTATGTAATGACTATTCTAGAGAGCTTGTCGTCCACCCCATCCATATCGAGAATATTTGATGGGGATGTCGTTGTACCTGGTCCAAATTCTGGACAATACTTAAGAAGGAGCCGGCTTAAATGAGGAGCGTAACCGAGACCTTTTTTGGTCTCCACAATAGTCCTCAGATTTTTGTAGATGATCGATGACCAATTTATGGGTGTATAGCTGACAATGTAGGTCATGATGTCGAAAACCTTCTCGGAGTAGTGTTGGTTCGGAGATTGGCAAATGATGGATCGATTGACAATCTCGTAAAGAAGTTGGATGTGGTGGGCAAGGCGGGTTTTCAGCCCGTGGTTCTCCACCGGCACCTCGGGTCCGGAGAATAGTACCGAATATTCGGTCGCTGCGCTTCCCACCCTGGTTGGGAAATCAGAAAACCCTTCTGTGGGTAAGTTGATCATTTGAGCGAGGGCGTTTTCATCCAGGAAAAAGAAGTGGCCTCTCACTGTGGAAACAATGAAGTCTCCTCTCATAGAGGCATTGTGGAAGAAGTCGGTTACGTCCGGAAGGAGTATGGGTCCGGATTCTTCGAGAAAGTCCCGAAGGCCGGTGTCAATTAGTGATTCAAACATGAGTTCTTTTGTTTCCAGATCATAATGTTCCATGCAAGAATCGAAATCGATGCTCAAGAAGTTCCTTAGAGTTCGGCTCGACATGTTTTGAGATTTCGCCAAGATAGAGAGAGTTCAAGAAGTTTTTGATTTAGGGGTGTGTTGAGTTGATAAGGTGGGGTTCCTTATATAGATCTGAAATTGGAGGGAAAATATCAATATTTAATGCTGAAATTCAGTTTTGTCTCATTTATGAAGAGAATATTTATGTTTCTAAAACTCCTTGAGAAGGAGTTACTTTTGACCGGTTGCAGAGCTCGAGGTGAGAAATCTAGTTAGAGAGTAACTAAGCTTGTTGGATAGTAATTACTCATGTAGTTGGAAGTTACTTATCATTAATGAAAAAGGTACAAGAAACCGGAATATAAATTAAAACCGAAAACATTATAGACTAAACCGAGACGATCATGATAGAGTGGAATGCTGATACAACCGGTGCGTACAGCAAAATGACCGGTTGTAGGAAGGAGTGACTTAGTTGCTGGATGAGTTGAGGTGGCGGTTCCTCCTCTTCCAGACCTTCTCAAACCGCTCATAGAATAAGTCGGTGACCTCTTTTGTGATGACCTGGGCTTGGTTCAACCCTTCTCCCGGACAGAGTGGAACCCCAAGTTCCAAAAGTAGGCAGCTTATCTGAGGGACGTGGCCGGTTTGGCGAATGCCGATCACCCAGATTAAGACATCGAACAACACCCTTGACCAGTTGATTGGCGTACCCGTGGTTATGGCAGACATCATGTTAAAAACTGTAGCAAAGTAAGTGTTTGTTACATCCCTACCCAGGATGCTTCGACCGATGTCATCGTTGAGAAGCTGGTACTCAGCTCTCAGCGATGACCTGGCGCCGTGGTCAATGACCGGGCGGTCTAACCGAGCAAAGATTAAGGAGATTTCGGCCTTTAGTTCAGCCGAAACGTTTAGGTCGGTGAGCCCTTGCTTCGGAAGGTCGAAGCATCTTGCGAAATCACTTTCTGTGAAGTCAAACAAAGTCCCTCCCACCTTGGATTTAATGTGGGTATCGAAGTGAGTAGTACCTCGGAAAACCCTGGCATTGTAGAAGAATTCCAGGACTGTTTCCGGAAAGATGACGTGTTTGTAATCTAGAAAGTGTTTGACACCGGTGTCTTCAAGTGACTTAATCATCTTGAAGACTTCATAATGCTCAGTGCCTTGAGCAGAATCGAAATCTACTTGAAGGATGTTTGGAAACTGAAACATTTTTGTCTTAGTAAGAGAATAAGTTAGAGCTTGTGATTGTTTTGTTTAAGGTTTGCCTAACTTATATATTAGTGGAGGGATGATAGTATTATCCAGTGTGTGACATGTAATGATGTCTATTAACCATGGGGTAAGGCATTTTGCATGAAATAAGCATGTTTACAACCTAGGATATGGGTCATAGGCCTGGACGGTGAAAGATATTATATCTTCACGTCTTTTGAGGCATGACCGTTTTACTTTGAAAAGGTAATTTTTCAGAACAGATAAGTTTAAACACAGATAATTATTCCACTTTTGTTTGGAGGCCAAATAATCCGAAGTAACTATTTCCAAACCGGTTGGTTTTCAGTCATTCGTTCCGATGCGGTTAATTGGTGCATGCACTAAGTAACCGGTCGATTTAATATACCTGATAGACAAAGCGGTTCTTCCATAGATACCTTGGTGAATTTGGAATCCGACAATTTAGGAGGAACTACCGGTTTTGTCTGTTCGAACCGATTTCCCTTTTAAACATTTTTAGGAATAAGTTGATTAATATCGGTCAAACCGAGTGTGAGTCTGAATTGAGAAAACTTAGCTTCCTGTAGAGTCATTGTGAAGATATCGGCTACTTGTTGTTCTGTCGATACTTATTTCAACCGGATATGCTTCAGCATGACATGTTCCCGGATGAAGTGGTGCCTTATGTCGATGTGCTTGGTTCTAGAGTGTAGAACCGGATTATAGGTGATTGCTATGGCACTTGTATTATCACAGAAAATTGGACACTCTTCGGCTGTAATACAGAAATCCTTCAGTTGTTGTTGGATCCAAAGAAGTTGTGAACAGCAACTTCCGGCTGCCAGATATTCACCTTCTGCGGTTGACGTGGCAATAGATGTCTGTTTCTTGCTGTGCCATGAGACAAGCCGATCACCTAGGAATTTGCATGTTCCGCTGGTCTTTTTCTATCAACTTTACAACCTGCATAATCTGCATCTGAGTAACTTGTGAGGTTGAAAGATGACTCCTTTGGATACCACAAACCGACTTCAGGAGTTTCCTTTAGGTATTTCAAGATTCGCTTTGCTGCTGTGTAGTAAGATTGTTTTGGATTAGCCTGGAATCTTCCACACACACCGACCGCAAATAGTATGTCCGGTCTACTTGCTGTCAGGTATAGGAGAGAGTCGATGATTCCTCGGTAAGCTGTCAGGTCTACTACTTGACCGTCATCGTCCTTGTCCAGTTTGACCGATGAGCTCATTGGAGTAGCGGCTGAGGAGCACGTGTCCATCCCAAATTTCTTTAGAAGTTCCTTCGTGTACTTGGGTTGGCTTATGAAGGTTCCTTCTACGAGTTGCTTAACCTAGAGGCCTAGGAAGAAACTTAATTCTCCCATCATACTCATTTCAAACTTGTTAGTCATCAAGGTTGAGAATTTATCACATAGCTTAGGATCGGTTGAACCAAAAATTATATCATCTACATATATTTGAACAAGTAGGATATGTTCCTTTTTCTCAAATTTGAATAGTGTTTTGTCCACCGAACCGATGGTGAAATCATATTTGAACAAAAATGCGGTTAGTGTGTCATACTAGGCTCTAGGAGCTTGCTTTAAACCGTACAGTGCTTTGTTTAACCGGTATACATGATTTGGCAGTTCAGCATTTTTGAAACCGTGTGGTTGTTCAACATATACTTCTTCACATAGGTCCCCATTCAAAAATGCACTTTAAACATCCATTTGAAAAACTTTAAAATTTTTGAATGCAGCAAATGCTAGAAAAATCCTAATAGCTTCAATCCTAGCTACAGGGGCAAATGATTCTTCAAAATCAATGTCTTCTTCATAATCTTGTGCCACTAATCTGGCTTTATTCCTCGTGACCAAACCGTCTTAATTGAGTTTGTTTCTAAATACCCATCTTGTTCCTATGACCGGTTGATCCTTCGGTCTAGGGACTAGGTACCAGACTTTGTTACTCTCAAACTGGTTTAACTCTTCTTCCAGTCCGGATCTGACAATGCTTCATCCACTATTTTCGGCTCAATCTAGGATATAAACGCGGAATTGAAATATTCCTCCAGGATTTGTCGCCTAGTTCGAACGGGTTCTGAAGGGTCACTTATAATTAAATCAGGAGGGTGATTTGTGTTTCTTTTGAGATTCGGTTCAGGGGCGTCTACCAAATCACCGTTTACTTGATCAAGCCTAGATATATCGGTAGGCTGAACAGTAGTGTCAGACCGACCGATTTCCTCAGTTTGAACAGAGGTGTCAGCTTCCTGCCGTGGGACAGCTTGATCCGGCTGGGTTTCATTATTACCCATTTGGTCATGGACAAACCGTCTAAAAACTGGAATCTTGTCTTCACTATCAGAATGGATATTATTATTTACCAATCTGTTGTGTAGATCAAAGCATGATGCAGTGTTACTTTCAACCGATTCATCGAAAACAACATGAAGTGATTCCTCCACGGTTAAAGTTCTAGTGTTATACACTCTATATGCTTTGTTAACTGTTGAGTAACCTAACATGATCCCAATATCGGATTTTGCATCAAATGCAGATAGTTAGGTTTTGCCATTTATGTGAATGTAGCATTTACAACCGTAGATCTTAAGATACCTAAGGTTAGGAACCCTATCAAAGTATACCTCAAAAGGTGTTTTGTTGTGATATTTGTTGATCAGAGACCGGTTTTGTGTATGACATGCGGTATTGATAGCCTCAGCCCAGAATTTCTAGGCAGTACCCGAATCGGCTATCATGGACCGTGCGGCTTCCTTGACAGTTCGATTTCTTCTCTCCGACAGGACGTTCTGTTGAGGAGTCCTAGCACTAGACAACTCGTGTCTAATACCGGAATCATCAAGAAATGCATTTAGAGTATTATTTGTAAATTCGGTTCCTCTATCACTTCTAATGCTATTAATGCATGTTGATTTTTCATTTTGCAAACGTTTAAGCAGTATGTCAAGAATATTACCCATGTATACCTAGAATAATTATCAACAACTACCATAGTGTAAAACATACCTCCTAGGCTGACGACCCTAATTGGTCTAAATAGGTCCATGTGAAGGAGATCTAAGCATCGGTTGGATTGAATGTGTACTTTACTCTTAAAGGTTAACTTAGTTTGTTTACCCATTTTACATGCTGAACAGACCTTATCCTTATTAAATACTATATCAGGAATTCCTTCAACTAACTTTTTGCCGCGGATATAGTTTAAGGTTTTCAGGTTTAAGTGGTTTAGTCTTTTATGCCACAGCCAAGTTTGATCGGTTTTAGCTACCATGCAAACAGGGTATTCTACTTTATTTTTCCAATCTACCATGTATATGTTTCCTAGTCTATTTCGGTTAGTAGTATGATACCTTGAGAGTTTTTAACTAAGCATGCATGTTTAAGAAATTTTACAGTGTATCCAACATCACACATTTTACTAATGCTTAACAGATTAAAATACAGGTTTTCAACTACGAGTACATTGTCAATTGTTAAGTTATCATGGACAATCTTACCCTTGCCCACAGTTCTACCTTTTGAGTTGTCACCGAAAGTGATCAATGCACTAGTTTCTATTCCGATGTCGGTTAGAAGATTGTTGTTCCTGGTCATGTGTCTGGAGCAACCGCTGTCCAGGTACCAATAAGAATTTCCTAGCCGTTTCTTCATATCCTGTAAAATGTACATATTTACAACTATTTGGTACCCACATTTACTTGGGTTCACAGGAGATTAGTCCCTTGGGTATCCAGACTTTGACAAGTCGGGCGACTTTCCCGGTTAAGGTTTTAACTAATTTTCTTGCACTCTGTTTGGAGTTTTTCTTCTTTCCTAAGAGGGCCTTATGTGGGGATGATCTTTGGTTTAACCTATGTGGTTCGGTTTTCTTACTTTTGGGCCGATTGACTTTTCTTTTCTCAAAATGAAGCCATTTTTCAGAATCGGTTGGACCTACATAGATTAGTTTGTCTTTCGGATATGAGGCACTTAATTCTTCTTCAACAATTAAGGAACTTCTGACAAAGTTTACAAAGGGGAGATTATCCTTTGTGAGCCTCATTTTGTCGAAGTGTTTCCGGTTGTTGGATCTATATCCTAGACCAAACATGCACTTAGGGTGTCTTTTATAACTACACATTTTTTTTACCATCTCACTGGATCTTTTCCATGCGGCGATTCGATACTGGATTCGGGCATTTTCCTCTTCGGTCAACTCTTGAAATGACTCCTTGAGATGTTCGGTCTTAGAGGATAGTTCAATTGTTGCCTCGGTTTCCAGGTTAGGAGTTTCATCTGGGTGTATGGTCTTTGGTTCGGTTAAGGTATGTACTATGGGGTCGGTTCTAAAGTTGAGTTGAGTAGGTAATAATGTCAGTAGGTTTTTATACTCTGCTACCATATCATTTAGTGCATTAAATAACTCATCTTTAGTAAATTCGTCATAGGGAGAGTCAAATACCTATTCCTCGTTTGCCATAAGGCAGGTGAGTTCATCATCACTGTCACTGTGAGCCCATAAGCTTTCTCCATCATCGGCTATCAGTGCTTTCTGAACTTCACTTCCGTCACCGGTTTGTTGATAGTTGTTTCGGTGATTCTGATTGTTCGGTTTCCGGTCATCTTTCCTCGGTTTTCTGTATTCCCACTTGAAATGTCCCAAACAATTGCAGTTATAACATCTAACATTAGATTTATCACCGTAGTTATAGTTATTGTTTGTCGGTTGACTTCTTTTCATGAATCTGCCGAATTTTTGTGCAAGCATTGCCATGGCATCCTCGGTGAATTGTTCAGCGGTTCTGATCGGTGCGGGAGCAACCGGTTCTGTGGATGTGATCAATGCTCTGGTTGAGGTTGAGGCTGAGACTTCTTCTTCAGTCCTAGATCACATTTCAAACTCATATGCCTTAGGATCTTCGAATACATCGTGAAACTTCATCTTGCTTAGTATGTTTGATTCACTCATCACCATTGTCTTTATGTCCCATGCAATTGGAAGAGATCTTAATGCTTTCATAATGACTTCCTTGTTGTCATACCTCTTGCCAAGAATTGCTAACTCGTCTATCACACCTGTGAACCGGTCACTGTATTCTCTCATTGTTTCTCCCGGTCTCATCTTGATGTTTTCAAACTTCTGGGTAGCCACCATTATCTTGTTTTCCTTGGGTCTTTCATTTCCCTCATGAATCTGAATCACTGCTTCCCATGTTTCCTTTGCTGTTTTGCAATCTCTGACCTTGCAATACGTATTTCTGTCCAAACCGTTGGAGATGTGGTTTCTGGCATGATTATGTAGATTATTTCTTCTCCTATCTTCAGCTGTCCAATCCTTTCTGTCTTTATCGATTATTATCGGTCCTTTGGCTATAATGAACTGCAACTCGTCATCCATGGTAATTAAGTGCAGGTGCATGCGTGCCTTCCAGTTGGCAAAGTCGTCACCTTCTAGCATTGGGGGCTTATCGAAAGATTTTCTTGCTTGAGTATTGAAACTATCTGCTCTGATACCAATTGATAGGATCTAGGTCGCGGCTGGGGAACCGGGGTCTGGCCGGTTATCACTTCTCACTCAATGAGTGGTGATTAATCCGGTTAAAGATTAACACCGGGGTTTCAATACTACACAAACTGTCACAAACCCTTGAACCGAGTTCAAGTGCGGAAGTGGTTTGTTTCAGATTGAAGTAGCACATATACGAGATAGGCAAAACCGGATTTGAATAAGACAGGTTTGGAGATTGCTGGGTCGGTTTGCTGCTTAGTAATTCGGTTTAGATGATGTTGAATCAGTTGGAGCGGTATTAGTAGGTTAGTGCAGATCGGTTAGAATGTTAAGCCGGTAGAAAGTAAATAACAAGACAAGTTTTTATGGATGTTCGGAGATAAAACTCTTACATCACCCCTTCCTCTCGAAACCGCGAGAAGGATATTCACTAAGGAATACAAACACAATCCGATCGAGACTTATTTCCTGCTCGATAACACCCGTACAATTTTAACCAAAATTGTAAATACACTTCAAATAAGCGTTTAAGCTTTCTAGAGATAGAACACAATTTTTGACTTAGGCTGTAGAAAACTTTCAGAACTTGTAACCCGCATTTATTCCTCTTCAACTCCTTCTTTTATAGGTGAAATGTGCCAACGGTCACATCTGATTGGTTGAGCAGAGGTTCAGTGATTCAGACCCGGCGATCTAGTCTTTATACCTGGCGGTATAGTCTTCCAGTGTGTAAGTCAAACCGGCTAGGTTTGTCTTTTACTCAATATGGCAACTGTCGGTTGGTCAGTTGCCTGTACCTGGAAGATTGCCTTTCTGATTTATCCTTGAGTGGAAAGATCTTGTAGGACGATCTTCTGCAGCCTGCAAACTTTCCTCAGACTTGTATGAATATGGCAATACTAAGTCTGTTCCTTCGGTATCATTCTCAATAGATACTCGAAGTGTCTTTTTATGCTGGTCGGTTATTTATGTTAACCGGATGACTTCCGGTTTTTCCATATCTTCTGATTGACCGACTGTTTAATGATTCTGGCCTTCTATTTTGACCGATCTTTGTCTTTTTTGTTTGGTCATGTTTTTGGTCGGTTTGATTGCTTGACCGATTAAGTTTCTTAACCGGTTGAGTTCTTTGACTGGTTGTGTTCTTTGCCTGTTCTTGCACAAGGGAATTGTTTTTGTTAAGTTTTATTTAACCGATCTAATTTTATCTAACAGAAATCAAAATGAGAATAGGCACTATTCATCAACCTCTTCAGTTCATCCCCTTTCATTAAAAGAGGAAGGGGAAAGGGAAGAGGAAGGACAAGGGGAAGAGGAAAACAACAGGTTGAAACATCAGGTTGGAATGGAAATAAAAATACTGATTGGGATAATTATAATTTGATACAGTTTGTAATTTTTGTTTCTAATCTATATTTCTTGTATGTTTGATTGTTACTAATCAGGTTCTTTAGGGTCGTTTGATTGTTATCATTTAATCATATCTAAAATATGTATAGCTTTGATTCTTGTCCCTCCCACTTTTAGAATTTTAATGAAATTGTTTTAACAGTTTTCCAAAAAAAAAAATTAGTAGAGTTTCATATATACTCAAACAAAGACTTTAATTTCATAAGAAATGGCGGTCTAAAATAGATAACAAAATAAAGTTTCAAGATTACTTGTGAGCTTCTAGATGATGAGAACGTTGTAGATTTCAAATCAATATAAAAAGGAAGAAATAGAAAACCCCTAATCAAAAACCTAAATCCAATATATCTCGATCTAAATATAAATCAAACTAAACGACATTTACGAACGAAGAATTTAAACCTAAATAAAACATATATAAACTTAAATCAAACAAAAATCTAAATACATTAATTATTGATGGTCTGATGAAGAATTTCTTAGAGATTGATCAAAGAAACAAATGAACAAAGAAAAAAAGAATTGAATAAGAGGAAGATTTCTTGAAGAAGAGAGATAACATATTGAAATATAATGACGTGTTTGACATGAAGAAGAATTAAAACATTTTATTTCCACTAAATTAAAATAGACGGACTTAATGTCCATTTAGTAAAAAACTCCAAATGGCGACAACTTTGATAGTTCGAGCCCTATATGGCTAAAATCAAATTTTAAGCCCAAATGATAATTCGGTCTTGTTTTGAATATTGAGAATCTTATAGAAAATTTTAATTATGTTATAAGTTTTGGGTTATATTTGAAATTTTTTTCAATTTTGATTTTAGATCGGTGACTTGTCTCTCTTAAACATTGTTACAATACAAGATTAATGACCTATATTTTATCATGAAAATTTTGTAGTTTAATACTTTTATTTTATTAATTGAACTTTTTTTTACTTATTTAGAATTTAGGGATCTAATTTGTTTCTTATTTTTTCAAAATTTATTTAGAATGTATTTGAATTATAGACAACATTATAATTAGAATTTTAATTTCAATTTCAATTTCATCCTAATTAAAATTTATTTATAATTCAATTTTATATTTAAAAAATTATAGAAAATTTTAAATCTTATATTTGAACAAACATAATAAAATTAATTATAATATATATATATATATATATTAATTATATTTTTAAAATAAGCTAAACCTTACTAAAAGTTAGCTTAAATAGTAAAAAATAAAAAATAAAATTTGTTTAAAAACATTAAATATTGAATGTATAATAAAATAAATTAAATTTGTTCATCTATTGGAATTAACATAGTAATTTATATGTCTAACCAAAATAAAAATAAGAATTAATTCTTGATTATCAAATATTTTACTTATTCTTTTACTTCGAATTTAAATTATTTTTAGTTCAACCTGATTTATTACGATGTAATTACGTACATGGAGGAAATACTAAGATATAATTCTATTAATTATTACTGAACATTATATAATAAATTTAAAATAAAAATATATAAAAAAACATTATTAAATCACTAGCACAATTTCATAAATTTTCTAACAAAATTTAGAGTTTTATATGTTTTGAAATTTAGAAGAAAAAAGTTGATAAAATAAAGGTTAAGCATTTTCATTTAAAATATTTTGAGTGAATTTTAATATTTTTAATAAAAACATGTGCGAAAAGTTATTGTGTTGGTCTAAAATAATCACGCCGTGTCTTATTATAAATGTGTCAATAACCTACTATGGAATTGTATGTGATATTTTATCTTATTAGATTCTTAATTATAAAATATTACTATGATGCTTATAAAATATTTAAAATGTCAGACTCACCAAGACAGTATAGTGATAAAAGGCGGCTTAAGAGACCAAAATATCAATTGTTCGATTTCATCTGAAAACACTTAGAGTTTAAGTGTGGGGCCATGAATATGGGGTGTCATGATAGTTCTCCTTTAATTCCAAACAAAAATATTTAAAATTTTGGATTATAAATTAAAGTTATTTTAAACTTTGGGATTAAATTGATATTATATTTTTATTTAATTTTTAAGAAAATTATCATATAATTTACATAATGTCATTTCACACACATATATATATATATATAAATATATATATATATAATCGATTATATAGGGGCAATGACGTAAATGGTCATGTCTACATCATCTCTTCCTTTTATGGTATTGCAACATTCCTTCCTATTATAGCTATGACTTTCTTTCTTATCTAAATCATTTTTATTATTTGTAATATATGTTTGATAGAAAAATTAAGTAAGTTAATTTTCAAACCGGCCAGAAAAACTAAACTACTATTAAATCTTATGTGCAGGAACAGATCTTCTCGTATAAAACGTCTAGAACTGCATAAACCGGCTGAGGAATATATAAAATCAACCCGGCTCCAGATGATCAATCCATGATCAAGAGAAACCGGTCTTAACATATCGCAACATTCTCAACCGACCGGCTAGGAAAGAAAAGACTACATCCCAGTCGGATTATACTATGAAAGAGTCAAACCAGAAACTACAAACTACAAAGATGACGTAATGTGTCGAAATAGACGTGTATTGGGAAAATAAAAGAAGATAAGATCCGAATCAGAAGCATGCGATAAAAACAATGATGAAACAACTGATCCGAAGATCTGACTCAGACAATCGAAAGGTGCATGCCTGACACGTGTCCAAATCTGCCAGCCGGCTACGTCACTTATATACCTGAGAGATATCTGCATGCTCGCCAAGTGTTAGGAAGTTGAAACGTGCAAGCAACCTCTCTGAACCGGCGTGAATTTAAATTGACCAATCCCACGGTGAGAGAAGAAAGTGACCGTTGAAATGCTCTTCACTATAAAATGAAGACAAAGCGACTTCATTAATGACACGTTACGAACATCTTAAGAGAGAGAAAGAAATTTCACGCGCGATCCAAACTTTGTTATTTTACCGAAAGCTGTATTGTGCTATATTATTGTATTACATCAAGAGTGAGTTGGTTTAACCGGCGAGTAGCGAGTTAGGCTCGATCGGTAGTGTAATTGCTGTAACCTTGAAAGTTGGTGGGGATCCTTCTCATAACCTGAGAGGAAGGGGTGACGTAGGAGGGTTTGCTCCGAACATCCATAAAAAATCTTGTCTCGTGTCATTTACTTTATTTCCGGCTTATTCACTCTAAAAACTGAAATATTATCAACCTAAACATAATCCTTAACCAAACTGGTCCATATACTCCATCTAACCGATTCCTTGTTAATCTCATCAAAACTAATTCGCATACGTTGCTTCAGAATGAAACAGACATTTCCGCCCTTGAACCCGGTTCAAGAGTCTGTGACAGTTTGCGAAGTATTGAGAACGGTTTTAGTCTTTAACCGGACTAGCACTAAAGTGTGTTGTGTTGTGTAAGTGGCCACCTTTCCAGAAACCGGAAACACCCCGGTCCTCCAAGGGCGTCCCCGATCCTAACAAGTGGTATCAGAGCGAGGTTCTTAGCACTCAAACAACCGAAGAAGATGGGAAGCATGAACCATAGCGACAAACCACCAATGTTAAATAGTGAAGCGTTTAGCAGCTAGAAGAAACAGATGTATCTACATCTGATTACTCTAGATGATTAGATGAGCAGAGTCCTGAAAGAAGGGCCAATCAAGATCAACAAAGAGTTAAATGAATGGACACCTGAAGATCGAAGACGGAGTAACCTGGACAACCATTGCATGAGGCACATCTATAAGGCTATAGACGATAATACCTTGAACAAAATATCAGCCTGTGATAATGCAAAGGAAACTTGGGAGACGATCATTCACATCCATGAAGGAAACGAAAGAACAAAGGAGAACAAAATCCTGGTGGCTACACAAAAATATGAAAACATCAGGATGAAACCGGGGGAGAACATGAAAGAATTTAGCAACCGGTTCAACAGCGTAGTCAATGAGCTTCAAACACTCGGAAAGAAATTTGACAACCGAGAAGTAATCATTAAAGCCTTAAGATCACTGCCAAGCACATGGGACATCAAAACCATGGTGATGAGGGAATCAAGCAACCTCGGGCAGATGAAGTCGCATGACGTATTTGAGGATCTAAAAGCATACGAGTTCGAGATTAAGTCTCGGATCGAAGATGAAGCATCCACGTCAACAACAACCAGAGCTTTGGTTACATCGGTGGAACCGGCGGTCCAAGTATCAACCGTTCCGGCTCCAGTCAAAAACGCTGATCAGATTAGTGAAGATGTGATGGCGATGCTCGCTCAGAAATTTGGGAGATTCATGAAGAAGAACCAGCCACCATCTAACAACAACTTTAATTATAACTATGTAGACAAATCAAATAAAAGATGTTATAACTGTGACGGTTTTGGACATTTTAGGTCAAAATGCATAAAACCGAGAATGGCCGACCGAAATGGGAAGGAAACTATCAAGGCAACAACTACCAAGGCAACCGATACCAGGGTAACAACTACCAAGGGAATGACTATCGGGGAAATGACAACCAACGGAACGATTACCGGAGAATCGATAACCAGCACGTCGATAAGGGAAAGGAAATATATAAGGCACTCATTGCATCCGACGGTGGAAGCGAATGGGCATACTCCGACAACGAGAATGATGAGGAAAGAGTAACATGCTTCATGGCAAATGACGAAGAGGTATTTGATTTCTCTTCTGATGAGTTCACTAAAGAAGATTTGATTTCTGTACTCAACGAAATGGTCGCTGAGTTCAGAAATATATCTGCGTACATATCGACTCCGGTAGAATATAAAACTATAGAGTCAAGTGGTATCGCTGATGAATTATGCGAAACCACAGTGTATGAACCGGTCGAACTATTCTTAGAAAATGAGGAGACAGTTCAATCGGTAACTGAAGTCCATGAACGAGCACTGTATGTTACGGCTGCGTGGGAAAGATCCCGTAAGGCCGTAGATCAGATGTGTAACTATAAAAGACATCCTAAATGTAGATTTGGTATTGGATATAAACAAAACAAATCAAACGAACCAAACCAACCTAACGGGATGAAACTCACAAAAGACAATCTTCCATTTATAAGATTTGTCAAGAGCTCTTCAACCAACAATGAGGCAAAAATTGTCACACAACCGGAACTAAAATATGTAAGTGCAACTGAATTAGAAAACTGGCTTCATCCTGAGAGAAGGAAAGCCAACCGGACAGAAAATAAACAAAATAAACAAAGTAAATCTCGATTTCAAAAACATTCATCACCACGATATAAGGCATTCTTGAGCAAGGATCAAGAAATTAAGTCGAATACCATAAGAATAAATACCGGGAAGGTGATCCGACTCATTCAAGTCTGGATCCCAAAGGGACTAATCAACCATGGACCCAACTGAATGTGGGTACCAAAAAGATGTAAATATCTTTCTTTTACAGGTTAGGAGAAGCAACCGGCTAAAGAACTCGGAATGGTATCTAGATAGCGGATGCTCGAGACACATGACCGACAACGATAAGCTGCTAGCAGATATCACCTATGAAAACGAAGCGGTTATCACATTTGGTGACAACTCGAAAGGTAAAACCATGGGCAAGGGTAAGATTGTTCATGGTAACCTGTCCATAAATAATATATTACTGGTAGAAAACTTGCACTTTAACTTGTTGAGCATCAGTCAAATGTGTGTTGTAGGATACAAAGTTAAGTTTCATAAGAATGCATTCTTAGTTAAGAATCATCAAAATGACATTCTTTTAACCGGTAACCGAATGGGAATTATTTACAAAGTTGATTGGAAAACTGATTTTGAAAAACTTGTATGCATGATAGCTGAAAATGATCCAAACTGGCTTTGGCATAAACGGCTAAACCACTTGAATTTCAAAAAAATTAATTTCATATGCTCCAAGGAACTAGATCACGGTTTTCCAAATGTTAAATTTTCAAAAGATAAAGTGTGTGCTGCATGTCAAATGGGTAAACAGATAAAGTCATCTTTCAAAAGTAAAGGAAATTATCAATCTAAACGATGCTTAGAACTCCTGCGTATGGACCTGTTTGGTCTGGTTAGAGTAACCAGTTTAGGAGGCATGCAATATACCATGGTAGTTATTGATGATTATTCTAAATTTACGTGGGTAACATTTCTAGCCTCTAAAAATCAAGCAACACCAAATCTGATCAAACTGATTTTAAGAATACAAAATGAAAAATCTATTTGGGTAAACAAAATTAGAAGTGATAGAGGAACTGAGTTTACAAACAGTAGATTAACTACTTTTCTTGATGATTCCGGTATTAGACACGAGTTGTCTAGTGCTATAACTCCTCAACAAAACGGCTCGGCTGAGAGAAGAAACCGAACTCTCAAGGAAGCCGCAAAGTCAATGATAGCCGATTCGGGTATTGCTCAAAAGTTTTGGGCTAAGGCTATCAATACCGCATGTTATACTCAAAACCGGTCTTTAGTAACTAAACGTTTTTCAAAAACTCCTTTTGAGATATACTATGATCGAATTCCAAACATACGGTATTTTCGAATTTTAGGTAGTAAATGTTTTGTTCACAATAACGGCAAAAATTATCTGACTGCTTTTGATACTAAATCCGATGAGAGAATAATGTTAGGATATTCGGCTGTAATTAAAGCTTATAGGATATATAACACTAGGACTTTAACAGTTGAAGAAACATCCCACGTTGTTTTTGATGAATCGGTTGAACGAAACACTGCATTACCCTTCGACCTTCACAACCGAATGGAAAATTTCAATATCTATTCTGATGATGAAGATGAGGTTCCGGTTTTTAGACGTTTTGTCAATGATTAAGCGGTTGATGATGAACCTCAGCCTGTTCAAACTGCGTTACCGCAGAAAGTTGACTCTTCAGTTTCAACTGAAGAAATCGGTCGGTCTGACTCTGCTCAGCCTACCGATCAGTCTAACCTTGATCAGCCAACTGAAAGCTTGGTAGAAACGTCTCGGATAAACCTCAGAAGGAATAGAAATCATCCTCTTGAACTTGTAATAGGTAACATATCCTCACCCGTCCGAACTAGGCAACAGAATTTGGAACACTATGAAAACTCAGCTTTCATATCACAAATTGAGCCGAAAAAGGTGGATGAAGCATTGTCAGATCATGATTGGATCCTAGCAATGCAAGAGAAATTAAACGAGTTTGAGAGAAATAAAGTCTGGTACCTAGTCCCTAGACCGAAAAACAAACCGGTTATAGGAACACGATGGGTATTCAGACATAAACTCAATGAAGACGGTTTAGTTACGAGGAAAAACCCCGGTTAGTGGCTCAAGGCTATAAATAGGAAGAAGGCGTTGATTTCGAAGAATCATTTGCCCCTGTAGCTAGACTTGAGGCCATTAGAATATT
This sequence comes from Impatiens glandulifera, assembly GCF_907164915.1. Lineage (NCBI taxonomy): Eukaryota > Viridiplantae > Streptophyta > Magnoliopsida > Ericales > Balsaminaceae > Impatiens > Impatiens glandulifera. Next base: position 32,590,599 of record NC_061869.1, on the reverse strand, counting down.
CTTAGCATATGCAGCTTTCAAAAATTTTAAAGTTTTTCAAATGGATGTCAAAAGCGCTTTCCGAAACGGCAAAGTAAACGAAGAGGTGTATGTTAATCAACCTCCAGGTTTCAAAAATCCAAAACATGAAAATCATGTTTACCTGCTAAACAAAGCCCTTTACGGTTTGAAACAGGCTCGAAGAGCCTGGTATGACACGTTAACACAATTCTTGTTTAACCACAAGTTTACAATAGGCTTAGTCGATAAAACACTCTTTAAATTTGAGAAAAAGGAACACATATTGCTTGTTCAAATATATGTTGATGATATTTTTTTTGGATCAACCGATCCAAAATTATGTGAAAAATTCTCTAAAATGATGACTGACAAATTTCAAATGAGTATGATGGTAGAACTGAGTTTCTTCCTAGGACTTCAGGTTAAGCAGATCGAGACTGGAACGTTCATAAGCTAGCCAAAGTACACAGCTGAACTACTGAAGAAGTTTGGAATGGACACATGCGCTGAGGCGGCTACACCAATGAGATCTTCCGTAAAGCTAGATAAAGATGAAGATGGTCAAGCCGTTGACATCATAGCATATCGGGGAATGATTGGATCTCTACTCTACTTAACAGCCAGCCGACCAGACATCCTCTTTGCGGTTGGAGTATGCGGAAGATTTCAGGCAAATCCAAAGCAATCACATTACACTGCGGGTAAAAGAATATTGAAATATCTGAAGGGAACTCAAGATGTGGGACTTTGGTACCCAAAAGACTCAAGTTTCAACCTCATAAGCTACTCAGACGCGGATTACGCATGATGCAAAATCGATAGAAAAAGTACAAGTGGAACTTGCCAATTCTTGGGTGACTGGCTCGTTACATGGAGCAGCAAGAAACAAACCTCAGTTGCAACGTCAACCGCAGAGGAAGAGTACCTAGCAGCCGGAAGCTGCTGTGCACAACTCCTCTAGATCCAACAGCAACTAAGGGACTTTGGTGTAATATCTGAAGAGTCACCAATATTTTGTGACAACACCAACGCGATAACAATTACATACAATCCGGTGCTGCACTAAAGAACGAAACCCATTGATATAAGACATCATTTCATCCGGGAGCATGTTCAGGAAAAACACATCTGGCTGGAATACGTCTCAATCGAGCAACAAGTAGCTGATATCTTCACCAAACCGCTACAGGAAGTTAAGTTTTCTCATTTCAGAAACATTTTAGGACTTACTGATGTCAAGCAACTTATACCATGATCATACATACAGTTTACATTATCATGAAAAACCGGGATATGTGTTCAGGGAGAAGATATCGCTTCTCAAACCATATTCAAACAAGCCATTAAACACACAAGAATGCTAACTGGGAGGAAGTCTCCGGTTATGCCTGATTACTTCATGATATCAAACCACATGTATACTTACTACGCGGTTAAAATGATCTGGCAGAGGTGGATAAGCTTAATCCAAAGCTGAACAAATGTTGATACAATTCAACATTTCTTCACATCGGAATAAAATATCCAACCAAAACCGGTCACGGAAAACCGATTAGAATGAATGCATCATGGTTTAGATAAACTGAATTCTTCCGGTTAACTTGGGACAACTAACTGTGTTTTCATGCATACCTTGAGAAATGAAGCCTGTAATTGATAAAATAGCTTACCTCAATCGAGATGACGACATGTGTCCATCATCAAGAGAGGGAAACTAACATCCTGTCAATAGATTTATTGTCATCATGAATATCATAGTAATGATTAACTTTGCATTGGAAATAAACATTATACACTTCAACAAGTTAAAGCCTATTAACTAATTGATGACATCACTAAGCATGCTTAACCTATTGATCTAGCCGAACCCCTGGCTATATAAACAACCCTTTGATCCTCACAACACTTCACAAAATCACTATTCACAAAAACTCTCTTGAGCTAAAACTATCTCAAGATCATGACCTCCGACCCACTCGCAAAGAAAATCCTGTTGGCCGACTTCAATTCCATTTATCAATACGAAGACCATGAAGTCAAAGAAATGTTCTTAGCCGTTGAAAGAAGCAGGCTAAGAGGATTTTTGGAGAATATATTCATCCTCAACTACTTGGTAGTCGACGAATTCTTCGAAACTGCAAAAGAGGTGCATCGAGACATAATCGTTGCACGAGTTTATGGTCAGTCATTCCTATTCAGCGAGACGGATTTCGCTGAATACTGCGGTTTACCCACTAAAGGGGTAACCGACATCACTTACTCTCTGGTGACCATTGAGGAAATGTGTCATCGGTTCTCCAACTCCGACATCCAGGTTAGACCTTGGGGTGCTAAAAGCCAACTCTCAAGTACCAGCTTCTATGTGAGATTCTTGGAAAGTCCGTTCTGGGTAGAGAGAAAAGCTACTACTATACCTAGAGGCTATTCGAGATGATGATTGCCGTTACGGTTGGGACACCGGTAAACTGGTCCTGGATCATCTTCAGCAACCTGAAGAAGATGATTCTCTCAAACAAAACCGGTTATGCTCCTCCGCTAAGCGGTTTCTGTGCTAGTCTGGATATCCACTCCGGACACTTTATCACTCTCCATCCGAAGCACGTGCTCACGAAGGAGATAATCCAGGAGCTGATCGACCGATGGGAAGCAGCTAAAGCCAAAAGGAATCAAGCTTCCGGTTCATCAAATGTTTAATCTTTCATCATTTCTTTTCCCATTCACCAAACCGGTAATTTTGTTGTACTACCGGTTTGGTACGTCTTTCTAATGAAAATCATTTCTTTCCTTTTTCGATCAAAAACAAAGAAATCCTAAAGAAATAACCAACATTAAATGCGCCGTATCAAACCAAATCAAATCAGTCTTGAAAACAGAAATATTCGCTTTCCAAGAAGCATGCTTGATCCGATTAGACCAAACATGCCTTTATCCTCTTGAAAACTGATAAGGCATTTATGACCAAACACAAACGGTCTAATTTTTCAAAATATTCTCATTAAATGCAACCAACCGCCCACACTATAAAAGAGGCTTCATCCTTCTTCATCAAACCACACTTCAAATATTTCTCTCTCTAAGCTTCAAGAACCCTATTCGATCTTCATTCTTATTCCCTTCCAAAATGAATGTCGAGCTAAGAAACACAATCATTGTCAACTTCCGCGAAATGTTGAATGCCCGGTTTCTGGAAACCATCTTCGCACCGATTGTAGAATCGGGACTTCAAGGCTTTCTTGAAGGATCGGACACCATCCTTGAAGAGGAGGTGTTTGAGTTTTTCAACAGTGGGCACATCCTTGAAGATGGTAGCATAAGGACCATCATTAATGGGAGATTTCTTCGGATCACCGAAGAACACTTTGCTCAATTCTTCGACCTTCCAACCGAAGGATTTTCCGACTTCCCAACACCGTTCTTTCCGGCTAAGGAAGACTACGGTTTCATCTTCTCTTCATCCATTGATCCGGTCGATGACCACGGAGAGAAGGATGACCTTGCTCCTCAATACCAAGTCTTTCATGACTTGGTTCAGCGCTCTATCATGGGCCGAATGCCCAACCAGAACTATAACCGGGAGGCTTTCAACATCATGATAACTATCGTCCGCAAATCGCCCGTAAACTGGGCCACCTACCTCTTCAATAACTTAAAGAAGTTCGTCTCTGCTCCAAGGGGAAGGATCGATTTCGCTCCCCAAATCACCCGATACTTGGAGGTTCATCGTCGCAACCTCGGGCCCGATGTTCCCGTCGGACCAGCCAACATCATGACTTTATCCATGCTAGACAGATGGATATCGAGGATTGAGGAACGGACACCCGAGAACACGGTGGACAAGTGGGTTGACATAATGATTGAGGGGGATTGACTCGATCTTCTCTAATTCTATGTACTTTCCGGTTTTCTGGTCATTTTGTTGTAAGACCGGAAAACCATTTAATCTTCTCATGTTCGGATATATTTATAAAAATTTCACATTATTAAAGTCTCCGGTTTTCACAATAATCTTCTTTCCAATTCTATTCTGAATAAACAAAAGACTTCATGTTAATCAAAGTTTCCGGTTAACAAACTTTCCGGTAAATCAAAATCAAACAAAGTCTAAAAAAGTTCAAAAACTTACCGCCCACGGTTTTACCGCGCACGAAATTATCGCTCATAGTTTTCTCCGCATTTACCGTATAAAGTTACTACAGTAACTTTTGGAGGAAAATTTGGCGCCAAAACTCAAAACCAAGTGACGGTTCAACTTCTAACAGTTCACAACCGCTTCCTATATAAGTTCAAAACAGTTCATTATTTGCACAAGTTTTCTCTCTCTAAAAATCTCAAACTCTCTCTAATCTCCAATCATCGTTGTTCTTTATCTTCCTTATTCACAATCCTATCATGGCTCTAGATAAATCACCTTTTCAATACATGTTGCAGGTCGATTTCAGCGACATCGACGAACACGCTGCGGAGGAAAACAAGGTCGTGCTACAATCATTGAGAGAATCTGGACTAGAAACATACATGTCTGGTCCGTTCATCATGCACCCAACGAAAGTTGTGGAGTTCCTGGCGACGACGACTCTAACGAAGAGAACGGTCTCTGCCACCGTGAACGGCAAGACGGTTCATATCACGGAGGAGATCTTCTCTGAAGCGCTCGGTTTGCCGAATACCGGGCTGGACGTCAAGACAAGCCTGACAGATGCAGAATCCAACGCGGTCCGGTTGGTCATATCAGCTGATGACAAGGATCTAGTGACCCACTCCAGCCGGAAGAACAAACTCAAGCGGAGTTCAGATGGCTGTTGAACATAATCTCAAGATCTCTTCAGGGCAAAGGAGGTAACTTCGACAACCTGACCAAGCTGAAGTTGAAGATGCTGATGGCGATTGTCCGCAGTGACAAAATCGACTATGGAACCGTTCTGTTCGAATAATTCTGCGAGATGGTGGTAAAGAAGGATGACCGGGTCCAGGCTTACGCTATGCAAATAGGAAAGATCCTACAATTCCTTCATGTTGAACTTGGTGAAGGTGAACTTCCCTTTGATGATTTTGTTCTGGATGACTTTGGCCTAGCTGCTTGAGTAGTTTTCTTGCTCATCTGTTCAGAGTTGAGGACATTACCGGATGCAAGCGGCTTGTGAAAGTTCAGAACAGGCCGATCCTAAGGGAAAGGCGGTTCAAGCCGAAGCGCGGCAAAAGAAGGGAAGAAAGAAGAAGTCGGCAAAGAAAAGCACTAAGAAACCGGCAGATTCTGGGAAAACGATATCTTCTGACACTCCACCAAAGAGAACCGCAGATGTCTTCCAGTCGATCCCAATCAACACAGTTCATCCAAATCCAGTCGAATCCCCATCATCAAGGCAAACCGAACCCTCGGGGAGCCAAGAAACTCAATCAAAGTCGAAGGAAATTTCGACTAAAGAGGTTAGTGTTCATTTTGAAAACTCCAAGTCCCCAGCCAAAGACCTCGATGAAATAATGGTTGAAGTAGGTTTAAGAACCTCAGAGATCATAGTGGTCGTGGTCCAAAACATTTCTCATGAAACCGAAGACGACGTGACAAGTCTTCTCAAGACAGTTGATCGGGTTGAGGCACCCGGTCAGAGTGAAATCCATCCGGTCGAAGAAACGGCCAACACAGAAAACATCATCCCTCCTGCTCAGGAGGGACACAACGAAGAAAAGGAACCATCCGGTTCAGCTGGGGACAAATCCGTCACAACCGGAACAACGCTTCAATCGGCTCAAGATGGGCCAACCAATTCAACAAACACACCTAAGGGTCCATCTCAAGTTAACAAGGGAAAAGAAGTTGTGCGTGAGGACTCTCCGGTGCAAAGAGTCCATGAGACTCAAACTGTTCATCAACCTGAAATCATACCAGAAGCCGAGGCTCACATCTCAGCAGAAGAAGAGGAGGAGATGTTCCAAAAGTTCATCCAGGATATGAACAGGGAAGCTGAAGACCTGGCCACATCTTATCATTTATGGGTCAGGTTGCGCTGCGAAACAAAGCTATCAGACATGATCCCTGATTTTAGCGGGAATGAGTACTGGGAGAAACTCGTAGCTTTGGAAGAGGAGGCTCTCAAGGTAAACGGTACCGACGTTATTCAGGCCGCATATGTTAAAACTATGGTAATGGAAGAATAGGCCAAGTTACAAGCGGTAAATGTGCCATGAAGAAGGCTGACGGATCAGAACTAACTCCGATGGAGTTAAGAATGCTTAAGCGGTTCATGAAAGTGCAGAATGATCTTACTCAAAAGGTTGACCAGCTAGAGGCAGAATGGAAAGAGGAGTGCAAAACTGTTCTAATGCACGTCGATCAATTTCGGAGTAAACCTATCTTTCACACCGGAGAGTCCTCCAAGACAGCAGAAAACCGGAGTAGCGTTCCTCCACAGACTGATCAGGCTCCGGGACTTGAGCAAGTGAAGGAAGTGGTTGTTGACACCATTATTTCCTGTCTCCACAAGTACAGCATCGCTATAGATGAGAAGATTGCAACCGTTGAAACCAATCTAACCGAAACCGTCCAGGCATCCATTCACTCAGAGATTGCTGAAACCGTTCAAACATCGATAAAGTTGATGATCACCGAATCTGTTCAAACCGCAACTGCTCTTTTGATCGATATGATGCAGGCTATGGCAGCTCAGATTTAGGAGTTGTCCAAACTACAAGCTAATAAGGCTCAAGAGCAGATTCGTGCTGATGCCAAAACCGCCAAGAGACTTCAAGATGAAGATGAGGAAAGGGAACGGTTAAGAAGGGAAATTGAAGACATAGATCATGAGCTGGATAAGCAATACGATGATAAAGAAAAGGCCGCTCAACCAGAATCCTCATCGGATAAAGGCTCTCACTCAATGAAAACGAGGAACAAGAACAAACGTAAGGCGGTTCAGACTTTATTGAAGCGGGTGGATCGAAGCGGTCTAGAAGAGCTTCAACCGGTCGGACAATACGACCAACCTCTGGATGAAGAAGAAGAAGAAGAAGACGCTGCACGACTCAATCAGCGAAAGAAGAAATCAGTTGAAGCATCAACCACACTTCCGAGCTCCGGTCCGGTCGTTGCACAATTATCTCGTCCACCCAGACCAGTAAGCGGCGGTTTCGGGTTCAACAAACGAACTCCCGGTATATCAAGTGTATTTGAAGGATGGCGCATTGACGCTGAAAGAAGAGAGAGGGAGTGGAAGGCGAGAGAGGAGGAAGAAAGGAAGCGGAAAGAAAAAGAAAACGAAAAGGGGGGATCATCCAATCCTTAACTTATTTCTTTCTTATGAACAATTTATTTTTGTTTGGGTTTTTCTTCAGAACTAAGTTACTTTTCTAACATTTTCAAGCAATGATTTTATCAGTTATACTTTGAAATATCGAACATGTTTTTGAAATTTTTCTTAACGAAAAACATCAAAAAGGGAGAAATGGCTAAACACATTCTTCAAACCGACCCGTACACTACAAGTTTTGAATATTTATTCTAAATAAATCAAAAAGGGAGAAATTGATAGAAAAATTAAGTAAGTTAATTTTCAAACCGGCCATACACTACTAGTTTTGAATATTTATTCTAAATAATCAAAAAAGGAGAGAAATTGATAGAAAAATTAAGTAAGTTAATTTTCAAACCGGCCATACATTATGATTTTTGAATATTTAGTATAAATAGTTAATTAACTTAGAAGAAATTGTTAAGAAGAACTAAGTGAACGGTTAATTAACTTAGAAATTATTAAATATTAATCAACTGAGTTTTGATGATATTTAAATATGAAAGAAGCTAAGTCGTTTAATTGCTTCTGTGTAGGTGTATCAGATTTGGCTAATTTAAACGTGGTCTAAGCAGGCTAATTAGATATGTTGCTAGTTAGACGTGCAAGTCTAATTCCATTAGATGTGGTAGTCTAATGGGAAACGTAGTTAGACGTACCAGTCTAATGGGAAACGTAGTTAGATGTGCCACTCTAACAGATACGTAGTTAGATGTGCCAGTCTAACAGATACGTAGTTAAACGTGCTAGTTTAATAAATACGTAGTTAGACGTGTCAGTTTAACATATACGTAGTTAGACGTGTCAGTCTAACAGATACGTAGTTAGGCGTGCCGATCTAACATATACGTAGTTAGATGTGCTAGTCTAACAGATACATAGTTAGACGTGTCAATATAACATATACGTAGTTAGATATGTCAGTCTAACATATACGTAGTTAGACGTGTCAGTCTAACAGATACGTAGTTAGGCATGTCAATCTAACAGATACGTAGTTAGACATGCCAATCTAATAGATACATAGTTATACGTGCCAGTCTAACATATACGTAGTTAGACGTGCACGTAGTTAGACGTGTTAGTCTAACACATACGTAGTTAGACGTGCCTATCTAACAGATACGTAGTTAGACGTGCCAGTCTAAAAGATACTTAGTTAGACGTGTCAGTCTAACAAATACGTAGTTAGACGTGCCAATCTAATAGATACGTAGTTAGAAGTTGCAGTCTAACTCCATTAGACGTGGTAGCCTTATGGGATGCGAAGTTAGACGTATCAGTCTAACTCCATTAGACTTGGTGTTCTAATGTAACTCGCTGTTAGACGTTGACGTCTAACTCCCTTAGACTTGACAGTCTAATAGAGCACGTCTAATACCTCGCTTCAACAGCCGTCTACCCACGATCAACTAGTTGTACGCTACTCCTTCTCAATAATTTGCATGAAATGAATGAACGCCACGTACGTGAATATTCTTCCCACTACTTGTTCAGTACATGACAGTTCTAGAAGGATATCCGGCGCAATACCGTTCAGTACGGCCACGATCGATGTGCACAGAGTCTGTTGTACTCTTGCACTATCAGGGCATTCCAGTGGATGCTTGCCACGTGTCCATGAAGAAGATTCGGCCGTTGGTGTCCTTCTACTACAAATAGATGCTCAAGGACAACTACCGAATCACTGGTTACTTTGCTCATTTTTTACAACTTTACAAGCTTACTCTTGCACTTACGGATATCTATCATCTTCCAAGTTCAAGAGAGAAAGAATAAAAAACTGTCTAGTTGAGTGAATATTGTTCTTAATATTGTAAGTTAAATAAAGTGTGTTCTGTTCAACAGAGTGTTTATCTAGATCAGTCAACTGTATATGATTCAAAGAAGTATATAGTAAAATCCTTCCGGTTGTTAGAAGAAGGGGTGACGTAGGAGAGTTAGCTCCGAACATCTATAAACAACTTGTTGTGTTTTTTCCTTCTGTCTTCCATTTCTCATTGGTTCAAAGCTTCAAACCCAAACAAACAGTTCTACACTTGAATCGTTTCAAGAGTTTGTGAATGCTTGCGAAGAATAGAAAGTGATATTAATCCCTAAGAAGATTTATATCAATTCGTTTATCCGAAGTTGCTAACAATTGTTGCACTGATTCTATCAAATGGCCTCCAAACAACTATTTACAACTTTATTTAGTCACTAATATTTATGTAAACGATTTTTTTTATCATATTACAATTATTTTATTACTATATTTAATGTAATTAATTATCAATAAATCGAATAAATTCTTAATATTTTTGTTTAACTTAAATAATCAAACTACTATTACTATTACAATCATTTTTAATTTATTAATTAATTACAAATTAAAATTAAAATTAAACACATTTCATTAACAATTCATTGATCATCGACTCGAATTCGCCAATTTAGTGTTAAGTTACAATATATTAAATTTTAAAAAATAAAAAAAATAATTCATTAATTTAATTAAACACCGTCATATTTGACTTATTTATGTTTTTCTTAATATGGACATTAATATTATTTGACTTTATTTTACAATATAATAAAATTAATTTATATAATTCAAATTTCAATAATAATAAAATAAGATTAATATATATAATAACATAAATTTTATTTAATATATATATATATATATTGTGTGGGTATGATTCTAATGTATTCATAATTTTCATTTTTGTTATAATTTATTTATTATTTTTATTAATATGTTACATTACTAAAATTAGATTTTGATAATATAATTATAATTAAATTTACTATATATAAATATATATAATAAAAATAATATTTTATTTTTAAAAAATATAATCTAAATAAAAAATTGATATATTTAAGTACTGTGTTAAGTTGTGATATGTTATTTTTATAAGTTGTATTCTTGATAATAATTTGTATTATGGTCAAGACACCGTCATTGACACCGTCGTTGACTGTATGACTTGTGTTTGTGCTATAAAATATAATATGTTTTTTATTTAATCATTAATTTTTATATTTTCAATTTACTCATTTGTAATATTGTAAATACCATAATTTTAGACTGTATTTATAATTAAAATTTAGGCTTATTAAATAAAATAATATAAATAAAATTAACATAAAATGAATATTTATTTTATAATTTATTTTTGTGTTTTTTCATTAAAATAAACAATACAGTTCAAACTTACTGACGCATGTGTTATAAAAGTTAATATATTTTTTGTTTTTTCATTTTCTAGAAAAAAAGAGATCACATGTCCAAATCGGGACTTGGACATCATCCATGCGTAATGCATGCTTTCTTTTTTTTAGATAATGTTTGATTCTCCCTCTCTAGAGCTGAAAGGTTTTAGACCAGATTTATAGATAAAAAAGAACGAGAAGAAGAGAAGAGAAAAGATCCGCTCTCTCCTCGTCGCTATCCATACGTCTCACATTAACTTTTGTCTTCAGACTTGAAGCATTCTTTTATTTTTTGGAAGGCACACTCACAGACAATGATGAAGATTGAACAATCATGTTTCTTTTAAATCTTTTTTCAATTTTTTCACAAGTGTTACGATGAATTGCTGAAGTTAGGTACTAGTTCTTTCAAAAATTTAGAACCAAGATCTATCATTATTGAAACAAATGATAGTTGTTTACGAATATTTATTTTATTTGGTGAATTCAAACTCAGTTCGAATTCGGTCGGATATTCGGTTAGACCAAATATTGAACATTACCTACCCATAAGATAAAATAATTTTTCTTAAAAGAGTTAACACAATGTTAAAGAGAATTCATATACTTAAATTAAAATAAAGAGTATAAATCACAGAAACAAATCTTAGTGACTCAACGCCAATATTTGGCAATTGAACGACGAAAATAAAACAATGTTGACGACGACAATATATGATGGTGGAGAGATGATGATGACAATGGTGATATTACTATTGAAATAACTAGATATGTGAATAATTTATATATATTCTTAAAGTTAGAGATGAAGTGGGAAACTGAAAAGACGACATAATCTAGGAAGGTGGATGGCTAGAAAAATGGAAAGGAATGAGAGATTATGAATTTACTAAATTATTGGACAGAATATTAGGAATTTAGTAAGAGGTCTATGATAATTTAATATTTAATATGTAATAAATTATATAATATTTAATAAAAATAAATAATAATAAATGAATTCGGTTTTCGGTTTGATTTTCGAGTTAAAACATAAACTCAAAACTAAACTGAAAAATTTATTTGAATTCGAATCGGTTTAGAAATCAATTCGAAACAAAAAATAAAATTTAAATTCAGTCAGATATTCGGTTCAGACCCAAAAATATAATGAATTACAAATCAAAATTAAAAACATTTCATTAACAATTCATTATTCATTGACCCGAATTTGCCAATTTAGTGTTAAGTTACAATATATTAAATTTTAAAAAATAAAAAAATAATTCATTAATTTAATTAAACACATAACTTTTATTGACCACATATTTATGTTTTTCTTAATATGGACACTAATATTATTTGACTTTATTTTACAATATAATAAAATTAATTTATATAATTCAAATTTCAATAATAATTAAAATAAGATTAATATATATAATAACATAAATTTTATTTAATATATATATATATATATATATATATATATTTATATATATTTATTGTGTGGGTATGATTCTAATGTATTCATAATTTTTATTTTTGTTATAATTTATTTATTATTTTTATTTATATGTTACATTACTAAAATTAGATTTTGATAATATAATTATAATTAAATTTACTATATATAAATATATATATAATAAATAATATTTTATTTTTTAAAAATATAATCTAAATAAAAAATTGATATATTTAAGTGTTGTGTTAAGTTGTAATATGTTATTTTTATAAGTTGTATTCTTGATAATAATTTGTATTATGGTCAAGACACCGTCATTGACACCGTCATCACACCGTCATTGACTGTATGACTTGTGTTTGTGCTATAAAAGATAATATTTTTTTATTTAATCATTAATTTTTATATTTTCAATTTACTCATTTAATATTGTAAATACCATAATTTTAGACTGTATTTATAATTAAAATTTAGGCTTATTAAATAAAATAATATAAATAAAATTAACATAAAATGAATATTTATTTTATAATTTAGTTTTGTGTTTTTTCATTAAAATAAACAATACAGTTCAAACTTACTGACGCATGTGTTATAAAAGTTAATATATTTTTTGTTTTTTCATTTTCTAGAAAAAAAGAGATCACATGTCCAAATCGGGACTTGGACATCATCCATGCGTAATGCATGCTTTCTTTTTTTAGATAATGTTTGATTCTCCGCTCTAGAGCCGAAAGGTTTTAGACCAGATTTATAGATAAAAAAGAACGAGAAAAAGAGAAGAGAAAAGATCCGCTCTCTCTCCTCGTCGCTATCCATACGTCTCACATTAACTTTTGTCTTCAGACTTGAAGCATTCTTTTATTTTTTGGAAGGCACACTCACAGACAATGATGAAGATTGAACAATCATGTTTCTTTTAAATCTTTTTTCAATTTTTTCACAAGTGTTACGATGAATTGCTGAAGTTAGGTACTAGTTCTTTCAAAAATTTAGAACCAAGATCTATCATTATTGAAACAAATGATAGTTGTTTACGAATATTTATTTTATTTGGTGAATTCAAATTCGGTTCGAATTCGGTCGGATATTCGGTTAGACCAAATATTGAACATTACCTACCCATAAGATAAAATAATTTTTCTTAAAAGAGTTAACACAATGTTAAAGAGAATTCATATACTTAAATTAAAATAAAGAGTATAAATCACAGAAACAAAGCTTAGTGACTCAACGCCAATATTTGGCAATTGAACGACGAAAATAAAACAATATTGACGACGACAATATATGATGGTGGAGAGATGATGATGACAATGGTGATATTACTATTGAAATAACTAGATATGTGAATAATTTATATATATTCTTAAAGTTAGAGATGAAGTGGGAAACTGAAAAGACGACATAATCTAGGAAGGTGGATGGCTAGAAAAAATGGTAAGGAATGAGAGATTATGGATTTACTAAATTATTGGACAGAATATTAAGAATTTAGTAAGAGGTCTATGATAATTTAATATTTAATATGTAATAAATTATATAATATTTAATAAAAATAAATAATAATAAATGAATTCGGTTTTCGGTTTGATTTTCGAGTTAAAACATAAACTCAAAACTAAATTGAAAAATTTATTTGAATTCGAATCGGTTTAGAAATTAATTCGAAACAAAAAATAAAATTTAAATTCAGTAGATATTCGGTTCAGACCTAAAAATATAATGAATTACAAATCAAAATTAAAAACATTTCATTAACAATTCATTATTCATTGACCCGAATTTGCCAATTTAGTGTTAAGTTACAATATATTAAATTTTAAAAAATAAAAAAATAATTCATTAGTTTAATTAAACACATAACTTTTATTGACCACATATTTATGTTTTTCTTAATATGGACACTAATATTAGTTTAGTTTATTTTACAATATAATAAAATTAATTTATATAATTCAAATTTCAATAATAATTAAAATAAGATTAATATATATAATAACATAAATTTTATTTAATATATATATATATATATATATATATATTTATATATATTTATTGTGTGGGTATGATTCTAATGTATTCATAATTTTTATTTTTGTTATAATTTATTTATTATTTTTATTAATATGTTACATTACTAAAATTAGATTTTGATAATATAATTATAATTAAATTTACTATATATAAATATATATAGTAAAAATAATATTTTATTTTTTAAAAATATAATCTAAATAAAAAATTGATATATTTAAGTGCTGTGTTAAGTTGTGATATGTTATTTTTATAAGTTGTATTCTTGATAATAATTTGTATTATGGTCAAGACACCGTCATTGACACCGTCATTGACACCGTCATTGACACCGTCATTGACACCGTCATTGACACCGTCATTGACACCGTCATTGACACAGTCATTGACACAGTCATTGACACCGTCATTGACACAGTCATTGACACCGTCATTGACACAGTCATTGACTGTATGACTTGTGTTTGTGCTATAAAAGATAATATGTTTTTTATTTAATCATTAATTTTTATATTTTCAATTTACTCATTTGTAATATTGTAAATACCATAATTTTAGACTGTATTTATAATTAAAATTTAGGCTTATTAAATAAAATAATATAAATAAAATTAACATAAAATGAATATTTATTTTATAATTTATTTTTGTGTTTTTTCATTAAAATAAACAATACAGTTCAAACTTACTGACGCATGTGTTATAAAAGTTAATATATTTTTTGTTTTTTCATTTTCTAGAAAAAAATAGATCACATGTCCAAATCGGGACTTGGACATCATCCATGCGTAATGCATGCTTTCTTTTTTTAGATAATGTTTGATTCTCCCTAGAGCTGAAAGGTTTTAGACCAGATTTATAGATAAAAAAGATCGAGAAGAAGAGAAGAGAAAAGATCCGCTCTCTCTCCTCGTCGCTATCCATACGTCTCACATTAACTTTTGTCTTCAGACTTGAAGCATTCTTTTATTTTTTGGAAGACACACTCACAGACAATGATGAAGATTGAACAATCATGTTTCTTTTAAATCTTTTTTCAATTTTTTCACAAGTGTTACGATGAATTGCTGAAGTTAGGTACTAGTTCTTTCAAAAATTTAGAACCAAGATCTATCATTATTGAAACAAATGATAGTTGTTTACGAATATTTATTTTATTTGGTGAATTCAAATTCGGTTCGAATTCGGTCGGATATTCGGTTAGACCAAATATTGAACATTACCTACCCATAAGATAAAATAATTTTTCTTAAAAGAGTTAACACAATGTTAAAGAGAATTCATATACTTAAATTAAAATAAAGAGTATAAATCACAGAAACAAAGCTTAGTGACTCAACGCCAATATTTGGCAATTGAACGACGAAAATAAAACAATGTTGACGACGACAATATATGATGGTGGAGAGATGATGATGACAATGGTGATATTACTATTGAAATAACTAGATATGTGAATAATTTATATATATTCTTAAAGTTAGAGATGAAGTGGGAAACTGAAAAGACGACATAATCTAGGAAGGTGGATGGCTAGAAAAAATGGAAAGGAATGAGAGATTATGGATTTACTAAATTATTGGACAGAATATTAAGAATTTAGTAAGAGGTCTATGATAATTTAATATTTAATATGTAATAAATTATATAATATTTAATAAAAATAAATAATAATAAATGAATTCGGTTTTCGGTTTGATTTTCGAGTTAAAACATAAACTCAAAACTAAACTGAAAAATTTATTTGAATTCGAATCGGTTTAGAAATCAATTCGAAACAAAAAATAAAATTTAAATTCAGTCAGATATTCGGTTCAGACCCAAAAATATAATGAATTACAAATCAAAATTAAAAACATTTCATTAACAATTCATTATTCATTGACCCGAATTTGCCAATTTAGTGTTAAGTTACAATATATTAAATTTTAAAAAATAAAAAAATAATTCATTAATTTAATTAAACACATAACTTTTATTGACCACATATTTATGTTTTTCTTAATATGGACACTAATATTATTTGACTTTATTTTACAATATAATAAAATTAATTTATATAATTCAAATTTCAATAATAATTAAAATAAGATTAATATATATAATAACATAAATTTTATTTAATATATATATATATATATTTATTGTGTGGGTATGATTCTAATGTATTCATAATTTTCATTTTTGTTACAATTTATTTATTATTTTTATTAATATGTTACATTACTAAAATTAGATTTTGATAATATAATTATAATTAAATTTACTATATATAAATATATATAGTAAAAATAATATTTTATTTTTTAAAAATATAATCTAAATAAAAAAATTGATATATTTAAGTGTTGTGTTAAGTTGTGATATGTTATTTTTATAAGTTGTATTCTTGATAATAATTTGTATTATGGTCAAGACACCGTCATTGACTGTATGACTTGTGTTTGTGCTATAAAAGATAATATGTTTTTTATTTAATCATTAATTTTTATATTTTCAATTCACTCATTTGTAATATTGTAAATACCATAATTTTAGACTGTATTTATAATTAAAATTTAGGATTATTAAATAAAATAATATAAATAAAATTAACATAAAATATATATTTATTTTATAATTTATTTTTGTGTTTTTTCATTAAAATAAAAAATACAGTTCAAACTTACTGACGCATGTGTTATAAAAGTTAATATATTTTTTGTTTTTTCATTTTCTAGAAAAAAAGAGATCACATGTCCAAATCGGGACTTGGACATCATCCATGCGTAATGCATGCTTTCTTTTTTTAGATAATGTTTGATTCTCCCGCTCTAGTGCTGAAAGGTTTTAGACCAGATTTATAGATAAAAAAGAACGAGAAGAAGAGAAGAGAAAAGATCCGCTCTCTCTCCTCGTCGCTATCCATACGTCTCACATTAACTTTTGTCTTCAGACTTGAAGCATTCTTTTATTTTTTGGAAGGCACACTCACAGACAATGATAAAGATTGAACAATCATGTTTCTTTTAAATATTTTTTCAATTTTTTCACAAGTGTTACGATGAATTGCTGAAGTTAGGTACTAGTTCTTTCAAAAATATTGAAACAAATGATAGTTGTTTACGAATATTTATTTTATTTGGTGAATTCAAATTCGGTTCGAATTCGGTCGGATATTCGGTTAGACCAAATATTGAACATTACCTACCCATAAGATAAAATAATTTTTCTTAAAAGAGTTAACACAATGTTAAAGAGAATTCATATACTTAAATTAAAATAAAGAGTATAAATCACAGAAACAAAGCTTAGTGACTCAACGCCAATATTTGGCAATTGAACGACGAAAATAAAACAATGTTGACGACGAAAATATATGATGGTGGAGAGATGATGATGACAATGGTGATATTACTAGTGAAATAACTAGATATGTGAATAATTTATATATATTCTTAAAGTTAGAGATGAAGTGGGAAACTGAAAAGACGACATAATCTAGGAAGGTGGATGGCTAGAAAAAATGGAAAGGAATGAGATATTATGGATTTACTGAATTATTGGACAGAATATTAGGAATTTAGTAGGAGGTCTATGATAATTTAATATTTAATATGTAATAAATTATATAATATTTAATAAAAATAAATAATAATAAATGAATTCGGTTTTCGGTTTGATTTTCGAGTTAAAACATAAACTCAAAACTAAACTGAAAACTTTATTTGAATTCGAATCGGTTTAAAAATCAATTCGAAACAAAAAATATAATTTAAATTCAGTAGAGATATTCGGTTCAGACCAAATATTGAACACCTCTAATTATGCCGTTCAATAATTTAAAATGTATATTTATATATAAACAAAAAATACAAAAACATTTTCTTAAATCTCGTTTGAATTTTATTCTTTAGACTAATTTTATGTTTTGAAATATTAGTACGGTTATACACTAGTACGGTTAACAAAATCTAAGCGACTTCATCATACCCTTTTAAAGAATCTATGATTCCATTTGAATAAAAGAGGTATCTAATACCCAAACATGCAAATGGAACAATAAATTACGGATTATCAAGCATGCGAGAAATGTTAACTCGGTGTAAAACCCGAGAGATGATGCACTCCATCAATGAAAGACCTATTATAGTTTTGATGTGGCCTTAACAAATTATTTGTAAGACATCTTAGAGCAGATCGAGCAAGTGATGATGTCCGATATAAATCTAAAGTCAATAATTGTTTTTTTGTTATTTGGCTTCAAGAAAGACATGATCCCTAAGAATTAACTCTAGAACAAAAGACTGCGACTATAACTTAGACTATAGAACGATTCTTGTGGATAATAATCACAACGTTTACTAAAGTTATTGAGTCAAATATTCAAGGTAAATCCCATAAGACAATGAAATACCTCCCAAAAAACTTGAACATAAAATTCGGACATGTTCTCTTGATCATAAGCAATGGCTTGAGGTTCCAAGAATATGACTAAAGCTCAGACTCAAGAAAGATTCACATGGATGAACAATCTCAATGTCTACTCGAGCTAGTGAGTTAAACATTGAAGGAAAATTACAGAAGACAATAAAGGATCTCACGGACAATCTAAGGACACAATTCCTTCCCATACTTGATTTATGGTACACTTGGAGGTCTAAAAATTCCATGAATGAAGAATCTTGAAATGATCGACCCTTCGTAGGATTGCATTTGCATATGCAAGAATTAACAAAATTTGCAATAAAATATTTGCATCAATAAACAAAACAAATGATGAAAATGATGAGAACGACATGAACAAGAATAAAATCCTAGTTTTATGCTAATGGCACTTAAAAATAATGATGAATGAAAAATATTTATCCAAAAAAATAAACGTTAAAAAAATTCTTGTTCAAATGCAGTTTTCTAATAAATAACATGCTAATTAATGCACAAGGGCATCTTAAAAAAAACAAATGAAAAAATTGAAAACCTGATGATCTGATTCTTAACCAAAAGATACGTAAGCAATCTATTCACTAGGCCCGATTATAATCTTCGTGTCTCTTTGTATAAAAACAAATAAGACGATACTCCTGATTTTAAATAAATAAAAAGAAATAAAAAAATCCATATGTCAAAACTAGGGGACATTCTTCGAAAATCATTAATAAAATGTCAAACCCCAAAAAATAAGGAAATAAAAACGATTTGATGTACGAAGTTTATCCACAATAAAACGCCTTCTAAATTATCCAAAAAAATATACAAATATATATACAAAAATGAGATGTCATGTAAGACGCATATCACCGATAGCTCATTATAAATTATCCAAAGAAAAAAAATGAAGAAAAAAAATATACAGTTAAAAAAAGGATGAAAGAAAAAAGTAACTGTTTTAATATAATACATTTAAATTGGTGCCCATAATTTTTCAATTATTTTTTTTAACATGCTTAATTATAAATCTTAATGCTTAATTATAAATCTTAATGCTTAATTATAAATCTTAATAATATGTATTTGCAAATTTTAACTTAAGCCTTTGTAAGCACTAAAAATTTACATACCCAATTTATAAATTTAAAAAATATTTATTTTGATTATTTTCGAATAAATAAAATCAAAATAATTAACCCAAGTGTAACCCCAGAAAACCCATGTCCCGTGGAAAACTTGAAATTCGAGAATTTCAACATCAATTTGCGTGTTAGTAATCTTTATAAAATAAAAGATTATATTAAAAGATTAATAATCCATGACAACTTTTGAAATTATTTATAAAAATAATTTATTTGGGTTAAAATAATTTTTAGAATCTGTGTTATAATGCATGACAACTTTTGTTATAATCAAATAAAAATATTACTATTTAAAAATTTGTGTTCAAATTAATTTAAAAGATTATTTATTTGAAATAGAGTTTCCAATTGATTTTTAAAAATCAATAAAAAGGTATACGGTAACCCTCGGGAAAATCCTTCTTGTCTTGTAGCTTAGAACGTGTGGGATGACATGTGGCAATACGGAGGGATCCATGATGGCTCGATGTTCGATGTGTTTCAACCTTGGTTTGTGTACTAGACATCTATTTTTTAAATAAAACATTATTTTTAAATATTTTGACAGTATTTTGAAATAAACTATGTAAAAATAATTAATTTTATTTAAGTTTTAATAATCTGGGGATTTGTTATAATCAAATGATAATTTGATTGAAATTTGGTTTAAATTAATCGAGCATAATTAATTTTGTTAGGATTTAGATCGCCGATGGGGGACCGGGGTCCGGCTGACACTACAACACAACGGTTGACGTTTAATTTGGTTAGAGATTAACACCAGTTTCAATACTACACAGGCTGTCACAAACCCTTGAACCGAGTTCAAGTGCGGAATCGGTTTGTTTCAGACTGAAGACACACACATGGTAATCCTTGAATCTAATTGGTTGACTAGAGGTTCAGTATTGCATTAATTGCGGTTTAAGCTTCCAAGACATGGAGCAGATTGACTTCATTTGTCTTTTACTTAATATGGCAACTGCCGGTTGGCCAGTTGCCTACATCTGGAGAACTGCATATTTGAATTGTACCAAAATGGTAATTGTTTCTTCAGGAAATTTTCTGCATCCTTCAGAGTATCATCAGACTTGTATGGATATGGCAATGTTACAGTCTGATCTTTTAATATCATCTTCCGCAGATACTCAAAATGTTCGTTTGCACCAATTTGTAAATTGTACTTAGTTTGATAATCTTGACTTCTTTCTTTAAGTAGTATCTTCGTCGGTTTTAGGTTGAATACTGCATTTTGGTTTAGGATGTCTACCGGTTGTTTATATCTTCAGGTTAATCGGATAACTTCCGGTTTTGGATACATCCTTTGCGTCTTCTTCTAACCAGTTTGATTACTTCACCGGTTAGATTCTTGACCGTTCAAATTTCTTGACCGTTCCTGCACAGGAAGTTTGTTTTTGTTAAGTTCTTATTTTAACCGGTCTAATTTATCTATCAATTTCTCCCTTTTTGATTATTTTATTTAAAATATTCAAAATCTTGTAAGTAGTAAGAAGTAGGCCGGTTGTTTTTAAAAATTTGTTTGGCCAGATTTTTGAAAAAGATTTAGAAAAATTTGAGAAAAATTTTGTCTTTAAAGAAACATTTTATCTTATCAATTTCTCACTTTTTGATTATTTTATTTAAAATATTCAAAATCATGTAAAAAGTAAAATGTAGGCCGGTTTCCAAAAATACTTTATATATATAAAAATAGAAAACATTATAAAGTTAACATAAAGAACAAATAATTGAAAGTCTATTCCCTATTCTTGTCGTCTTTAGGCATATATCTCCGGAGATATTGAGCCATCATCCCTTTTCCCGGATTGCACGGATCACTGCCAAGTCTATAGGAGGATGCTTGACCGCCCGAGGTGCCGGTGATTGGTGAAGCCTGTGCTGGTGGAGGGACCGATCTAAGTGGGAACACATTAGCGCACCGCACTCTCTTCCTTAGCGGTATAGTCTCGTCTTCATCTTCTTCAACTTCTGGTGAATCCGGGGTGATTGGAGGAGCATTGGTCGGTTCAGCAATGTCAACCAACAGCTGTTGAGCCTGTTTAGCCGTTGTCTTCTTGGTGAACTTTCTCTTTTTGGTGACCGGTCCGGTTGAGGGAGCAGCGGATTAGAGAGTTTATTTCTTTCTTCTATTTCCTCTTCTATCATCTTTTGTTGGATTAGCCGAGCCGCGTCCTCATTCGCTTGTACTTCTTATTCCGGTGCGCCATTTTCTACTACCTGAACGTGTTCGTCCAAGGTCGCATCCGCTTGTTCCCTTTCCTTCAGTATCTGCATGTTCTCGTTCTCAGTTTCTTGGAGTTTTTGTGCCGCGATCTCATTTGATTTCTCAAGTGCCTCATCGGCCGCTAGCTTGGCCGCAATCATTTCCGCAAGCTGTTCGGAGACCGCTTGTAGTGATGCTTCGGTTAGGGCATGCTTTTCTTCAAGCGCTGTCATTCTTTGGAGTATCGAACCGGCCTGGATACCGGATTGAAAATGACCCTCTTCAAGAGATGCCAACCTTTAATCCGTTGACGTGAGTTGTTGAGCGGTATGATTGTGACCCTCTTCAAGAGTCGCTAACCTTTGATTCGTTGAATCGAGCCGCTGGACGGTTAGAGCAAGACCGTCCTCAAGAGTTGTAGTTCTGTGTGTCGTTGAACTGATCAGTTGGTCGGTTAGGGCGTGATTCTCTTCAATGGCTATAAGCCGTTGGATCAGAGAGTTGAGCATTTCACCGGTAGACTTAACCAACCGGTGTGATGTTTTCGCCCATTCTTTCACTTTAGTCTGCCACGGAATGATGGCATCTTGGCAGAATTCCTCGATATATGTCTTGACGTAGTCTATTTGTGGGGACTCGGGCTGATCGGGGAGCGGATTAGCCATATCAGTTTCAATTATGTTGACCGTGGAATCCGTTGGAGGAGGGGCATTCTCAGCCTCTTCCGGATTATGACCGACATTGGATTTGGGTCCTTCATCATCGTCAAGATGAGATCTTGAAAAGTGCGAAGCCTCTTGATGACCGGCTTCCGATTCCAACCGCGTCATCTCATCGGTCAGCTCTTGTTCCTTTGTCTTTAACGTTTCCAGCACTATCACATCGAGTTGGTTTTTGTCATCTGGAGAGACGTTCTATTCATGAATGTGAAGGATGTGGCCGATGAGTTCTTTTAACCGGGCGTGCGTTTCAACCATCCTTCTTCTTAAAGAGCAGTGACAACGCTTTTTGTCTTCGTCAATTCGAACACCGTCCTCTCCATTCCCACTAGTTTTTCCCATTTCTAATGATTGGGACACTCTGGTAACATGTCGGCAAAACCGACTTCCTCTCGTAGAAGAGACCACCGATAGAAGACATTGCTCACAACATGTGCCTACTTGAAGAGTTGCTCTATTATTCTGGAGACGAGTTCCTGTCCTAGTTGTTGTATGTCGTCGTTTGCGGTTTCGGATGCCTCTAGTTGTCTAACTGGACCGGATTCATCATCAAAATTTGTGGCCGGATTTTCCTCATCGAAGACCTTCCCTTTTCCTTTGTTTGACCGATTCTGCTCGGTGTCGTTGGTGTTGGTGCGGCTAGAGCTAGATGCGGAGTCCTCCGGATTCGGAATGTCGGTTTGAATATTTTCCGACTCAGATGTATGAAGAACCGCTTTGCTTCCGGATTGTTCTTCCTCCGAGTCCTTCGTCTTCCTAGGCTGCGATTTCCTAGGTCGAGTGGATGGTTGTTTAGCGGTTGAGGCCTTCGCTCTGCTCGGTCGAACCGTTGTTCTAAAAAAATGGGTAGATTTTATTATCTTGTTGTGAGGTATAAGGACACCTGGGCCGGTTTCGATATTAGAGTGGTGCATCAGCTTACCGAGCGGAACAGCATATCCTTGAGAACGTTTTGAAGTCGGATCCACCATCTCATAGAGGTTGGAGAAAACGACCTTGGCCCAGTTGATTTGAAGACCTCTAACTATACCGGCCAACATCTCAATCTTCGAGTTTGTTAGGCTGTCGAAGTTGCCTCCTCTTCCTTGGACCGATTTTGAGATAATTTCACAAAGTGCCCTGTATTCCGGTTTCAAGTCTGTTTTCTTACCGGACACCACTAACGGTTGGTCTGAATCCGATACAGCACAGCAAACCGCAAGGAGTTCGTCACCGTCCATGTCCTCGGTGAAGTCACAACCTTCTGTTGGTAGGTGGAGAGCTTCAGCAATTGATTCCGTTGTAACCTGAAACGGTTTTCCACCGACCGTTGCGGATATGGTTTTCTCATTGAGTATGGCGGTTTGGAAGAACTCCGTGACCGCATCTTGATACATGACGAACGGTCCACCTAGAAAATGCTTCAAACCCGAAGCAGTTATAAGTTCTAGCACTTGTTTAGCCTCTGTCGAACCGTTGGTTCAAATATCTTCGAAGTCTACTTGGAAAATGTGGTTGAAGAGTGCAGAATCACGACCCATTTTGATTAGAAAGATTGGGAGTTGGAAAGATTGAAAGTTTGGAAGATTGAGTGATTGCTAGAGAGAGAAAGTAGATTCGCGGAAGAGGATAATAAGAAGACGAATGAGGTTATTTATAGGCCGCGTCCTAGAATGTCAACCGACGCGAACCGTCACATCAAGAAAAGGCGCCAATGTTTCCCTCCAAAACGGGTTGGCGGTAAGATCTTGGGCGACCTTCTTTTTGGCGGGAGGCCTTTTGGCAGGAAGTGATTAAAGCGTAAAACATTTTTGGCGGTATTTAATGAAGCGGTAAGTAATTTAACCGGTGTAGAATTTAAACCGATATTTGATCCTTGTAATTTAAACCGATATTTGATTAAGGGTGAAGCAGACATGATGATGATAGAGCCGATATGAAGATCGGTTTGAAATACAAGATTAAAATATAAAGATTTAACCGACTTAGAACCTAAAACATCCTAGAGATTTTGTCTTCCACTACTTCCTTGATGAGGACATTTGAAGGGTTCACCGGTGTACCCGGTCCAAGGTTTGGAACGAAGGCTCGAACGATCCGGCTCAAATGAGGAGCATAGCCGAACCGTTTCTTCGTCTCGACCATAGTCTTCAGGTTATCAAAAATGACCGATGCCTAGTTGATGGAAGTTGAGCTGAAGATATAGGTCATCATGTCAAAGGATTTTCTAGAGTAATTTTGATTGGGGGTCTGGCAAAGGATCGACCGGTTGACGATCACATCAAGATTTGAATGTGGAGAGCAAGGTGGGCTTTAAGACCGTGGTTTCGAAACGGTGTGTCGGAGGCGGAGAACATTTCAGCATATTCATAATATGTACTACTCACACGTGGTGGAAAGTCCGAAAACTCCTCGGTTAGGAGGTCGAACATCCCGGCGAATGTGTTTTCTGAGAGAATGATGACACTGGTGTTTACAGTGGAGACGATGACACCGTTATGCATAGCTTCATTGGAGAAGAACTCCAATACCTCTGGAAGAAAGAGAGGTCCGGATTCCTCTAGGAATCCGCGGAGGCCGGTGTAAATCAATGATTCAAAAAGTACTTCCCTTGTTTCATCGTGCTCAAGGGATAGCACTAAATCAAAGTCGATGCACAAATAGTTTCGGAGGATGGAGTGAGACATTTTTCAGATTTTCTTAGAGATGTAGAATGTTGTCTTGGAGTGTATTGGAATGAGAGTGAAAGGTTTCTTAAATAGGTTGGAAATGAGAGGTAACGTTAGAGCATTTAAAATCAAGATTCTGTTTTGTCTTATTAATACTTTAGAATATTTATGTTTTCAAAAATGTCTTGGGAAATGGTAGTTTTGACCGGTTACGGAGACCGAGGTTGAGAATCTAGTTGGGAACCAACTAAGTTTGTGTAGTTTCCCATGCAGATAGAATTCTAAAGTACTATAATTTCATTAAGAAAAGGTGGATTACAGTAGACCAAAAGGAAGACACAACCGATTAAAATAGGTAGAAATACAACCGGTACATGAAGCAAAATGACCGGTTGTCCGAAGGAGTGATTCTTCAGTGGTTGGAAGAGGCGATGTTTCTCTACTTTTTCTTCCATGCTTTCTCAAACCTCTCATAGAAAGAATCCGCGGAATCCCTGGTTAAGACCTGGGATTGGTTCAGCCCTTCACCTAGAAAGAGTGGAACCCCGAGTTCGATGAGCAGAGAGCTTATTTGAGGAATAAAACCGGTGTGTCGGGTATTGATCGTCCATATTAGGTTGTCAAACAGCAACCTAGACCAGTTTATCAGAGTATAGGTTGTTATGGCGGTCATGATGTTAAAGATCGTGGTACAGTAGGTATTGGTGACATCCTTTCCCAGGATGACCTTACGAATCATGTCGTTGAGGAGCTGATATTCGGCCCTCAACGATGATCGTGCACCGTGATCATCGACCGGAGAGTTGGAGCGGGAGAATTCTAGAGATATTTCGGCTTTCTATTCAGCCGAAACTGACAAGTCTGTAAGACCTTCCTTGGAAAGGTCGAAGCACCGAGCGAAGTCTCGCTCGGTGAAGTCAAAAATTGTTCCTCTTACCCTTGACTGGATAAGAGTGTCGAAAAATGGAGTGCCGCGAAAAACTCTGGCATTGTGAAAGAATTCGGTCACGGTTTCAGGAAATATGATATGTTTGTCATCTAGAAAGGACCGAAGATCGGTACTCTCCAAAGACTTGATCATCTTGAAAATTTCGTAGTGTTTTGTGCCTTATGCTGTGTCAAACTCAACTTAAAGAATGTTCTGGAACTGAGACATTTTTGTCTTAGTAGGATGAGAGTTTGAGAGTGTGAATATTTGTTTGATATTCATCTAACTTATATATCAGTTGGGGGGGTGATATAGGTGAGTAGTATTATCTAGTGGGTAGCAAGTAATGTAGTTTATTAACCGTAGGATAAAACATCTTCCATGAATTAGATGTATTTACAGCCTAAGGGTGTGAGTCATAGGCCTGGACAGTGAAAGATATCATATCTTCATGTCTTTTGAGGCATGACTGAATTGTTTTGAAAAGAAATCTTTTCAGAACAAATACGTCCAAACACAGACAATTGTCCATTTTTGTTGGGAAGCCAAATATTCCAGAGTATATTATATTCAAACCGGTTGGTTTTCAATCATTGGTCCCGATGTAGTTAATTAGTGTAGGTACTAAGTAACTGGTCGGTTTATTGTAACTGATAGACAAAGCGGTTGTTCAATAAATACGATGGAAAATTCGGTTTCCGACATTTTAGGAAGAACTGCCGGTTTTGTCTGTCCGAGCCGATTATTCTCTTTAGAGGTTAAAGGTTTTAAGAAATGAGTTGATTTATATTGGTTAAACCGAGGATGTTTCTAAAGAAAGAAAACTTAGCTTCCTGCAGAGGCTTTGTGAAGATATCGGCTACTTGTTGATTAGTTGATACATATTCCAACCGGATGTGCTTCTGCATGACATGTTCTCGGATGAAATAATGTCTTATGTCGATGTGCTTGGTTCTAGAGTGTAAAACCGGATTTTATGTGATTGCTATAATACTTGTGTTGTCACAGAAAATTGGAGACTCTTCGGCGGTGACACCAAAGTCCTTTAGTTGTTGTGAATCCATAGAAGTTGTGAACAACAACTTCCGGCTGCCAGATATTCAGCTTCTGCGGTTGATGTAGCAACCGATGTTTGCTTCTTGCTGTGCCATGAAACAAGCCGATCACCTAAGAATTGGCATGTTCCGCTGGTACTTTTTCTATCAACCTTACATTCTGCATAGTCTGCATCATTATAGCTTGTTAGGTTAAAACTTGAGTTCTTTGGATACCATAATCCGACTTCAGGGGTTCCCTTTAGATATTTCAGTATTCGTTTAGAGGCTGTATTGTGAGACTATTTGGGATTACCTGCAATCTTCCACATACTCCGACCGCAAATAATATGTCTGGTCTGCTTGCTAACAGGTACAGAAGTGAACCTATGATTCCACGATATGCTATCAGATCTACTCCCTGATCGTCATCATCTTTATCCAACTTGATTGATGAGCTCATTGGAGTGGCGGTAGAGGAACATGTGTCCATCCCAAATTTCTGTAGAAGTTCCTTTGTATATTTGGACTGATTGATGAAAGTTCCTTCTTCCAATTGTCTAACCTGAAGACATAGGAAGAAGCTTAATTCTCCCATCATACTCATTTCAAATTTGTTAGTCATCAGGGTTGAGAATTTATCACACAACTTAGGATCGGTTGATCCTAAAATGATATCATCTACATATATTTGAACAAGTAGGATGTGTCCGTTTTTCTCAAATTTAAATAGGGTTTTATCTACTAAACCTATGGTGAAGTCATGATGTATCAGAAATGCAGTTAATGTATCATACCAAGCTCTAGGAGCTTGTTTTAAACCGTAAAGGGCTTTATTTACACGATATACATGATTAGTCAGGTCAGCATTCTTAAAACCGGGTGGTTGTTCAACGTATACTTCTTCACGTAGGTCACCATTTAAAAATGCACTTTTAACATCCATTTGGAATACTTTAAAATTTTTGAAAGCAGCAAAGGCCAGAAAAATTTTGATGGCTTCAATTCTAGCTACAGGAGCAAATGATTCTTCAAAATCAATGCCTTATTCCTGTTTGTATCCTTGTGCCACTAATGTAGCTTTGTTCCTCGTAACCAAACCGACTTCATTGAGTTTATTTCTGAACACCCATCTTGTTCCTATGACCGGTTGATCTTTCGGTCTAGGAACTAGATACCAAACTTTATTACTCTCAACTGGTTTAACTCTTCCTCCATTGCTAAGATCCAATCCGGATCCAACAGTGCTTCATCCACCTTTTACGGCTCAATCTAGGATATGAAAGCGGAATTAAAGTATTCCTCCAGTTTTTGTCGCCTAGTTTGGATGAGTTTTGAAGGGTCACCTATAATAAGCTCAGGAGGATGATTTGTGTTTCTTTTGAGATCCGGTTTATGAATGTCTACCAAATTACCGTTTGTTTGATCAAGGCTAGACATATCGGTAGGCTGAACAATTGTGTCAGACCGACCGATTTGCTCAGTTTGAACCGAGGTGTCAGCTTCCTGCTGTGTGGCATCTTGATCCGGCTGGGTTTCAACAACACCCATTTGGTCATGGACAAACCGTCTAAAAACCGGAATCTCATCTTCACTATCAGAATGGATATTATGATTTTCTAATCTGTTGTGTAGATCAAAGGATGATGCAGTGTTACTTTCAATCGATTCATCGGATACAACATGAAGAGATTCTTCCACGGTTAAAGTTCTAGTATTATATACTCTATATGATTTACTAACCGCTGAGTATCGTAGCATTATTCCAATATCAGATTTTGCATCAAAAGCAGATAAGTAGTTTTTACCATTAATGTGAATGTAGCATTTGCAACCGAAAATCTTAAGATACCGAATGTTAGAATTCTATCAAAATACACCTCGTACGGTGTTTTATTGTGAAATTTATTAATCAAAGACCGGTTTTGTGTATAACATGCAGTGCTGATAGCTTCAGCCCAAAATTTTTGGGCAACACCTGAGTCGGCTATCATAGACCTTGCGGCTTCCTTGAGAGTTCAGTTTCTTCTCTCAGCCAGGCCGTTCTGATGAGGAGTTCTGGCACTAGACAACTCGTGCCTAATGCTGGATTCCTCAAGAAATGCATTTAGAGTACTATTTGTAAATTTGGTTCCTCTATCGCTCCTAATTCTATTTATACGTGTTGATTTTTCATTTTGTAAGCGCTTAAGTAGTGTAATTAAATTGGATGCAGTTTCACTTTCAGATGCCAAAAATGTGACCCATGTATATCTAGAATAATCATCAATAATGACCATAGTGTAATGCATACCACCTACGCTGGTGACCCTAATCGGTCCAAATAAATCCATGTGAAGAAGGTCTAAGCATCGGTTAGACTGAATGTGTCATTTACTCTTAAAGGTTGATTTAAATTGTTTACCCATTTGAAATACTGATCACACCATATCCTTATTAAATGTTATATCAGGGATTCCTTCAACTAACTTTTTATTGCGGATATAGTTTATAGTTTTGAGGTTTAGATGGTTTAACCTTTTATGCCATAGCCAGGTTTGATCATTTTTAGCTATCATGCAGACAGGATGCTCCACTTCATTTTTCCAGTCGACGTTTTATATATTTCCTAACCTATTTCCGGTTAGTAGTGTGCTATCCTGAGAATTTTTAACTAAGCATGCATGTCTAAGAAATTCTACAGTATATCCAGCATCACACATCTGATTGATATTTAGCAGGTTAAAATGTAAATTTTCAACTAGGTACATTGTTAATTGTTAAATTACCATGGACAATCTTACCCTTGCCCACAGTTCTACCTCTTGAGTTGTCACCAAAAACTATCATTCCACCGGTTTCTATTTTGATGTCGGTCAGAAGTTTGCTGTTTCCAGTCATATATCTGGAACAACCGTTGTCAAGGTACCACTCAGAGTTTCCTAGCGGCTTCTTCATAAACTGCAAAATACACATATTTATAACTATTTGGTACCCACATTTACTTGGGTCCACGATTGATTAGTCCCTTGGGTATCCAGATTTTAATAAGTCGGATAACTTTCCCGATTATGTTTCTAATTAGTTTTCCTGTGCTTGGCTTCACATCTTTCTGTTGTCCTAAGAGTGCCTTATTTTGTAGTAGCTTTTGGTTTATTCTATGTGGTCGTGGATCGGTTTGTTTACCTGCTGGCCGGTTGGCTTTCCTTCTCTCAGGATGCAGCCATTTTTCCGAGTCAGTTGGACTTACATATATTATTACTTTTTCCGGTTTTGAGTCACGTTGTGCCTCATTGTCGGTTGAAGAGCTCTTGACAAATCTTATAAAGAGAAGATTGTCTTTTGTGAGTTTCATCTCGTTGGAACGGTTCCGGTTGGCGGATCTGTTGTCTTTGTATCCAAGACCAAATTTGCATTTAGGATGTCTTTGATAATTAGACATCTGGTTCATCGCTTTAGTGGATCTTTTCCATGTGTCTATTCGATACCTGGTTCGTGCATCTTCCTCTTCGGTCAACTCTTGAACTGTGTCCTTGAGCTGTTCAGTCTTAGAGGATAGTTCAGGTGTTGCCTCGATTTCTAAGATTTCATCAGGTTGAATACTATCGGTTTCAAGATTGGACCGGGTTTGTGTCATAAGGTCGGTTCTAAAGTTGAGTTGGTTTGGTACTAAGGTTAATAGATTCTTATATTCTACTACCATGTCATTTAGTGCATTAACTAAATCATCTTTAGTAAATTCTTCACAAGAAAAATCAAATACCTATTCTTCGTTTGCCATGAGATAAGAGAGTTCATCATCGCTGTCACTGTGAGCCCATAGACTTCCTCCATCATCGGCTATCAGTGCCTTCTGAATTTCCCTCGCTTCACCGGTTTGTGAGTAGTTGTTTCTTTGGTTTTGATCATCCGACTTTCGGTCATCCGTCTTGGTTTTCTGCATTCCCACCTGAAATGTCCCAAACAGTTGCAATTATAACATCTAATATTAGATTTATCACCGTAGTTATAGTTGTTGTTTGTTGGTTGGCTTTTCTTCATAAATCTGTCAAACTTCTGTGCAAGCATTTCCATTGCATCCTCAGTGAATTGTTCAGCGGATTTGGTCGGTGCAGCAGCTACAGCTTCTATAGATGTGACTAGTGCCTTAGTAGCGGTTGAGGTTGATGCTTCATCTTCGATCCTGGATCTCATTTCAAAATCATATGCCTTCAGATCTTCGAATACATCGTGTAGCTTCATCTTGTTTAGGCAGTTTGATTCTCTCATCACCATCGTCTTTATATCCCATACACTCGGAAGAGATCTTAAAGCTTTGATGATTGTTTCCTTGTTATCATACTTCTTTCCAAGAGTTGATAGCTCATTTATCAGATTTGTTAACCGGTGACTGTACTCCCTCATGGTTTATCTTGGATTCATCTTCATGTTTTCAAACTTCTGGGTAGCCACCATTATCTTGTTTTCCTTGGTTCTTTCATTTCCCTCATGAAGTTGAATCACTGTTTCCCATACTTCCTTTGAGGTTTTGCAATCTCTGACCTTATAGAAGGTATTTCTGTCCAAACCTTTGAAGATATGGTTTTTGGCGTGATTATCCAGATTGTTTCTCCTCTTATCCTCAGCTGTCCAATCCTTTCAATCTTTATCAATCTTTATCGGTCCTTCAGACAGGATGAACGACATCTCATCATCCATAGTGATTAGGTTCAAGTGCATGCATATATTTCAGATGGCAAAATCATTACCTTCTAGCATTGGAGGCTTCTCGAAAGTCATGCTTGCTTGTTTCGGGTTGCTTGAGTATTGAAACTAACTGCTCTGATACCAATTGTTATGATCTAGATCGCCGATGGGGGACCGGGGTCCGGTTGACACTACAACACTCAACGATTGCCGTTTAATCCGGTTAGAGATTAACACCGGTTTCAATGCTACACAGGCTGTCACAAACCCTTGAACCGAGTTCAAGTGCGGAATTGGTTTGTTTCAGACTGAAGCAACACACACACACATGATGAATAGAGTTTGGAGAAAGTCGGTTTGAGGTTTAGTGAGTCGGTTAGAATTATGTAAGTCGGTTATGACAGTGCGAGTCGGTTAGAAAGCGGAACCGACAGAAAGTAAAGAACAAGACACAAGTTTTTATGGATGATCGGAGATAAAACTTCTACGTCACCCCTTCTTCTCAAACCGCGAGAAGGATATTCACTAAGGAATACTCAACCACACTACACAATCGAGACTTATTTACCACTCGATAAACACTCTTACAATTCTCACAGAAATTGTAATCACACTTCAAATGCACACTTAAGCTTTTAATCTTGTAGAGAGATAAACACAACTTGTAACTTGTAACTTGGGTTGTTTGCACTCTTAATTGTTGTGTCTCTTGATTGTTAGAACTACATTTACTCCTCTTCAACTCCTTCTTTTATAGGTGAGATGTACCAACGGTCACATTTCTTCAACGGATACTTTCAGGGTAATCCTTGAATCTGATTGGTTGACCAGAGGTTCAGCATTGCATTAATTGCGGTTTAAGCTTCCAAGACATGGAGCAGACAGGCTTCATTTGTCTTTTACTGAATATGGCAACTGCCGGTTGTCCAGTTGCCTGCATCTGGAGAACTACACATTTGACTTGTACCAAAATGGTAACTGTTTCTTCAGGCAATCTTCTACAGCCTACAGAGTATCATCAGACTTGTATGGATATGGCAATGTTACAGTCTGATCCTTTAATATCATCTTCCGCAGATACTCAAAGTGTTCGTTTGCACCAATTTGTAGATTGTACTTAGTTTGATAATCTTGACTTCTTTCTTTAAGTAGTCTCTTCGTCGGTTTTAGGTTGAATACTGCATTTCGATTTAGGATGTTTAACGGTTGTTTATAGCTTCAGGTTAACCGGATAACTTCCGTTTTTGGATACATCATTTGTTTCTTCTTCTAACTGGTTTGATTACTTGATCGGTTAGATTCTTGACCGTTCCTGCATAGGAAGTTGGTTTTTGTTAAGTTCTTATTTTAATTGGTCTAATTTATCTATCAAATTTAATAAAAGATTATTTATTTGAAAAAAAGTCGTAAAAAATGTTTAGAAAAATCAATGAAATGTACGTGTATAAACATACTTTATATCACAGTTTTCATAAGGGGTTTGTTATTTGGTACGCTAAAGAAAGGAAGTTCACAGTATGTCATTCGCGCTCATTAAAAACAGTTTTATTTTTTAAAAGCCATGCTATCAAAAAATTAGTTTATAACATATATTTTCTTTAATTAGTAGTCTAAGGGTCCTAAACAAGGATAAGTTTATATTATACAAATAATTGTACAAAATTATTTAGAAGTGCGTACATGCGGTTCCGTTTATGTAAGATTGAATACAAGACCTGAAAAATATTAGAAAAACATTAGAATTTAAAAATAAATTCCAAACGGGGACAAAGTCAAAATATTTGTTTGGGAAATATCCCGAAATTATTTTAATATCCTTTTCTAACTTCTTGAGATTATTTGAAAATGAATCGGGTTGCAAAATCACATAAATAATATTGGGCTTTGAAAAGTGGAACCAACAGGCCTTAGGATCGGAGTCCTAGGGTTTGGGTCCATTTTACCGGTCTCGGAACAGATGGTCTTGGTCTAAACTGAAGTTGCTCTAGATTGGAGCTCGGAATACTAGGTTAAAGTACATGAAGGTTCGGTCATAGGGTTCGGGAGGCTCGGTCTTGAACTCGGATTGTTCGGTCCTAGGTCTGGGAGTCTCAGTCCCAGATCTAGATTTCTCGATCATGGGTCTTAGGAATCTTGGTCCCATGTCAGACCTCTCGATCCTAGGTTAAAATCCTTAATCGGATTTCTCAGTCCTTGTTCAAGAACATCGGTCCTAGGGATTAGTCCTAACTTAAGAACAATAGTCATTGGTCTTAGTCTTAGGACAATTTTTTCGGTCCTTGATCTCGGCCAGGATCGAGAACTCTCAGTCCTTCTTCTCG
The DNA here is from genome assembly GCF_907164915.1 of Impatiens glandulifera. NCBI lineage: Eukaryota > Viridiplantae > Streptophyta > Magnoliopsida > Ericales > Balsaminaceae > Impatiens > Impatiens glandulifera. The sequence continues at coordinate 32,556,564 of NC_061869.1, read as the reverse complement.
GTCCTCGGTCTTACATGACTCAAAAGTGTTCTATAATTGGTATGAAAATTATCATGAAAACAAGATCTGTAAGTTGCTAACATTTTATATGGGTATAAGGATAATAACTTTAACCCTAAATCCAATCAATCGAGCCCTAATTCGATCTATTTCTCAACCCGATTATTCGCAAGATTTGAGAACTTTTGATCTAGGCCTAATTATTGTTCAAACAACTTTCAAATGAGGTTTATATTCGAACATGACTAAAATAAGAACATTAATCAAGAACTGTAATAACTTTTAAAACTGAAATTCAAACTTTTATTTAAAAAAATTTAGTTCGATCAAAATATGATCGGTAATCCAGGATGTATGTTTTATGGTTTGAAAATAATCTTAACATTCTTACAAATATGTAAGGAAACTATTTGAATCTAAATTCAAGATTAAAATGTCAAAATAGGAAATTCAAATTTTTCAAATTTTCAAATCAAATATGAGTTTTTTTAATTGAAGTTGAATTGATGAAATCACTTCAACAGAAAACTTAGAAATCATCTAGGATTAATTTCGACTATTGATTTTGACTGTAACTTGAAAGAATTTGAGCCCTAAACAAGAATAACCCGATCGAACTTGGAAAAATATAATTTTGAATCCTAACTTGAATTACAATAGGTCTGGATGCTTACTAGTGATTGGAGAACACTCCAATGATCTGTAGGAAGCTTTTAAGAACCCTAAATCGAAGCTTGGAACGCCGTGATGACTTCTTCAAAATCCAGTCGTCGGAGCTTCATAAGAGATCTTCAAGCAGGTTGTCATTGTTGGTGTTTGTTCGATGACTTAGAAGAACACCGAGGGAGTATTTATACTCAATCTAGGTCGGTTATTGAAGTCGAATTTATCTTTGATATTTTTGATTCTGAAAACTTTTCTTCTTTGTTTCTATTTTGTCTTTGCCAACCTAGTATAGGAGAGGGAGAGACGTTCAAGTTGGTGAAAAAAATTGAGCTTGTTGAGAAACGGAGAAGATAGAGCTTGTTGTGTCAAAATATTTTGACTAAATGTCAAAGTAGTTTGTCTCTTGAAATTTTGATGATGAATGTATATGAAACTCTATCTATGCGTCTAATCATTTTTGGTGCAGGTGTATCGAAAACAGACTATATTAGACTTAGTCTTAATGAGGTTCATTAGACCGATTTGGGATTAGATGCATGGAGTTAGAGGTGCAATCTAACTAGTTGAGTTAGACGTGCAGTCTAACTAGCAGAGTTAGACGTGTAGTCTAACTAGCGGAGTTAGACGTGCAGTCTAACTAGTTGAGTTAGACGTGCAGTCTAACTAGCATAGTAGACGTGCAGTCTAACTAGTTGAGTTAGACGTGCAGTCTAACACACGGATTTAGACGTGTAGTCTAACTACCGAAGTTAGACGTGTAGTCTAACTAGTTGAGTTAGACGTGCAGTCTAACTAGCGGAGTTAGACGTGCAGTCTAACTAGTTGAGTTAGACGTGTAGTCTAACTAGTTGATTTTGACGTGCAGTCTAACTAGCGGAGTTAGACGTGTAGTCTAACTAGTTGAGTTAGACGTGTAGTCTAAACACGGAGTTAGACGTGTAGTCTAATTAGTGAATGTTAGACGTGCAGTCTAACACACGGAGTTAGACGTGCAGTCTAAATAGCGGAGTTAGCCGTGCAGTCTAACTTGTTGAGTTAGATTTGCAGTCTAACTAGTTGAGTTAGACGTGCAGTCTAACACACAGATTTAGACGTGTAGTCTAACTAGCAGAGTTAGACGTGCAGTCTAACTAGTTGAGTTAGACGTGCAGTCTAACTAGCGGAGTTAGACGTGCAGTCTAACTAGTTGAGTTAGACGTGTAGTCTAACTAGTTGATTTAAACGTGTAGTCTAACTAGCGGAGTTAGACGTCTAGTCTAACTAGTGAAAGTTAGACGTGCAGTCTAACACACGGAGTTAGACGGGCAGTCTAACTAGTGAAAGTTAGACGTGCAGTGTTACTCCTTCAGATTAGTCTGAAGTGAACTGTAATTAGACGTGAAGTCTAACGGAAATATAAAGTTAGACGTGCAGTCTAACTAGTGAAAGTTAGACGTGCAGTCTAACTCCTTCAGATTAGTCTGAAGTGAACTATAATTATACGTGAAGTCTAATCGCATTAGACCAGGTAGTCTAATGGATCTTGTTATTAAACGAGGACGTTTAATTTCATTAAATGAGGTCGTCTAAGTGAAATACGTCTAATGCCATGCTTAAGTAGTTGCTTGAAGCTAGCACCCGCCTATCCACGTTCTCTAGCTTTACGCTACTCCAGCTCCACTTTCCAGTGAAGATCAGTACGACAGCCAACTGTAACCAATTAATTAATGCCACATAAGCAAATATTCTTCCCACTACTTGTTGTTGAGGAATATCCTTGAAGAATATTTGGCGCACTACCAGATTTATACGGCCATGATCTTAGTACTCAGAGTCTGTTGTGTACTATGGAGGCATTCCAATGGAAGCTCGCCACTTGTCATTATGAAGATTCGACCGTTGGTACCTGCTCCTATTTAAAGATCCTCAAGGACAACGGAAGGATTATCAATCTATCGATACTCAGATTATTCTATCTTAATTGTCAACTGCTTTCTTGCTTTTACCGTGTGTTAATCAAGAGAGAGTTGGAATCAAAGCATTGTATTAGCTGAGTGATATTCTTCATTTTATAAGTTGAACAGAGTCTGTTCTATTCAACAGTGAGCCAGTCGTGCAATTGTATTTGATTTGTTGAAAGCATAGTGAATCCTTCCGATGGTTGGAAGAAGTGGTGACGTAGAAGAGTTAACTTCAAATATCCATAAACAAATTGTTGTATTGTTTCTTTATGTCATCTTTTCATTCTTGATCTTAGTTTCAAACTCAAGCAAACATTTCCGCACTTGAGTCGTTCAAGAGTTTGCAAGAGTTTGTGCAGAATAGAAAGTGATTTAAATCCTTAACAAGATTTTTATCAAATCGTTTTTCTGAAGTCGTTATCAATCGTCAGACCCCCATCTCTATTGATTACGCTGATCCTATCAGATCTTCTAGAAGGATCGCCCGCGTTAAGCGTGATCCTCCGGAATTCTCCCTGTATCATCGGAAAAGATGAACAAAATGACGTCGTTTTGTTTAAATGAACGCGTCGTTGATGTTCCGTCCATCTCTAGGCGTTCCATTTATCGTTCGGACATTTGGGCTAATGGGGTTAGAATTCCGTTAGCTGATTCGGTGTGGACCTAGACACGCACGTGCTTTTGCTAAAGTAGGGTATGTGGCTTCTTCTTTGGCACTATATGAAAATTCCGCGTTGATTTGATGAATAGAATTCTTGATGCAACCAATCTCCTTTGTTTCGGTCACACTGGATCGATAGTTTTTATTTTTAATATAGGATTATTTGAAATCGAATTTTTAATCATATCTTGTGTTTTTCTTCACCATATTAATACACATAATTATTCTTGACAACATAATAAAAATTATGTTAATTTATTTTATTTTTAGGAATTGTTTGGGTATTTTCGGAGTATTTATTTAATTATTTGAAGCCATAAACTATACTTAATTTATGTTTAAAATCAAAATTATATTATTTTAGTCGCTTTTTGGGATTAATTTGGGTAAAATAAATACAATATTTTAATCTCAAATTATTTTTAATTTTTATTTAATTTTTTATTTATGGTTTAATTATCACAATAATTAATCCTAATTTACTTTTAACTTCTCCTTTTGATTATTTTGAATTAAAAATTTGAAGTATTAATATTATTATAAATTGAGATATGTAAAATTTTTATGCTTACACATACATGTAAAAACGTATTTTTAGGTAGAGTTTCTTTTAATTCGTAGTTTGGTGATACTGGAGAAAGGGATTTTATGTTAATCCTCCTTACCTGTTTTAACAACGGTCTATACTTATCAATTAGCTTTTGAAAATCAGTTGTATAACATTTTATTTTAACTGATCATTCTTTCGGTCTTAGACATGCGTAGGATTGTGTGTATTTACATATTTATAACAACAATGATTTAAATGTCGATACCTATTGTGGATGACGTTGAATAGTTACGAAAATACCTGAAAAAGTCAATTTTTAAAGGCATTAAGGTTTAAATATAAGTCCTAAATGTACCTTTATCATAATATTTTGTGGAAACATCTTAAAAATATTTTAAAATCATTTTCTCTTTTTTTGGGATTTTTAGAAAATGTTTTGGAGTTTTTGTAATTTTGGAATTTTAAAAAAGGAACTAAACAGGCCTCAAGACTAGTGTTCTAGGTTTTGTGTTCGTTTGATCGTTCTGGGTTTAGGATCCTCGGTCGTGGTGCAGAAACATTGATTGAGGTGCTAAGGACTCTCGGTCTTTGGCTAGAATTCTCTATCGGGTGCTAGAATTCTCAGTCGGACGCCTTTGTGCTGGTTGGACGTCATCGGTCATAGGTTAGGGAGTTCTCGGTCTGGTGCAAGACTCCTCAAGTCTAGGTCTGATTTTTCGGTCGGATACAAAAATCATTGGTCAGCCCTCTCAGTCCTCTTGGTCCTAGACGAAAAGCATCGATCTGACTCCTTGGTACTGTTAAGATTTATTGTTCGTGACCAAAGATCCTTGGTCGGATCTCTCTGTCCTGGTCGGACCTCTTCGTCCTCAAGAGCATCAAAATTGTAGGTTTTGCAATTTTTATGGAGGCTTGGATCCTTTGATCCTAGGGATTGGGTACCAAAATATAAACATTGATTGTTCATTTGGACCAATTCAAGAACTCATAAATTTCATTTATTTTAAATTTTTTGATTTTTATCAAATATGATCGTGATGGATGACATGATTCAAACTGTTACCCAATATCATTAGAAACATGTTAAGAAATTTTTTAAGTTGTTGTTCTTGAGGATTAGCCCAAAAACAAAAAACCCGTTTTTAAAAATTTTTAAATAAAAATTTGGAATTTTCTCTTTAGACTGATTGATCGGTTTTTAAAAGCATACCAAGCTTATGAAAACTGAAATTTAAAAATTTTGATTTCAAACTATAAGTATTAATTAAAACATGATTGGAAACTTACCAGATTTTGGAGAACACTCTAACTGAAATACTTTAAGGAAGCTTTGGGGATGCTCAGATTCAAGTTTTAAGGTCTGTGGAGAAAATTCCAAAAATCTAGACACTTTAAGCTTTAATGGCAGATATATGTATTTTCAGATTGGAAGCTTGAAATGTGATCTATTGGCTTCGAATTTATGAAGGGATACTATTTGTTGTCTCCCGAAGTCGGTTGAATGAGTCAAGTGGATTGAATCAGTCAAAATCCATTTATGGTATTTTGGCTATTCTTTTAGACAATTTTTAGAATAGTCACTAATGATGCCTATGGATGATGGAGAAATGATCACCGAAGTAGGGTGATTATTTCACCTTTAAATCAGCTAAAAAGATTGACTATAGACGAAGTTCCATCTTTGAGAAATCAAAGATGGGACATGTTCTTATCGTTCGGCTATCGTTCATAATAAGACAACCGCATGTCAAACGATGTCGTTTCGGGCGAGAACACGGATGCGGAGCGGTCCATTAGCGTTATGTCCCGTTTCGGGTGTTATGTAGTGATTCAGCTAAAGGAACGTTAGCTGATTTGGTGCGGCGCGAGCGCGTTCCATATGTTAAAAAGGGCAATATGAAGAACTCATGGGCATTGGATGACAATCCAACGCTCAACTAATAGTTGCTCATCTAATATGGGATTAATTATTTTGATTTTATAAATTATAAATTGGGTATGTAAGTTTTTCGTGCTTACACATAAGTTAAAACCTAATTAAAAATTAATTGAATTAATTATTGTAATAATTAAATCCTAAATTAATTAAGGATAATGGCCAAAGAAATAAAATAAAATAATTTGGGATGAAAGTTGTAACAATTGTCTCAAATTAATTGTAGAAAAATCAAAAGGGATTAAAATAAATAATTTAAGATAAAAGTTGTATCCATTTAATCCCAAATCAATTATTTATTTAACACTATAATATACAAAAATAAAATATATTGTCAAAATATATGTCATATTTATTTTAAATATTTTGTATATTTATATAGATTTAAAAACAAAACCAAAAGGGTAAAAGAAACAGTGGTAATAACCGTAGTAGGCTATCTAATGTTGATCAAGGAGGTCGTGCCAGTGGTTGTAAACATGGTGATAGATCAAGCGGAAGCGGTCATGGAGGTCGCGGCTATCCTCCTTATCTCAACATGCTTCCCGGTCAAGACATGAGCCCAACTGATCCTCGAGTTAAAAGGGAAGAACAATAATCTCTTTTCTTCTACTCTATTTAAGTCTTTCAAACAATGTTTCTTTGATGGTTTTCTGAATATTTGGTTATGGAAGTTTGATGTAAGTGAACAATGATTTGTTTTATTTATATGATGAATGCATATTTTGGTATATATATATATATATATATATATATATATATGCAGGTTTCCAATTTCTTCATCAAAAAGGGGGAAATTGTTGGGTCAAATTATTTTGACTAAGTGTTAAAATAATTTAACCATTGAGATTTTGATGATGAAATGACTTATGAGTTTTTGATGCAGGTGTATTGAAATCATATTTCATAAGACTTGGCTTTAATGAGGGTCATTAGACCGATTTTGGCATTAGATGCATATAATTATACGTACAGTCTAACTCATCGGAGTTAGACGTGTAGTCTAATGAATGCATAGAATTAGACGTACAGTTTAACTCATCGGAATTAGACGTGTAGTCTAATGAATGCATAGAATTAGACGTACAGTCTAACTCATCGGAGTTAGTCGTGTAGTCTAATGAATTATGGAATTAGACGTAAGTCTAATATACACGGAATTAGACGTAAGTCTAATGTATTCGAAATAGACGTACAATCTAACTAAGCGGAGTTAGCCGTGTAATCTAATAGACTTGTAATTAGACGGATGGTCTAATAGATATTCGGATTTAGACGTGTAGTCTAATGAATGTATGGAATTAGACGTACAGTCTAACTCATCGGAGTTAGACGTGTAGTCTAATATATTTGCAAATTAGACGGATGGTCTAATATGTGCGAAATTAGACGTGCAGTCTAACTCATTGGAGTTAGACGTGCTGTCTAATAGAAAGTGAAAGTTAGACGTGAGTCTAACTCCTTCAGACAAGTCTGAGGTAGAACCAGAATTAGATGTGTAGTATAAGTCAATGGAGTTAGACGTACAGTTTAATGGTTATTGGATAATTAGACGTGTAGTCTAATTAAGTGAAAGTTAGACGTGAGTCTAACTCCTTCAGATTAGTTTGAGGTAGAACTGGAATTAGACGTGTACTCTAACTCAGTGGAGTTAGACGTACAGTCTAATGGTTATTGTAATTAGACGTAAGTCTAATTCTATTAGACCAGGCAGTCTAATAGACTCGGTTATTAGAAGGAGATGTTTGATTTCATTAGACTGATTTTCACAATCCGTCTAACTAATATACGTCTAATGCTCAGCTTAAGCAGTAAGCTTGAAGCTAGCATTCACATACCCACGTGCTATAGTTGTACCCTACTACTACTCCACTTTCTAGTAAAGATCAGTTCAACAACTATATGCAACCAACCAACGAATGCCACGTAAGAGAATTTTCCTCACATTACTTGTTTTGTAGGTACATCCCTGATGGAATATTCGGCGCACTACCAGTGACGTACGACCAAGATCCTTGTGCTCAGAACCTGATGTGTATAATGGATGCTTTCCAATGGAAGAGTGCCACGTATCATTCTAAAAGATTTGACCGTTAGCTCCTACTCAGTATTTAACAAATCTCAAGGACAACGGACAATCTGCCTCAATCAAGAGAGAACTTTTAGTCAAACATAACGAACAAGCAATCAGATTTTACAGAGAGAGAAACTATTCGATTATCTTGCTTACTGGATTCAAGCCTTTGAATATTCATACTGTGAAGCTACTTTCTGATTATACTGTGTGTGAATCAAGAGAGAGCTAGAATCAAAACACCTTTTCTGAGTGATATTCTTCATCTTGTAATTGAACAGAAAGTGTTATGTTCAATAGTGAGCTAAGTGTGTGTAAACTGTATTTGATTCGAATCATATTATAGTGAATCCTTCCGGTGGTTGGAAGAAGGGATGACGTAGGAGAGTTTCTCTGAACATCCATAAACAAACTGCTGTGTTCTTTCATTTCTGTTATCTTTTTATATTTCATCTTGTGCTTCAAACCCAAGTAAACAATTCTGCCTTGAATTTGTTTCAAGTGTTTACAAGTGTTTGCGTAGAATAGAAAGCGAATTAAATTCTTAACAGGATTTCTTTCAAACTGTTTTTCATAAGCCTTCATCCATAGACAGACCCCTATCTCTATCGATAAAGCCGATCCTATCAAATTTCAAATAAATCATTAAGGTTTAAATAAAAAATATTGTAATACAATGCAGCCAAAACTCAGAAGGATCGCTACAACGGGAACAACATCATTCAGATAGGCTATGGATTTTCATCCAACGTCCATGAATCGCTCGCGTGGCCCGTTGCAAAGAAGCAAGGGAGCATCCGCGAAGCACACAATTAGTTAACGTGCACACCAGCGCCGTTAGCTCAAACAGGACGGAAAGCTCTTTCGCTGACAGAACGCAGATAGAACGCCAACAGAGCGTCCCGCCTCCGCCTTTTCACCCAACACAACACTGTTTTATCTTGGATCGTCTTCTTCGTCGCGATGCCGAAATATTAAGAATGTAGGGTCAAATTATTTTGACTAAAGGTTAAATCATTCTTACTAACGGTATTTTGATGATGAACCTGTGTAAAACTTAAAGGAAACTAAGTTGTCCAATTGGTGAGTAGGTGCATCAAAAACGTGCTAAGTTAGACTTAGCCTGAACAAGGTTCATTAAACATACTTGCTATTAGACGCATGTAGATAGACGTGCAGTCTAACAGACATAATTAGACGTGAAGTCTAACAGACGTAGTTAGACGTGCAGTCTAACAGTTACGTAGTTAGACGTGAAATCTAATAGATATGTAGTTAGACGTGCAGTCTAACAGACGTAGTTAGACATGCAGTCTAATAGACGTAATTAGACGTGTAGTATAACAGACATAGTTAGACATGCAGTCTAACGGATACATAGTTAGACGTACAGTCTAACGGATACGTAGTTAGACGTACAGTCTAACGAATACGAAGTTAGACGTACAATCTAACAGATATGTAGTTAGACGTACAGTTTAGTGGATACGTAGTTAGACGTACAGTCTAACAGATACGTAGTTAGACGTGTAGTCTAACATATACGTAGTTAGACGTGCAGTCTTATAGACATAGTTAGACGTGCAGTCTAACAGACGTAGTTAGACGTACAGTCTAACAGACATAGTTAGACGTGCAGTCTAACAGATACGTAGTTAGACGTGCAGTCTATCAGACGTAGTTAGATGTGTAGTTTAACAGATACGTAGTTAGACGTGCAGACTAATAGACGTAGTTAAATGTGCAGTTTAACAAATACGTATTTAAACGTGCAGTCTAACAGACATAGGTAGACATACAATCTAACTGATGTAGTTACACGTGCAGTCTAATAGATACGTAGTTAGACGTGCAGTCTAATAGATACGTAGTTAGACATGCAGTCTAATAGACGTAACTAGATGTGCAGTCTAGCAAACGTAGCTAGATGTGCAGTCTAACAGATGTAGTTAGTCGTGCTATTTTACAGATGAAAGGTAGACGCAGAGAGTCTAACTCCTTGAGACTAGTCTGAAGGAACACGTAGTTACACTTGGTGGTCTAATGGATCCTGATATTAGATGGGGGCGTCTAAATTCATTAAACTTGGCAGTTTAATGGAGCACGTCTAATGCCTCACTTCAGCAGTTGCTTGAAGTTAGCATCCGTCTACCCACGATCAACTAGTTGTACGCTACTCCTGCTCCATCAATCCATGCAGATCAATACGACAGCCAAATATTCTTCCTACAACTTGTTCCTTTTAGGAGAATCTTATAAGAATATTCAGCGCATTACCAGATTGGTACGACCAATATTTTTGTCTACAGTGTCTGCTGTACTTGTTTAGTATGGAGGCTTTCCAATTGGAGTTTTCTACGTGTCATTGTAGAAGATTCGACCGTTGGTACCTATTCTGTATTTAAAGATCCTCAAGGACAACGGACGAGCTTCCGCACACAAGACTTGCTTGCTGAACTCACAATCAATCTTATAAATTGCTCACTTGCTTACTGTGTTTGTACATCAAGAGCGAGATAGAATCAAAGTATTGTTTAGCTGAGTGATACTCTTTAATATACTGTAAGTTGAACAGAGTCTGTTCTGTTGAATAGTGAGCTAGCATTGTAACTGTATTTGATTCTAAGAAAAGTTTAGTAAATCCTTCCGATGGTTGGAAGAAGGGGTGACGTAGGAGAATTTTGCTCCAAATATCCATAAACAACTCTTTGTGTCTTTTATTCTTTTATTCGTTCTTAACTTCAAATCCAAGCAAACGTTTCCGCACTTGAATTGTTTCAAGAGTTTGCGAAGGTTTGTGAAGAATTGAAAGTGATATAAATCTCTAACAGAATTTCTATCAAACCGTTTTCCAGAAGTTGTCATCAATAGTCTGACCCCCGTCTCTATTGGTTCCACTGATCCTTTCAATTGGTATCAGAGCCCTGTTTCTATTCTCAAGCCTTAAGAAACAGAATCATGTCTATCATCAACTAGATCCCTCTTCTTTCGAATGAAAATTTCGATTATTGGATGATGAGAATGCACGCTCACTTGGCTGCTCTTGATTGTGATATGTGGAGTGTCATTACCGATGGTCCCATAAAAATTTCAAAGCCAAGATGTGAGTGGACAACTGAAGATAAGATGACCTACAAACTGGACAACGTTGCCAAAGATATTTTGTATCAGTCGATCAACATGAAAATATTCTATGAGATCAATCGATCATCTGCTAAAGATATTTTTATTTTTTTTGGAAAACAGCTTAGTGCCAAAACGTTTAAACCAAGAAGAACTAGAAAGATCAGAAAGTTTTCATGTGTGTTGAAAATAAGTCCAAATAGGCCGACAACGATTCAGAGGATTCTTTTATTGAAAAGGATACAAAAGTCGTCAAATGCTTAATGGCAGATGATCAATCCAAGGTAAATGATCTTTCCCCACAAGAATTTACCAACGATGAGTTAACTATTGCACTCAATAACATGTCCATTGAGTAAAAGAAGTTATCAGATTCCTTTTATGAAATGAAAGCAAAGTATGAGACCAACATCTCTTCTTCAAACAAAATGTCTGAATCAAATATTTTTGAAAATAAAGTGGCCTTGATCTCATCTGAGAATGAGATGCTCAAGGAACAAATTCAAACTCTTTCTTCTGAAAACAAAAGGTTAAACTATGTTGTCAGTGCTTGGACAAGGTCTGGAGAAGCTGTCAAATATCATATTAGTCTGTTGAAGCCTGCTGGATCTAAATCCGGTTTAGGATTTGATAGCGATGATCCAAACGAGTCCTGCAAAAAGTTAAACTCAACAACTGACAAGCTTAAACCAATAACTATTGTCAAAGGGAGTATAACTGACATTGAACCTGTTCCAATTCGTGAAGCTTTGAAGAATGAAATAAATTATGTTCCGCCGACTGTTAGCTGACTGAAAATAAAGTTAGATGCAGTCATCAAGTCTGGCAATCTAATACTTGGCAAGAAGTTAAGGAATTTTAAAATAAAATCATCTTCAAAAACTAAGGGATTAGAGGCTAGCAAGAAGGCGTCTGCTATGTCAAAATCATATGCATTAATCATAACACAAAATGAGAAATCCATCAAAATAACTCAAATATGGATTCCTAAGGGACTGATTGACCGAGGACCCAAGTGAATGTGGTTATCAAATAATTTTAAATATTATTTTGTGTAGGTACATGTGAGTGATTGCCTAGAGGAATATGTCTGGTATCTAGACAGCGGCTGTTCCAAACATATGACAGGAAACAAACAACTTCTTACTGATATATCAAATTACTCTTGTCCTAAGATAACCTTTGGTGTTAACAAGAAGGGTTAGACCATGGGTCAGGGTAAGATTATTCATGGTAATTTAATCATTAATGATGTCTTACTTGTTGACAATCTGTGTTATAACTTGATTAGTATTAGTCAATTATATGATAACGGTCTGTCAGTTGATTTTCAAACTCATGCATGCCTAGTTAAGGATCAACATGGTAATACTTTATTAACTGGAAGTAGAATAGGAAACTCATATAAAATGAATTGGTAAAAAAAAGCATCTGATCCTATGTGCATCATTGTCAAGAACGACCAGAAATGGTTAAGGCATAAAAGATTAAGTCATCAAAATTTTAAAACCATCAACAACATTTTCTCGAATAATTTAGTATTCAGTTTACCTAAATTACAGTTTTCTAAGGACAAGGTTTGTCCTACCTGCCAGTTAGGCAAACAGGGCAGATCATCGTTCAAAAGTAAAGAGAAATCTGAATCCACCCTCTGCTTAAATTCAATTTAGAGCATGTTTGGTCCAATTCCTGTAAAGAGCCTAGGAGGATTGAGATTCAACCTAATATTTATTAATGATTTCTCAAGATTTACATGGGTAGCATTTTTACAATCAAAGGAGAAAACTGTTGAAAATCTAATTAAAATCTTTAGAAGAATTTAGAATCAAGAATCTTTAAGTATTGATTGCATTAGAAGTGATCAAGGAACTGAGTTCACCAAAAGATGCCTATCCTCTTATCTCGAGGAGTCTTGGATTAGGCATGAGTTGTCTAGTGCCAGAACTCCACAGAAGAACGGCATTACTAAGAGAAGAGTAAGGACTCTGAAGGAAGTAATGAGATTTATGCTAGTTGAATCAGATGTTCCTCAGAAGTTCTGGGCAGAAGCAATAAACACAGCTTGCTACACACAAAATTGGTCAATAAGTAACAAACGTTTTGATAAAACACCCTATGAACTGTTTTACGGAAGAATTCCTACAGTTTCGTACTTTGAAGTATTCCGGTGTAAATGTTTATCCATAACAATGGGAAGGTTTATTTGACCGCTTTTGATGCTAAAGCAGATGTTGGATTCACGTTGGGATACTCTTCTGTAAGCAAGGATTACAGAGTATTTAACAACAGAACTCAAACTGTTGAAGAGTCCCTTCATGTTGTTTTTGATGAGTCTGTTGAAAGTAACTCCATTGATCCCATCGACCATACTAACAAATTAGAAGCGAAAAGTGTTGAGTCTTTCGGTGAGGATGAAGCTTTTGCTAAATGAATTTCGTTGTTTGATCATGTGGCTGATCCGAATGAAATCCAACTAGACGTACAAACTCCTGTTCAACAAAATCTTGAGAGTTCGGACGTCGCGGAGTCATCTAGTCAGATGACTAATCCTTTAGGACCCAACTTTAGATGGAATAAGAATCATCCACCAGAATTGATTATCGGAAATTCTAACTCTTCTCTTAGGACAAGACGTCAATTGATGGATGAAATGGCCAATTCTGCCTTTATTTCTCAAATTGAACCCAAGAAAATTGGTTAAGCAGTGCTTGATCCAGATTTGATCAATGCCATTTAGGAGGAGTTAAACCAATTTGTGAGAAATAAAGTGTGGCATCTAACTTCTAGACCGACTGATCAGTTAGTCATTAGAACAAGATGGGTTTTTAGAAACAAGCTTAGTGAAGATGTCCTAGTTATTAGAAACAAAGCTCGTTTAGTTGCTCAAGGATATAGACAGGAGGAAGGCATCGACTTTGATGAATCTTTTTCACTTGTAGCTAGACTTGAGACAATTAGAATCTTCCTGGCTTATGCATCATGCAGTCTAACAGAGGTATATAGACGTTCAATCTAACAGATACATAGTTAGACGTGCAGTCTAACAGACGTAGTTAGACGTGCAGTCTAACAGATATGTAGTTAGACGTGCAGTATAACAGACGTAGTGTGACATGTAGTTTAACAGATGTAGTTAGACGTGCAATCTAACAGATACATAGTTAGACGTGCAGTCTAACAAATACGTAGCTAGATGTGCAGTCTAACAGATGTAGTTAGACATGTCGTCTAATAGATGAAAGTTAGACGCAGGGAGTCTAACTCCTTCAGACTAGTATGAAGGGACACGTAGTTAGACGTGTCGTCTAACTCCATTAGACTTGGTGGTCAAATGGATCCTGATATTAGACAGGGGCGTCTAACCTCATTATGGATCTTGATATTAGACGGGGGCGTCTAAATTCATTAGACTTGGCAGTCTAATGGAGCACGTCTAATGCCTCGCTTCATCAGTTGTTTGAAGTTAGCATCCGTCTACCCACGATCAACTAGTTGTACGCTACTCCTGCTCCATTAATCCATATAGATCAGTACGACAGCTAGTTATATCCAATAAGTTAATGCCATGTAAGCAAATATTCTTCCCACTACTTGTTTCTTGTAGGACAATCCTAGAAGAATATTTTGCGCATTAACAGATTGGTACGACCACAATCTTTGTGCACAATGTCTGATGTACCTGTGTACTATGGAGGCTTTCCAATGGGAGTTTGCCACGTGTCATTGTAGAAGATTTGACCGTTGGTACCTTGTCTCTATTTAAAGATCCTCAAGGACAGCGGACGAGCTTCCACACAAAAGACTTGCTTGCTGAACTCACAATCAATCTTACGAATTTCTCACTTGCTTACTGTGTTTGTACATCAAGAGAGAGATAGAATCAAAGTATTATGTAGCTGAGTGATATTCTTCAATATACTGTAAGTTGAATAGAGTCTGTTCTGTTCAACACTGAGCTAGCATTGCAACTGTATTTAATTATAAGAGAGTTTAGTGAATCCTTCCGGTGATTAGAAGAAGGGGTGACGTAGTAGAGTTTTGCTCCGAACATCCATAAAAAACTATCCGTGTCGTTTACATTCTGTCCTTCATTCTTTCATTCTTTCTTATCTTCAAACACTTGAATCGTTTAAAGAATTTGCGAAGGTTTGTGAATAATAGAAAGTTATATAAATTCTTAACAGGATTTTTATCAAACTATTTTCCAGAAGTTGTCAATAATAGTCTGACCCCCGTCTCTATTGGTGCCACCGATCCTTTCAAAAAACAATAGTCATATTTTATTTTTCGAAGATGGATCTTTGACATTTCTTTACCATTTGGTCACATTCAAAAAGTTAAATGATCACCCTACTTCGTTGATCAATTCACCTAGACCTACAATCGCCATGATGGTGTACGCCGACATTTGGCCGGAAGAACAACCAAAACACCATTGTAGGTGTTTGACTAATTGAAGCCCACTTGATCAATTTGGAGGTAAGAGATAACCTCTCAAGCCTCAAATAAGAATATTCAAAAAATCTGCCATTGAAGCTTCCCTAAGGCCTTAAAACTTGGATTTAGGCATCATTATAGCTTCCTTAAGGTCTAAGGAGTGTTGTTCAATCTTTGTAAGATTCCAATCACACTTTAATTCAATCTTCCAATTTGATGTTGAAATTTTTTTATTTTAGTTTTCATAAGTTTATATACTACCTGGTTGTAAAATTTTGTGATTGGAAAACGATCCTAGCATCAATTTTAAGCTTTCTGTTGAAGCTAAACAGATCAATCGATCTAAATCAAAACCCCCAAATTAGAATTTGGAAAACACAAAATCGGTTTTTTTGTTCTTCTTTTGCTGAAAAATAGTAGCCCAGAAAGCTTCCCCACCAAGGATCTTCGACCTAAGACTAAGGGTCTTATCCCTCGACTGATAAAAACACATAAAGAACCGATAAAATCAGTTCTAGGACCTGTTTGGTTTCAATTTTCATTTTTTTAAAATTATTTTTATAATTTTGGAACTTTAAATCATTTTCTAAAAAACCCAAAAGATAGAAAAATATTTCAATTTTTTTTGAATATTTATACATAAAAATATTTTGATAAGGACTCGTTTGAGATTTATTTGTAAACCATAATGCCTTTAAACATTAATGTTCTTCATGTATTTTCCTCCATAATCATCATCATTATCAAAAATTACCAGCATTTAAATATTGTTGTTACAATTTTAAATACACAAAACATGTGCATGTCTAGGACTATAAGAAATTTGTTAAAATAAAACGTTATACAACCAATTTTCAAAAGTTAATATTTTATCAATTAGAGATTGTTTTCAAAACGGGTACGGAGGATTAAGTACGAAAGCCCTTTCCTGAATATCACCAAACTACGAACCAAACAAAACTTAGGTAAAAATACGTGTATATACGTCTATCTTTAATTGATTTTAAAAGTAAATTAACAACTCTATTTTAAATAAATATTTTTTTTAAATAATATTTTTTTTAATTTTAACTATAAATTTCTTAAAATCAAATTTTAATTTGATTATTTAATCTAAAATATTATTTACACTTGAATCAAATTAATTATTTTTATAATTAATTTCAAATTATTAGGATATCCTAAAAGGTACAACACCTACACCTAATAGGTACATATGTTTTATTCTATGCATGGATTTATGAAGGGTATTTAACCTAACATTGTTTTTATGAAGTACACGATTAGAGTCGGTAATTCTACAAATTATGTGCAAAGATTGTCAATGAGGAAAAACAACTTGTTACAAAATGAGTGAAGTTACAAGAGGTGATAGGATCGGCTTTATCGATAGAGACTGGGGTCTGGATAATGATGAAGGCTTATGAAAAACGGTTTGAAAGAAATCCTGTTAAGGATTTGATTCACTTTCTATTCTACGCAAACTTGTGTAAACACTTGAAACGGATTCAAGGCGGAAATGTTTACTTGGGTTTGAAGCACAAGATGAAATATGAAAAGATGACAGAAATAAAGAACACAGTAGTTTGTTTATGGATGTTTGGAGAAACTCTCCTACGTCACCCCTTCTTCCAACCACCGTAAGGATTCACTATAATATGGTTTGAATCAAATACAGTTTACACACACACTTAGCTCACTATTGAACATAACACTTTCTATTCAATTACAAGATGAAGAATATCACTCAGCTTAAGGTGTTTTGATTCTAGCTCTCTCTCTCGATTCACACACAGTACAATCAGAAAGAAGCTTCACAATATTCAAAGGCTTGAATTCTCTGTCGTTTCAGTAAAAAAGATTGACAAGTAACAGGCGCTTCGTCCGTTGTCCTTAGGATCTGTTAAATACTGAGCAGGATCTAACGGTCGAAACTTCAAGAATGATATGTGGCACTCTTCCATTGGAAAGCCTCCATTGTACACAGCAGGTTCTGAGCACAAGGATCGTGGCCGTAAAGAACTGGTAGTGCGCCGAATATTCCATCAGGGATGTACCTGCAAAACAAGTAATGTGAGGAAAATTCTCTTACGTGGCATTCCTTGATTGGATGCATATAACTGTTGTACTAATCTTCACTAGAAAGTGGAGAAGAAGTAGGGTACAACTATAGCACGTGGGTAGGTGAAATGCTAGATTCAAGCGTACTGCTTAAACCGAGCATTAAACGTATTTCAGTTAGACGGATTGTGAAAAACAGTCTAATGAAATAAGTCATCTCCTTCTAATAGAAAAATGTCTATTAGACCGCCTGGTCTAATAGAATTAGACTCGCGTCTAATTACAATAACCATTAGACTGCACGTCTAACTCCACTGAGTTAGACTGTACGTCTAATTCCGGTTCTACATCAGACTTGTCTGAAGGAGTTAGACGCACGTTTAACTTTCCCTAATTAGACTACACGTCTAATTATCCAATAACCATTAGACTACACGTCTAACTTCACTAAGTTAGACTGCACGTCTAATTCCGGTTCTACCTTAGACTTGTCTAAAGGAGTTAGACGCACGTCTAACTTTCACTAATTAGACTACACGTCTAATTATCCAATAACCATTAGACTGCATGTCTAACTCCAGTGAGTTAGACTGCACGTCTAATTCTGGTTCTACCTCAGACTTGTCTGAAGGAGTTAGACGCACGTCTAACTTTTACATTCTATTAGACTGCACGTCTAACTTCATTAAGTTAGATTGCACGTCTAATTCCGCATAAATTAGACTACCCGTCTAATTGCAAATATATTAGACTACACGTCTAACTCCGATGAGTTAGACTGTACGTATAATTCCGAATATCAATTAGACTACCCGTCTAATTATAAGCATATTAGACTTACGTCTAATTCCGTGTATTCATTAGACTAACGTCTAATTCTTTACATTCATTAGACTACACGTCTAACTCCGATGAGTTAGATTGTACGTCTAATTCTATTAGACTTACGTCTAATTCCGTGCATTCATTAGACTACACATCTAATTCCGATGAGTTAGACTGTACGTCTAATTCTATTAGATTTACGTCTAATTTCGTGCATTCATTAGACTACACGTCTAACATCGATGAGTTAGACTATACGTCTAATTCTATGCATTAGACTAACGTCTAATTCCGTGTATCTATTAGACCATCCGTCTAATTACACGTCTATTAGACTACACGTCTAACTCCGATGAGTTAGACTGTACGTCTAATTTTATGCATTGAGAGTCAAAATCGGTCTAATGACCCTCATTAGATCCAAGTCTTATAACATATTGTCTCAATACACCTGTATCAAAACTCATAAGTTATTTCATCATCAAAATCTCAGTGGTTAAATTATTTCAACACTTAGTCAAAATAATTTGACCCAACAAGAGGAAAAACTGGAATTCATGGGATCGACCCCACCCTTTGCCGATAAATCGTCTGATAGGACATACACATTGTGGAGGTGAAGGAAATTCACGATTGAGTTGATATTCTCTAGTTTATGGCGGTGTTTTACCCCCTTCCACTATCGGTGAATGATACTCTCTTATGATTCTTATTATTACAAAAAACTTGGATACTGTCTTCAAGTTGGTTGGTTGTCTACCCAAACAACTAAACCTCGTCCGTACAACCCCTATGTGACTACCATATATGTAATATGTGTATGTATCTATAGTCGAAATGAACATCTCTAAGACTGGTGGAAATTCTAGAATCAAAGGGCAGTGGAATGTTTTCGATAGAGAATTTGGGGGAGGGGATAGAATAACCAAGGGTGCGAAGAGAAATAATGTTGGTCTATACCAAACAGTCCATAGTAAATAATAATAGACGAATGGGGCCGAAGTTCATATCTTCATTATTCCATTCATAGGTGATGTCTTGCTCCAGATTATTCGGTAACAAAAACTATTAGAAAATAACAGAATTCGGTTTGTAAAATATAAAAGGAAAGCAAAACAAAATAATAATACAACAAAACAGAAATCTGGCCCATGTGCACACTAGGACCGAGAACGGGTGCTGAGAAAGTGTTGGAATTATTTTAGGACCGAGGCCTTAATTTGTAGACCTAGCATATGTGTATGTATCTATAGTCGAAATGAACATCTCAAAAATGTTTCTTTTTCAAAAATAATATGCTTTTGTAAAAAAAAAATCAAATTTCCAATCACAAACGATGTCCATGCTAAAGGATATCACCCCATTCTCATGGATCGACAACTTCCATGAAAACGAATGGAACCATTGAATTTATGGAATGACTCCCATCATGAGGTTTATAAACTTCAAGATAAACAAAACATTCACGATACAAATAAAAAGAAGGTGGAGCCCCGCAAGCCGAGTGTACTTTATGGGAAAAATACAAATGTGCCTGCCATAGAGGAGTTTAGGTCTATCTTAATGATGGACAATAAGAATATTTCGCATCTAAAACCATTTGTATAATCAATGTCCTTAAAGAAACTCTTACAAGAGAAATACGGATATACTAAGACAACATCCGAGACAATCCTCCAAAAGAACGACATCGACTTCCCACAATGGACGCAAATGGAAGTCATAAATGGAGAAATCCATTTAACCTTGGGCTCCTCCATGATGACCATAACGGTCTTGTTAGCCCATTTTTTAATGGCTCCAACGGATGAAAAGTCATCCTCAAAAATTCTAGAAGTAGCATACCACATGCGTAGGGGAAATAAAGATTCCTCAGGTATCATTCAGGATGAAACACTGATGTGGTTGAACGATTCATACATAACCTCCACCATAAGAAAAAGAGGCTCACATATAGTTTTATACATATGGCTGCTCGATAAACTCAAACACTTGCCGCCAATAGGCACCAGATCCATCATTTCTCATATCTTCAATACCGAAGGATGAAGAAAGTTTTGCATTAACCTATCATAAAGAATGATGATGAAGTAAGGGAATTAGTCACGTGGTAACCCATCAAAAATATGGTCTACATGATGGATGATGAGCCTATGATAATGCTTATGGCCTTGGAATGGTTCACCTCCTATTACACCCACAACATATTCAAATAGTTTGGTCGTGACTTAGTGAGCAATCATGTTTATTTCAAATATATTTTCGATTGTTCACTAGTGATACGATAAATTGTTGAATTTAGGTACTAGTTCTCTTCATTTCCTGTTCATTTTTCAATGAGTCAAAATCTAAATGTATCATTATAAGAGATACATTATTAACTAGAAACATTATTATTTACTTGTATCTATGACTATTATTTGTGATCTAAGTAAAAAAATAGTTTATCTTTGCTTACTAATATCTATTTCATTTGGTCTGTTTGTTGCTTTACTCTATCTATTTATGTATATTTTTTGGGATTAAATTGAAGAGGACACATCACCGAAATATCTCAAACCAAGATGGTCTCATCACCATCAAAGTCGTTTTAAACTTCGTTTGAGTTTTATATTCAATTTTATTTTTATATTTCCCTTATAATATAAATAAATAAAAACAAAAAAATCAATATATATATAAATATGTATGGATAATAAATTGATATTATATTATCTATAATCATATATAATATATATTACATGTATATAAAATGAATACAGGTCGCTATATGATTAATAATAACTATAAATATATATATAAATATATATTATATTTATAAATTTAATACAAATGACCAATGAGATTGTATAGACTGTGCAACTTGGGTAGGTGAACTTGGCAGGCGTGGGTAAGTGTGAACTTGACAGGTGTGGGTAATATCAATTTATCATTTCCTTCATTTTTTAAATGTTTCTAATTTATATCTATTCAAATAGTTCTAATAAAATATATGATCATCATTTTTCCTTTCAATAATTTAAAATATTTTTTTATATATAAACAAAAATACAAAAATGTATTTCTTAATTTTTTCTACACCTTCTCTTTGAAACATTAAAGGGTAAAATCAAATTAAACTCGTCACACTAGGTTTCCAAAATTCTCTTCAACTTAATTGTTTAATGAGATTTCCTTACGCCTTCTTGAACGCTACTCTCTTATACAAATTGATATATAACCATCTAGATTTCCACCATAATGGTATATAGCACAAAAAACATGTGCACCATATACATGTGAGTTGCCATAATCTACATGTGTAAGTTCTTTCTATAATGTTTACGGTATGTGTATGTATTCCTCAGTGATCTCATACTTGAATTCTCTATTAAAGTCCAATGTGCACCTATGATACATTTTTTTTGCAATTTCGAGTCTATACATTGCTACGGGAGAAACGTCTCCATTCCAATTCATATCCATTTCTTTTCTTAAGAAACAAACATTTCTCATTATCATCAATCGGATGTGCTCCAACATATTAATGATAGACAATTATTTACTCAGTAATATCCATGAATTTAATATTTCACAAATATTGTTGTCTACCATGTCACACATTGGATTCTTTTTGATACGTCTTTCACCATCTTCTCTTAGTAATCCAGATCGTAGAAGTACCGACTCATTGTTTGGTTTGTTCGGGTACTTTTAAATTGGCATCAAATTGTTCTAGAAAGGTGGATCGACCACACCCCTAAAATAATAATTCATGTTTTCACCAATTTTTCCTTCTCTACCCCAATTTGTATACCAATGGCGGCAACAAAATCTATGTTCTTCATTTGGTAATAATTCAGCAATTGCTCTTATTAATCCCTAATAAAATGAAATTAAATAAATCAGCAACTGTAATTAAAAATTGTGTGATCAAATTTATATATGAGATTGTACATTGAAATCAAATTGTTATTTAAAAACATACATTTTGCATGTCTAAAATGATCTAATGTTATCTCCTTCTTCCAAATGTAGATCCTCAATTAGAAGTTTAAAAAACCATTCCTAACTTCTTCGACTCTCTCACCACAATCCATGCTATCAGGAACATGTTATTATTTGGATCTCAACCAATAGAATAAAGTAGTTCTCCTTTACATGTAGTATTTAAAAAGCATCCATCAACCCCAATTATTGGTCTACAACCGTTTATCCAACCACTCTTAGCCTCAAAAGACACATACATTCTATGAAATTTTGTTTCACCCGTGGTTTCATCTTTGATGGTTTTAAAAATATAAGTACCATTTTCCTTGATTATAATTCGTTGAAATATAAGTCTTTCTCGATGTCATATTCAACATTGGCAAAAACTATTCTTTTGGCTTTATTCATTAAAGAACAACTCACATCAAAATATAAATCCTCCCTACAAACTTGTTTAAGAGTGTTTTGTGGAAATATCTCTTTGGGTTTAAATTTTATTGAGAAATTTCATCTCAACATACTTTGCAGAGACCAACATGTTCTTGTTATTAAATAACAACGATGCTTAGGACGATAATTCTTTACTATCCACTTTTTTTTCTTTCTGTTTCGTCCTTGCTTGAAAAAATACCAAGAAAATCATTCTTTGCTGCATTTCACCCTAATTTTATAATGGTCTTGGTTAATCCATTTTAATCTAACTATGCAATCACAAAAATAATATATAATAACATCTTTTATTATTTATTTTAATTCAAACACTATGCCTACAATGAACCTCCCTGCACCCTAAATAGAAGGGTTGAACTTTAAATAAGAATATTGTCGTCTCTTTACTTAATGAGATATTACAACATCATCAAGCCCCTAATAATCACTTTCTTCACTACAACTCAATAAATAACTCATGGGGTCACTTTCATCAAAATATTTAGAAACTTCACTTTTATCTTTTTTATCATCCATATCACTAGTATAATCTAACTCAACTTCAACTTACTTTTCATAATTAGGTCATCTTCTATATCCTCATCTTCAACTAAAAACTCACTTTTAACCACACATTGATCCATAAGATTGTATTGAATTAGAACATCTTCGATACTTGTTTCAATTTCAATATCTTCTTAAAAATATTCTTCATCATTATTTTCAGCCTCCACATTTTAACATTCATCTCTATAACTTATAGAGGTATAGGAAGAAAACTTGATTGAATTTCATAATCTTGGAGTATAGAATCACATTTTGCTTTAAGATAAATATAAAACTCAAGACAAATCTCAAAGAGCTTTAATAAATGTAACAAATATTGATCATTGTTAAAAGCCATTAATTGTAGAGTATAGGAAGAAGACTTAATTGAAGTTCATAATCTTGGAGTATATAATCACCTTTTACTTTAAGATAAATATCAACCTCAAGACACATCTCAAAGAGATTTAATAAATGTAGCAAATGATGATCATTGTTAAAAGCTATTAATTGTTGATATGATGGACGATAAAAAAAACTCCAATTTTTTTATCCTTGTATCTGAGAGAAATTATAAAGTCCACTAAATTCAAGAAGCAAAATTGATCAAGGTCTTTAATGGGTATGAAATGTTCTTTACCATAGTGTATAAATCGAAGAAATCTCCAAAATATTAATAAATAAGTAATATTAAGCTAACAAAAGTTATAAGTGTTAATGCAAATGAATTTTAAGAATATATTACTGATTGGAATTGGAAGAGTTTCATCATAGTAACGATTGTATTCTTACAATGATGACCTTTAGATATTTCACCTAAAAAATTCTTATTTTTTCTAATATGTCATATTTCCTTGAGTAAGTTTTTCAAACATTGTAATCTGAACATACATAATCATACTAATTAAAAAATATTCATTATCAAAGTTAGTTTTAATCATTATTATATATATAAGTAAAACTTATAATTTAAATTTCCAAAAACAGAGAAATATTTTAGTGGATATTTTAATTTTTGTTTTTGTGTTATATTATTAAAATTCACAAAATCTAACTTATTTAGATTGTGATTACAGGAAACATGTTACAAAAAATTATATTGATGAACAATTCAGATAATAAAATAAGACTTAATCTAAGACATGATTCTTCTATGCTCATCAAGAATATGCAATGATATCCATGTTTGAAATAATTCTAATGATATACAAAATAACTTACTTTAATATCCATTATCCGTTGATATTATAGATAGGATAATGAAAAAAAAACATAAATGATTAACATGAATCGAAAAAACTTACTGTAATATCCATTAGTAATAGTGTTCTTGTTCTTGATTAAAAACTAGGTAAAACAAAAATCATTATGTCCATAAGATATGAAAAAATAACTTACTATGATATTCATTATCATTTAATATTAGTAGTACAAGACATGATATGCAAACATTGAATAAACAGACTATAATATGAATGGATAATGATATTCTAAAGGAAAATACATCTACTATTACTTTATAATCCATACATTTGAAAGTTATTATCTAAACTTCATATATATTATTTAGTAAAGATGAACACAATAAAAAATTCAATGAAGTTTCATATATACTCAAACAAAGAATATAATTTCAGCTATCTAAAATAGAGAACAAAATAAAGTGTCAAGATTACTTGTGAGCTTCTAGATGATGAGAATTTTGTACTTTCAAACCAATCTAAAAAGGAACGAATAGAAAACCCTAATCTAAACCTTAAATCCAACCTATCTTAATCTAAACCTAAATTAAATTCAACGAAATTAACGAACAAAGAATTTAAACCTAAATCAAACCAATTTAAACATAAATTAATCTAAAATTTAAATATCTGAATAGTTGATGGTCTGATAAAGAATTTTTGTTAATGAATCATAAAAACGGATGAACGAAGAAAAAATGAATTAAAGAATAAGAAGATGTTTTAGAGAAGAAAGAACCTGTTGAAAAATAATGACGCGTTTCTCATGTAAAAATTAAATTGAAACATTTTATTGGCACGTCAATTAAAATAGACGGATCAAATGTTTGTTTAGTAAAAATCTCCAAATTGCCAAAACATTGATAGTTCGTTTCCCATCTGGCTCAAATCAAAATATGAGCTTATTAGTTCTTGTTTTGAATGTTTAAAATATAGAGAAATTTTGATTTATATTATAAGTTTTGGGTTATATTTGATTGTTTTTTAATTTTAATTTTATTTGTGAAAGTGATAAGTTAGGTATGAAAGTGGCCCTAGATCATGTAAAATCGATAGGGTTATTGAAAATACATGATAAAGTCTTTGTGTTTGAAAAGATTGGTGACTCTTCTCTCTTAAAGATTGTTACTGTACAAGATTAATGACCTACATTTTATCATGAAAATCTTGTACCTTAATACTTATATTTTCTTAATTGAATTTTTATACTTATTTAGAATTTAGGGATCTAATTCGTTTTTTTTTAAATCATTTAGGATATGTTTGAATTATAAATGACATTATAATAAGAATTTTAATTTCAGTTTCACCATACTTAAAATTTATTTATAATTTAATTTCTATATTTAAAAATTATAAAAATTTGTAATTCAATTTTAATTCTTGTATTTGAACAAATATAATAAAGTCAATTTGAATATAGATTAGTTCTATTTTTAAAATACGCTAAAACTTACTAAAAGGTAACTTAAATAGTAAAAAAATAAATATTGATATTACAATCAAACAAATTAAATTTGTTTATCTATTAAAATTAACATTGTAATTTTAATATGTCTAACTAAATATAAAATGAATTACTCCAGATTCTAAAATATTTGACTTATTGTTTACTTCGAAATAAAATTAATGTAAGCCCAAACAGATGTACTACTACTATTAATTATTACTGAATATTATATTATAAATTTAAAAGAAAAACATTTAAAAACAAACATTATTCAATTACTAACACAATTTCATGAATTTTCAAACAAAATGTAGGGTTTTATATGTTTTAAAATTTAGAAGAAAAAAAATAATTGTTAAGAATTTTCATTTAATATATTTTAAGTAAATTGTAACATTTTTAATAAAAGCATGCTTAAAAAGTGGTTGTGTTGGTCAAAAATAATCACACCATCCATGATTTTAAATGTGTCAATAACCTACTATATGATTGTAAGTAATATTGTATCTTACTATATGCTTAATTATAAAATATATTTTTTTGAATTAAGGAGAACTAGCATGACACCCACAGCCATGGATCCCCGCTTCAACACAAGGCGCTTATTATAAAATATTACTATGATGAATATAAAATATTTAAAATTCGGATTATAAATAATAGTTACTTAAAACTTTGTTGTAAAATAGGTATTAATTTTTATTTAATTTTAAAAAAAATTATCATATAATTTCGATAGTGTCCTTTCACATATATAATCGATTATCGGGGGAAGACGTCAAGCTAATTAAACATGTTTGCATCATCTCTTCCTCTTATGTTGTCGAGGTTATTAAACATATCGACATCTCTTCCTCTTATGGCTATGAATTTATTTCTTATCTATATCATTTTTATTATTTTTAATATGTTTATGTATATGTCTCATTATTCTTTCTTATTTATAATGAAATTTAATTATCTTTTAAATATATAAAATTAGAATAAAGTTAAATTATCTTAATCAAAACTAAGTGTAATTTTAGAAATTTTGTTAATATTTTAGAAAGATAAGTGTAAATGTTTTGTTTAGAATGTTTGAAAATTTAATTTAATTAATAACTATCCTGGATAATAAAAAAATGTAAAGAAACAATTTCCTAAACAATTATTTACAACTTTAATTAGTCACAAATACTTAAGAAAATAAATTTTTTTATCTGATTAATTTTATTTTAGTATTATATTTAATGTCATTAACTAAGAATAAATCGAATAAATTATTAATATTTGTTTAACTTAAATCATCAAATTAATGTTACTCTTAATGTAATTTTAAATTTGTTAATTAATTACAAATTAAAATATTTTCATTAAAAAATTATTCATTATTCATTGTACTGAATTCTCCAATTCATTGTTAAGTTGTAATTTATTAAATTTAAAAAACAGAAAAAATAATAAAATTAATTTAAAAAAAGTTGTCATTATCAAGATAGTGGCGATTGGAAAAAATTAATTAAAAAAAATAAGAATTTTTATATTTATTTTATTATTTTCTTAAATATATATTTATCAAATATAATATATATTTGAAAATATATATTTTGTTATTTATTTATTTGAATTATTATTGTCCCTATTATTATTTAACTTTTTTATAAATAAAAAAGTTTAAAAAATAAAATATATAAACATATATTTACAAATTAATAATATAAATAAATTATTAATAAGGATTGAAGACGTAAAAACAAATTATTTATAAATAGAAGAGAGATAAATTATTAATGAATATGGGAGAGATAAATAAATATTTGAAATTATGTTAGTCAACAGGCCTAGTCACCCTTCCACGTCACTTTGCTACACATTTGCTGTAAATTTTTTGCTGTCCCTATCATTACAATCAGGGTCAGACCTATTTGGAGGCTAGAGAGGCCATTGCCTCAGGGCACCGCCTATCAAGGGGCCCAATATTTTTAATATTAATATATATATATATATATATATATTATATTTAATATGATGTAAAAGACTCGCCATGATTTCTACTTGTGTACCCTGCCGACTGTCTCCCCTAATCCCCATTTATCCATCTCATGGCCCCAAAGTATCAAACAATTCCAATCCTTCTCAATCAGATCATCTACTTCGAATCTTATTTAATTCTTTAATTTGTTGATCTTATAGGCTGAATAAAGAAGTATTTTCTCTTATAGACTTATGTGATTTTGATGAAATGTCTTAAATAGATCTAGTGTTTACTTGCATTAATATTTTTTCTTTGTTATATTATCAATGAATTTTTGTATTTTGTAGGCGAGAACTCAAAATTAAAATTATAGCACTTAATTATAACAAATGTTCTAATATATTGAAATAATGAAATCGTAGTTCTATACTTTTATTGCTCCATGATATGAATGAATGTGTTGTTGAGTTAGGTTGTGTTGATTAAATTAACTTTATTTGAAAAGATCTAGATGAATTTAATCTTTATTTGATGAAATTGTAAATGGTGACAATTATAGAATTTGTCAACGGCAATAAATTAGTTGTAATTGATCTTGTGTAAAATACATTCTAAACATTTGTCTATAGCTCAAAGAGAAAATTGAAACAAAAAGAGGAGGAATTAATCCATACTCAAGTTAATGATATTAACAAATATTTTAGTATAAATAACATAACCGAAAGAGAGGAATTGAGATAGTTTGGTAATTGAAGAATAAAGTCACTATGAAAATGAAGAATTGATTGAATGGGAACTTGGAGAATGACTCTCAATATGAAAAATTAAATTAGACTGAAAATTTGGAGAATCCTAGACATTGAAATAACATTAGTCAAAAACTGATAGATTATTTGGTACATATGGATCAAAAAAAGTGGATGATTTTTTGTTTCCTAAGGATAGTTACAATAGACATTTTAATTAATCGCATTATACACGTAAAATAGAAAATGAACAAACATTTTATAGACTATGGCTTGTATATATTATATTTCTTTAAATAATTTTTTTTTCTCTTATTGTATTTCTTTAAACAAAGAATTATGATTAAAATGGAAAATGAACCTCAAGTTATTGTTGAGGAAACTCAAAAGGAAGACACCCAAAATTTCAAAGCTGAAATAGAGACTTCTAAAGCCAATAAAGAAGATTTCAAAATCGATGTGGAGTTTGAATTTAAAACTGAAGATAAGGAAGACAAGAATATAGAAATTTAAGTTGAAGATAACAAAGGTACAAACCCTGAAATACTCAGAAACAATTATTTCTATCAAATTAAAACGAGTTCGTACAAAGAGAGTATTCAAAGTGAAAAACAACAATACTAATCATCCTCTTCAATACAATCTCCTTCATCGTTAGAGGAAGAGGAATAAGAAGAGGAAGGGGAAGAAGGTCTCTCAATAAAATTAGATGGCATGCAAAAATCATAAGCTGGGATGGTTATGTTTGAATGTAGTGTTTTCTGTTTGTAATCTTTGTTTTTTTAGAATGTATAAAGGTTAATAAGTTTTTTAGGGTATTTTGATTTTAATTTTTAATCATAGCTAGGGCTAGGGTTTGTTTAGCTTTGATTTCATACCCTCCCACGTTTAGGAATTTAATGAAATATTTTAACCATTTTCCTAAAAAAAAAAGTGTTGAATTTTAAATCATTAGTAATAGTGTTCTCGTTCTTGATTAAATATTAGGTAAAACAAACGCCATTCTTTCCATAAGATATGCAAAAATAACTTATTGTAATATTAATTATCCATTAATATTCGTATTACAGGAGATGATATGCAAACATTGAATAAACTAACTGTAATATGAACGAACACAATTAAACAAAATTTAGTAGAGTTTCATATATACTCAAACAAAGACTATAATTTCAATAAGAAATGACGGTCTAAAATAGATAACAAAATAAAGTGTCAAGATTACTTGTGAGATTCTAGATGATGAGAACGTTGTAGATTTCAAACCAATCTAAAAAGGAAGAAATAGAAAACTCCTAATCGAAAACCTAAATCTAATATATCTCGATCTAAACCTAAATCAAACCAAACGACTTTAACAAACGAAGAATTTAAACCTAAATCAAACCAATATAAACTTAAATCAAACTAAAATTTAAATACATGAATCTGATGAAGAATTTCTTAGATATTGATGTAAGAAACAGATGAAAAAAGGAATTAAAGAAGAGGAAGATGTATTGGAAAAGAGAGATAATATGTTTAAAAATAATGACGTGTTTGACATGAAGAGGAATTCAAACATTTTATTTCTACTAAATAAAAATAGACGGACCTAAAGTCCATTTAGTAAAAAACTCCAAATGGCGACAACTTTGATAGTTCGAGCCCTATATGGCTCAAATTAAAGTTTGAGCCCAAATGATAATTATCTTTTGTCTTGAATATTTAAAATCTTAGAGAAAATTTTATTTATGTTATAAGTTTTGGGTTATATTTGATTTTCTTTTCAATTTTGATTTTAGATCAGTGACTTGTCTCTCTTAAACATCGTTACAATACAAGATTAATGACCTAGTTTTTATCATGAAAATTTTGTACCTTAATACTTATATTTTATTAATTGAATTTTTGTTTACCTAATTAGAATTTAGGTATATATAATTTGTTTCTTATTTTTTGAAAATATTTAGAATGTGTTTCAATTATAGACGATATTATAATTATAATTTAAATTTCAGTTTCATACAAATTAAAATTTATTTATAATTCAATTTTACATTTAAAAATTTAAATGAAATTTTAATTCTTATATTTGAACAAACATAATAAAATTAATTCTAATATATATATATATATATATATATATTAGTTTTATTTTTAAAATATGCTAAAACTTACTAAAAGTCATCTTAAATAGTAAAAAAAAATTGTTTAAAAAAATTATATATTAAATGTATAATAAAATAAATTAAATTTGTTTATCAATTGGAATTAACATAGTAATTATAATATGTCTAACCAAAATACAAAATAAAATTAATTCCCAATTATAAAAA
The DNA here is from genome assembly GCF_907164915.1 of Impatiens glandulifera. NCBI lineage: Eukaryota > Viridiplantae > Streptophyta > Magnoliopsida > Ericales > Balsaminaceae > Impatiens > Impatiens glandulifera. The sequence goes on along the minus strand of NC_061869.1, from coordinate 32,525,638 downwards.
ATTTGACTTAATCTTTTACTTCGAATTTAAATTATTTTGAGTCCAACGTGATTTATTACTATTGTAACTTACATGGAAGAAATATTGAGATATAGTTCTATTAATTATTACCGAACATTATATAATAAATTTAAAATAAAAACAAATAAAAAAATATTATTGAATCAGTAACACAATTTCATAAATTATCTAACAAAATTTAGGGTTTTATATTTTTTGAAATTTAGAAGAAAAAAGTTGATAAAATAAAGGTTAAGAATTTTCAATAAAAATATTTTAAGTAAATTGTAATATTTTTAATAAAAACATGATTGAAAAGTTATTGTGTTGGTCTAAAATAAGCACGTTGTGTCTGATTATAAACGTGTCAATAACATATTATGGAATTGTCCATATGTATGTGATATTTTGTCTTATTAGATGCTTATTTATAAAATATTACTATAATGAATATAAAATATTTAAAATGTCGGACCCACTAAGGCAGCCTAGTGGTAAGAATCGGCTTAAGAGACTAAATTGTCAGGAGTTCGATTCTATCTAAAAGCTTTTTGAGTTTAAGCGTGGGGTCATTAGTATGAGGTGTCATGATAGTTCTCCTTTAATTCCAAAAAAAAATATTTAAAATTTTGGATTATAAATTAAAGTTATTTTAAACTTTGGTATTAAATTAATATTTCATTTTTAAGAAAATTATCATATAATTTATATATATATATATATATATATATATATATATATATACACGATTATATAAGGGTAATGGCGTAAATGTTATTAAACATGTCTGCATCATCTCTTTCTCTTATGGTATTTTAACATCCCTTCCTATTATAGTTATGACTTTCTTTCTTATCTAAATCATTTTTCTTATTTGTAATATATGTTTATGTATATGTCTCATTATATATGTCTCATTATTCTTCCTTACTTATAATAAAATTAAATTATTTTTTTCAATAATTAAAATTAGAATAAATGTAAATTATCTTAACTAAAATTAAAATAATTTTTATTAAGATTTTAGAATGATAAGTTTGATTTTTTTTTTCAAAATATTGAAAAAATTATAGTAAGAAATGACTTTCAAGGATAATAAAAAAAGTAAATAAATAACTTCCTATACAACTATTTACAACTTTATTTAGTCACTAATATTTATGAAAACATATTTTTTTATCATATTAAAATTATTTTATTACTATAATTAATGTAATTAATTAACAATAAATCGAAAAAATTCTTAGTAATTTTTGAACTTAAATCATCAAATTAATAATAATATTATTGACATTTTTAATTTGTTAATTAATTTCAAATTAAAATTAAAAACATTTCATTAACAATTCATTGTACTGAATTTTCCAATTTAGTGTTAAGTTACAATTTATTAAATTTAAAAAAATAAAAAAAAATCCATTATTTTAATTAGGCACACAACCTTTATTGACTAAATATTTTTCTTAATATGGACATAAAAATTATTTGACAATATAATAAAATTAATTTATAAAAGTTAAATTTCAATAATAATTAAAATAAGATTAATATATATAATAACATAAATTATATATATATTGTTAGGAACGGGGACGCCCTTCGAGGACCGGGGTATTTCCGGTTACTGGAAGGGTGGCCTCTTACAACACACAACACATTTTGGTGATAGTTCGGTTCTACGCAAACTGTCACAGACTCTTGAACCGGGTTCAAGGGCGGAAATGTCTGTTTCAGTCTGAAGCAACGTATGTGACTTAGATGATGTTTTAGAAGGAGTAGGTTTTAGAGATATGAGTGGACCGGTTTACGGATTAAGATTGATTTTGGTTAGGTTAAGTGAGTAAGCAGTAAAATGAAGGAAATGACACGAGACAAGATTTTTATGGATGTTCGGAGCAAACCCTCCTACGTCACCCTTCTTCTCAAGTTATGAGAAGGATCTCCACTAACTTTCAAAGTTACAACAATTACAATGCCGATCGAGCCCAACTCGCTACTCGCCGGTTACACCAACTCACTCTTGATGTAATACAATAACACAACACAAAAACACACAGAAAGCTTCCGGTTTATGACACACCGGTTTTGGATCGTAAGATTTTATCTCTCTAAGATTTTTGTAACTTATCGCTTGCTTTCGTATATGTTCGTTTTTCTCAGATGCCATTAATGAGGTCGCATCATCTTCCTTTTACCGTGGGATTGGTTGATCCAGCATCACGCTGGTGTAGGAAGGTTACTTGCACGTTTCACCTTCCTCAACACTTGGCAAGCATGCAAGGATTCCTCAGGAAAATGTGACGTTTCCGGTTTGCAGATTCGGATACGTGTCAGGCATGCACCTTCCGGTTGTCAACATCGGATCAGTAAATCATCATTGCTTTCCACGCATGCTTCCGATCGGATCTTATCTTCTTTTATCTCTTCGAGACACGTCTATTTCGTCACACTGCGTCATTTCTGTAGATTGAAGTGGCCGGTTTGTTTCGTACATAGTATAGTCCGGCTGGAGTGTGAATTTTGTCTTTGCTGGCCGGTCTCTTGAGAGAGTAAAAACCAGTTCCTCTGATCTTAACTTGATCACTTGGAACTGATTTTCTTTGAAGTGTTTCAACACCCGGCTCATGAGGCTCTAGCCGGTTAATACGATTTGATCTGTTCCTGCACATAGAAGTTAACAATTGTTTAGTTTTTCTATCCGGTTCCGAAAATTAACTTTACTTAATTTTTCTAATCAATTTCTCCCTTTTTGATTATTTAGAATAAATATTCAAAACTTGTAATGTATGGCCGGTTTTGAAAATTAACTTTCTTAATTTTTCTTATCAATTTCTCCCTTTTTGATTATTTAGAATAAATATTCAAAACTTGTAATGTATGGCCGGTTTGAAAAATCTGTTTTGCAATTTCTCCCTTTTTGAGTATTTTCTTTTTAAGAAAATTTTCAAAAACATGTGTTGAGTTTTTCAAAGGATATGTAAATACTGATAAATCCAAAACATGATAAAACAATTGAGTTCTGAAACCAAGTTAAACATAAATTGTTCTTAAGAAAAGGAAACTAAGGCATGGATGGTCCCCCCTTTTCAAGTTCTTTTTCCAGTCGCCTTATTTCTTCCTCTTCCCTTGCCTTCCATTCTCTGGCTCTTCTTGCAGCGTCAATTTGCAATCCGGCCCACACACATGAGATGTCGGGAGTTCTTTTGCCGAATCAAAAACCGGTACAAACTGGTTTTGGTGGTCGAGGCGGTTGAACAACAGTCGGTCTGGAGCTTGGAGTTGCGGTTGAACTTTCGATTGCCCTCTTTTTACGTCGGTTGAGTTCTTCGAGGTCCTCTTCCTCTTCTTCATCAAGAGGTTGCACGTTCAGCCCGACTGGTTCGGTCACTCGTTGACTGTTTTGTTCTGCCCGCTTCATCACCTCTGCAACCGCTTTCCTCTTATTCTTGTTTCTCGTCTTCATAGCGTGCGAGGGTTGAGCCGATATGGGTTCATGGATAGCTGTCTGTTCTTCCTCATTGCACTTCTGGGCGAGCTCATGATCTTTGTCCTCAAGTTCTTTCCTTGACCGTTCCCTTTCCCTTTCTTCGTCTTGTAGTTTCTTTGCGGTTTCGGCGTCAAAATTTATTAGCTCTTGAGTCTTGCTTACTTGGAGTTTGAACAGCTCCCCAATTTGAACAGCCATGGCCTGCAACATATCTACTAAGGGAGCGGTTACGGTTTGAATGGATTCTGCAATCAGTGATTTGACGGAAGTTTGCATAGCTTCATCTATTATGGATCTGATCGAGGTTTGAACAGTGTTGGCCATTTCGGTTTGAACGGATCCCCGGATGGTATTCGACAGGTTGGTTTCAGCTTTTGCAATCTTCTCGTCGGTTGCGATGCTGTAGTTCCCAAGGCACGACTCAAGCGTATCGATCACCGCCTGCTTTACCTGCTTAAGTTCAGGGGCCTTATCAGTTTGAGGAGGATCTTGTCCCCGGTTTTCTGCTGTCCTGGATGTCTCCCTGGCAGTAAAGAAGGGTTTGCTTTGATATAAGTCCGCATTGACTAATTGATGTTTGCATTTGTTTCTCTATTGTGCATCGAGCCGGTCAAGATTTTTAAGGAGTTTTTCCCGTACTGGATGAAACCGTTCAGTCATTCTTGATTCAATAGGAGTTAGCGTTGCTCCTTCTACTTCCCGTAGTGCGTCTTCTACTGCTTTTAACCAAGCGTATTCGTGAATTACCGCGGTTTTGCTGAAAGCGGGTTGGATAAGGTTGGTGTTTTCCAGCTTGAGGGCCGACTCTTCTAATTCTAAGAGGTCCTCCCAGTGTCTGTTACCGCTCATCGTCGGGATCATGTCTGATAGCTTTATCTCACAACGAAGCTGCACCCATAGAAGGTATGGTGATATCAACTCACTGGCATCTTTGTCCATATCTCTAATGAGCCCCTCAAACATCTCCTCCTCTTCTTCTGCGGAGAAAGCGATCTTGGCCTCGGTTATACTCTCAGGTTGGGAGCCGGTTATAACCTCTTTGCCCTTATTAACCTAAACTGGCCCTTCAGGTAGGATTGTTGAAGCAGCTGGCCCCTCTTGGGCCGATTGGGTCGTTGTATCGTGTGGAGCAGACTTGTTTCCTGTGGAACCGGATGGTTCCTGTTCTTCAGTGTTCCCCTCCTGAGCCGGAGGTGTGATGTTCACGGTTTTGGCCGTTTCTTCGACCGGTTGAATTTCACTTTGATCGGGCATCTCACCCTGATCAGCTGACTTAAGACGACTTGACACATCGTCTTCGGTTTCCCTAGCAATATTTTGGACTACGTCCACAATGACTTCTGAGGTATTTAAGCCTACATCGGCTATTACCTCGTCGATCTTCTTACTTGGGGATTTGGAGTTTTCAGAGTGGTTTTTTACCTCTGCTGCCTCCTTTGATGTTGACTCGGTTTCGTGGCTCCCCGAGGGTTCGGTTTGCCTTGGTGATTGAGAGTCAACAGAGATGGGTCGAACGGTGTTGATGGGAATGGACTGGAAGACGTCTCCGGTTCTCTTTGGTGATTTGTCCGAGGAAAGGGTTTTCTCGGAGTCAGCCGGCTTGTTGGAGCTCTTCATTGCGGAAGACTTCTTCCTTCCCTTCTTCTTCTTTAAGGCTTCGGCTTGAAACGCCTTCCTCTTCTGTTTTTCTTGTTTTGAACATTCTTCAGCCGGAGCGGAAGAACTGGTCCCTTTTGAAGACTTTGTTCTGGAAGACTTCGGCTTAACCGCTTTGTCAGTCTTCTCACTCATTGACTCGGAGTTGAGAATGTTGTTGGGTGGGAGCGGTTCACCTTCACCAAGTTCCAACTTAAGGATCTTGAGAATTTTGACGATCTGCATTGCGAAGGCCTGAACCCGGCCATCCTTCTGTATCACCATTTCACAAAATTCTTCGAAGATGACGGCTCCCCAATCTATCTTGTCACCGCGGATAATAGCCATCATCATCTTAAGTTTAAGTTTGGTCAGGTTATCGAAGTTACCTACTCTACCCTGAATCGAACGAGAGATGATGTTCAACAGCCACTTGAACTCCGATTTCAGTTTGCTCTTCCGGCTTGAGTTATTTACCAGATCTTGATCGTCAGCCGATATCACCAACCAGACCGCATTAGATTCTGCAACGGTTATGTCGGTCTTGAAGTCCAAGAGGTGTTAGGCAAACCGAGGGCTTCAGAGAACAACTCCTCCGTGATATGAACTTCTTTGCCGTTGACGGTGGCAGAAACTTTCCTCTTCGTCAAAGTCGTTGTCTCCAGAAACTCCATAACAGCCGTCGGATACACGACGAACGGACCATACAAGAACGCCTCCAGCCCCGAATCTCTTAGAGATTGAAGCACAACTTTGTTTTTATCCCCAGCGTGTTCGTCTATGTCGTTGAAATCGACCTGCAACATCCATTGAAAGGGTGCTTTACCTAGAGCCATGATAATTTTGTGAAGGAAAGATGAAGAACAGCGATGAGAGGAAGTTAGAGAGCCTTTGAAGATTTGAGAGTTTTTAGAGAGAGAAAGCGTATGTTGAAAGTGAACTGATCTGAACTTATATAGGAGACGGTTTCGAACGGTTGGAAGGCGAACCGTCACTTGATAGTGTTTTGGCGCCAATTTTCCCTCTAAAAGTTACTGCAGTAACTTTCGGCGGTAAATGCAGAGAAACAATGGGCGGTAAATTTTGTGCGGTAAAACCGTGGGCGTTAAAATTTTTAAACTTTTGACTTTGCTTGAGATTTCGGTTTACTGGAAGCGTTGTTAACCGGAAGTTTCGTTTAACGTGAAATCTTATGTTTATTAAACTTGAAACCGAATAGAAGGATATGGAAAGGAAAACTGGAGACATTAAAAATTAGAAATTTTATAAATAAGTCCTAAAGAGTAAGTGAGGCGGTGTTTCGGTCGTACAACAAAATGACCAAAAACCGGAAAGAAAAACAAACAACTAGACTAGATCGACCCAATCCCTTTCCACCATTCTGTCAAACCACTTGTCCACGGTATTGTCGGGCGTCCGTTCCTCAATCCTCGATATCTATGCATGTAGCATGGATATAGTAATCGTATTGGCTGGTCCGACACGAACACCGGGCCCAAGGTTGCGGCGTTGAGCCTCCAGAAACCGAGAGATTTGTGGAGCGAAACTAACCCTTCCTCTTGAAGCGTTTATGAGCTGCTTCAGGTTTTTGAATAGATAGGAGGACCAGTTGATTGCCGAGTTGCGGATGATGGCTATCATGATGTCGAATGCCTCCCGGCAGTAGTTTTGATTTGGCATTTTGCCCATGATGGACCGCTGAACCAAGTCATGACAGACTTGGTAGTGAGGAGCGAGTTTTTCCTTCTTCCCATGGTCTTCGACCGGTTCGATGGAAGAGGAGAAGATAAAGCCGAAGTCTTCCTTAGCTGGAAAGAATGGCATTGGGAAGTCAGAAAATCCTTCGGTTGGAAGGTTGAAGAAAGTAGCAAAGTGCTCTTCGGTAATCCAAACGAATCTTCCGTCAACGATGGTCCTTATACTACCATCATTGAGGATGTGCCCATTGTTGAAGAACTCGCACACTTCCTCTACGAGGATGGTGTCTGAATCTTCAAGGAATTTTTGGAGTCCCGAATCTATGATCGGTTTGAAGGTGGTATCGTAAAACCGGCTATTTTCTACTTCTTCGAATTTTACGATGAGTGTGTTTCTAAGTTCAGCAGACATTTTTAAGCAAGAATAAGAATGAGAGGTCGAAAGGAGAGCTTTAGAGAGAAGAGTGAAGAAGACGTGTTTTAAAGATGGAGGATTGAATCCCTTTTTATAGCTTGAACGGTTGGATACATTAATTGAGGATATTTTTGAAAAATCTGACCGTTTATGACTGGTCATTAATGATTTGTAAGTTATCAAGAGAATAAAGGCATGTCTGGTCAAATCGGATCAGGCGTGCTTCTTGAAAAATGGAGATTTCTGTTTCCAAGAGTGATTTGATTTGATACGGCGCATTGAATGTTGATCATTTATGATTTTAGATTTTAGACTAAGATGGATAGAGATGTTCTTCATTAGTTCATGGTACCAAACCGGTAATACAACAAAATTACCGGTTTGGGAAAGAAAGATAAAGATAGATAAGTTAAACATTTGATGACTCGGCCGCTTGATTCCTCTTTGCCTTAGTTGCTTCCCATCGGTCGATCAGCTCTTGTACTCTCTCCTTAGTGAGCACATGCTTTGGATGGAGAGTTACGAAGGGTCCAGAGTGGATGTCCAGACTGACACAAAAACCGCTTAGCTGAGGAGCATAGCCGATTTTGTTTGAAAGGAGAATCTTCTTCAGGTTGCTGAAGATGATCCAGGACCAATTAACCGGTGTCCCAACCGTAACAGCGATCATCATCTCTAAAAGCCTTTGGGTGTAGTAATAGCTTTTCTCTCTGCCCAAGATGAACTTTCCCAGAATCTCACAAAGAAGCTGGTACTTGTGAGAGAGTTGGCTTTTAGCACCCCAGGGTCTAACCGGGATGTCATAGTTGGAGAACCGATGACACATTTCTTCCATGGTCACCGGAGAGTAGGTTAAATCGGTTACCCCTTCAGTGGGAAAACCGCAGTATTCAGCGAAATCTGTCTCGCTGAATAGAAATGACTGACCGTAAACTTGGGCAACGATTATGTCTCGATGCACCTCCTTTGCGGTCTGGAAGAGTTCTTCGACTACTAGGTAGTCGAGAATGAATCTGTTTTCGAGGAATCCTCTTAGCCCGCTTCTTTCAACGGCTAAGAACATTTCTATAACCTCATGATCTTCGTCTTGGTAGATTGAGTTGAAATCGGCCAATAGAATTTTCTTTGCTAAAGAGTTGGAGTTCATGTTCTTGAGAGAGTTTTGAACTAAGACAGTTTTTGTGAACAGTGATTTTTGTGAAGAGTTGTGAGGATTTAAGGGTTGTTTATATAGGCAGGGGTTCGGCTAGATTAGTAGGTTAAGCATGCTCGATGATGTCATCAATTATTTAATAGGCTTTAACTTGTTGAAGTGTATAAAGGTTATTTCCAAAGCAAAACTAATTATTACCAAGATATTCATGATGACAAAAATCTATTGACAAGATGTGAGTCTCCCTCTCTTGATGATGGACACATGTCGTCATCTCGATTGCGGTAGACTGTTTTTATTTATTACAGGCTTCATTTTTCAAGTTATGCATGAAAACTCAGTTCGTTATCCCAGATTAACCGGAAAAGTTCATTCCATCAAAACCAGAGTGCATTTTGTACTGAACGGTTTTCCATGACCGGTTTTAGTTGGATATTTTGTTCTGATTGTGAAGAAATGTTGAGTCACGTCAACATTTGTTCAACTTTGGATTGAGTATATCCACTTCTACCAGGTCATTTCAACCGTATAGTAAGTATACACGTGATTTGACATTATGAAGTGATCAGGCATAACCGGAGACTTCATCCCGGTTAGCATTCTTGAATTGTCAATGGCCTGTTCGAATATGGTTTTAAGCAATATGCATGCGTGATCATGATATAAGTTGACTAACATTAGTGATTCCCAGAATATTTCTAAAGTGAGAAAACTTAGCTTCCTGTAGAGGTTTTGTGAAAATGTCCGTCACTTGTTGCTCGGTCGAGACGTATTCCAACTGGATGTGTTTCTCCTGAACATGCTCCCGGATGAAATGGTGTCTTATATCAATGTGCTTTGTTCTTGAGTGCAACACGGGATTGTATGTAATCGCTATAGCGCTGGTGTTGTCATAGAATATTGGAGATTCCTTGGCTTCTACACCGAAGTCCCTTAGTTGTTGTTGGATCCAAAGGAGTTGTGCACAGCAGCTTCAGGCTGCTAGGTACTCTGCCTCTACGGTTGATGTTGCAACTGAGGTCTGTTTCTTGCTGCTCCAGGTAACTAACCGGTGACCTAGGAACTGGCAGGTTCCACTTGTACTCTTTCTATCGATCTTGCATCCTGCGTAATCAGAGTATGAGTAGCTTATGAGGTTGAAGCTTGAGTCTTTTGGATACCAAAGTCCCACTTCTTGAGTTCCCTTCAGATATTTTAATATTCTTTTGGCCGCAGTATAATGAGATTGCTTTGGATTAGCTTGGAATCTTCCGCATACCCCAACCGCAAACAAAATGTCAGGTCGGCTGACTGTTAGATAAAGTAATGATCCAATCATTCCTCGATATGCTGTGATGTCAACGGCTTGACCATCCTCATCTTTGTCTAACTTTACAGAAGGACTCATTGGTGTAGCCGCTTCAGCGCATGTATCCATTCCAAATTTCTTCAATGGTTCGGTTGTGTACTTCGGTTGGCTTATGAAGGTTCCGGCTTCAATCTGCTTAACCTGAAGTCCTAGGAAGAAACTCAGTTCTCCCATCATACTCATTTGAAATCTGTCAGTCATCATCTTTGAAAACTTATCAAATAACTTTGGATCGGTTGATCCGAAAATAATATCATCGACATAAATTTGAACAAGTAATAATTGTTCCTTTCTTTTAAATTTGAAAAGTGTTTTGTCAACTGAATCTATTGTGAATTTGTGATCAAATAAGAATTGTGTTAATGTGTCGTACCAAGCTCTTGGAGCTTGTTTCAAACCGTAAAGGGCTTTGTTCAGCCGGTAGATATGGTTTTCGTGTTCTGGGTTTTTGAAACCTGAAGGTTGATTAACATATACCTCTTCATTTACTTTACCGTTTAGAAAAGCGCTTTTAACATCCATTTGAAAAACTTTGAAATTTTTAAAAGCTGCATATGCTAAAAATATTCTAATGGCCTCAAGTCTAGCTACAGGGGCAAATGATTCTTCAAAATCAACGCCTTCTTCCTGTTTATAGCCTTGAGCCACTAACCGGGCTTTGTTCCTCGTAACTAAACCGTCTTCATTGAGTTTATTTCTAAATACCCATCGTGTTCCTATAACCGGTTTATTTTTCGGTCTAGGGACTAGGTACTAGACTTTATTTCTCTTAAACTCGTTTAATTCCTCTTGCATTGCTAGGATCCAATCGGGATCTGACAATGCTTCATCCACCTTTTTCGGCTCAATTTGTGATATGAAAGCTGAGTTTTCATAGTGTTCCAAATTTTGTTGCCTAGTTCGGACGGGTGAGGATATGTTACTTATTACTAGTTCAAGAGGATGATTTTTGTTCCTTCTAAGGTTTATCCGAGACGTGTCTATCAAGCTTTCAGTTGGCTGATCAAGGTTAGACTGATCGGTAGGTTGTACGGAGTCAGACCGACCGATTTCTTCAGTAGAAACTGAAGAGTCAACTTTCTGCGGTAAAGCAGCTTGAACAGGCTGAGGTTCAGCATCAACCGCTTAGTCATTGACAAATCGTCTAAAAACCGGAACCTCGTCTTCATCATTAGAATATATATTGAAGTTTTCCATTCTGTTGTGAAGGTCGAAGGGTAATGCAGTGTTTCGTTCAACCGATTCATCGAAAACAACGTGGGCGGTTTCTTCAACTGTTAAGGTCCTAGTATTGTACACTCTATATGCTTTACTTACAGCTGAATATCCCAATATTATTCCCTCATCGGATTTAGCATCAAAAGCGGTCAAGTAATTCTTGCCGTTATTGTGAACAAAACATTTGCTACCAAAAATTCGAAAATACCGTATGCTTGGAATTTGATCATAGTATATTTCAAAAGGAGGTTTGGAAATGCGTTTAGTTACTAAAGATCGGTTTGTGTGTAGCATGCGGTGTTGATAGCTTCAGCCCAAAACTTTTGAGCAATACCCGAATCAGCTATCATTGACCTTGTGGCTTCCTTGAGAGTTCGGTTTCTTCTCTCAGCCAGGCCGTTTTGTTGAGGAGTTCTGGCACTAGACAACTCGTGTCTAATACCGGAATCATCAAGAAAAGCTGTTAAATTGCTATTTATGAACTCAGTTCCTCTATCACTTCTGATTTTGTTTACTCGAATAGATTTTTCATTTTATATTCTCAAAATCATTTTGATCAGGTTTGGAGTTTCTTGATTTTTAGATGCTAGAAATGTTACCAAAGTAAATTTAGAATAGTCATCGATAAATACCATAATAGTATAATGCATGCCTCCTAAACTGGTTACTTTAACCGGACCAAACAAATCCATATGCAAAAGTTCTAAACATCGTTCAGATTGATAGTTTCCTTTACTTTTAAAAGATGACTTCATTTGTTTGCCCATTTGACATGCAGCACATACTTTGTCTTTTGAAAACTTATCATTTGGAAAACCGTGAACTAGTTCTTTGGAACATACGAAGTTAATTGTTTTGAAATTCAGATGGTTTAGCCTCTTATGCCAAAGCCAGTTTGGGTCATTTCCGGCTATCATGTACACGAGTTTTTCAAAATCAGTTTTCCAATTAACTTTGTAAATATTTCCCATTCTGTTACCGGTTAAAAGGATATCATTTTTCTGATTCTTAACTAAACATTTATTTTTATGAAATTCAACTTTATAGCCCACATCACACATTTGACTTATACTCAACAAATTAAAACGCAGTTCTTCTACCAGCAATACATTGTTTATGGATAGGTTACCATGGACAATCTTACCCTTGCCCACGGTTTTACCTTTCGAGTTGTCACCGAAAGTTATGATTGTTCCGGTTTCATACTTGATGTCGGTTAGTAGCTCTTCGTTGCCGGTCATATGTCTTGAACATCTACTGTCCAAATACCATTCCGAGTTCTTTAGCCGGTTGCTTCTCCTAACCTGTAAAAGAAAATTATTTACACCTTTTTGGTACCCACATTCAGTTGGGTTCATGGTTGATTAGTCCCTTTGGGATCCAGACTTGAATGAGTCAGATCACTTTCCTGGTATCTGTTCTTATAATGTTTGGCTTAACTTCTTGACTGTTGCTTAAGAATGCCTTATGTTGTAATGAGTTTCCTTGAGACCGAGATCTGTTTGTTTTGTTTGGTTTCCGGTTGGCTTTCCTTCTCTCAGGATGAAGCCAGTTTTCCGATTCAGTCGGACTTACATATTTAAGTTCTTTTTCCGGTTTTAAGTCATTTTCGGTTGTTGAACTCTTGACAAATCTTATGAATGGAAGATTATCTTTCGTGAGTTTCATCCTGTTAGGTTGTTTTGATTCGTTTTGTTTATTTGGTTCGTAACCGATACCAAATCTACATTTAGGATGTCTTTTATAATTACACATGTGTTTTACGGCTTGACGAGATCTCTCCCACGCAGCCGTAACATACAGTGCTCTTTCATCGGTTTCAGTTACCGGTTGAACTGTCTTCTCATTATTTGAGAATAGTTCATCCGGTTCATACATTGCGGTTTCACGTGACTTAACCGTGACACTATTTGACTCTACAGTTTTAGATTCTACCGGAGTCCGTATGTATGCAGATATGTTTTTGAACTTAGCGACCATTTCGTTGAGTGCAGAAATCAAATCTTCTTTAGTAAACTCATCATAAGAGAAATCAAATACCTCTTCGTCGTTTGCCATGAAACAGGTTACCCTTTCTTCATTGTCTTCGTTGTTGGAGTACGCCCACTCGCTTCCACCGTCAGATGTGATGAGTGCTTTCTGAATCTCTTTCCCTTCGTCGGCATGCTGGTCATCGTTTCTCCGGTAGTCGTTCCGTTGGTTATCATTTCTCCGGTAGTTGTTCCCTTGGTAGTTGTTACCTTGGTACCGGTTGCCTTGATAGTTGTTGCCTTGATAGTTTCCTTCCGGTTTTCTGTCGTCTCTCCTTGGTTTTCTACATTCTGACCTGAAATGTCCAAAACCATCACAGTTATAGCATCTTTTATTTGATTTATCTACATAATTATAATTAAAATCGTTGTTAAATGGTGGCTGGCTCTTCTTCATGAATCTCCCAAATTTCTGAGCTAACATCGCCATCACATCATCACTGATCTGATCAGCGCTTTTGACTGGAGCCGGAACCGTTGATACTTGGACCGCCGGTTCCACCGATGTAACCAAAGTTCTGGTTGCGGTTGATGTGGATGCTTCATCTTCGATCCGAGACTTGATCTCGAACTCGTAGGCTTTTAGATCCTCAAACACATCATGCAACTTCATCTGCCCGAGGGTGCTTGATTCCCTCATCACCATGGTCTTGATATCCCAAGTGCTCGGCAGTGATCTTAAGGCTTTGATGATTACTTCTCGGTTGTCATACTTCTTTCCGAGTGTTTGAAGCTCGTTGACCACACTGGTGAACCGGTTACTGAATTCCTTCATATTTTCCCCCGGTTTCATTCTGATGTTTTCATATTTCTGTGTAGCCACCAAGATTTTGTTCTCCTTTGTTCTTTCGTTTCCCTCATGGATCTGAATGATCGTTTCCCAGGCTTCCTTTGCATTATCGCAGTCTGAGATCTTGTTCAAGGTGTTATCATCTATGGCCTTGTAGATGTGCCTCATGCAATGGTTGTCCAGGTTACTCCGTCTACGATCTTCATTTGTCCATTGGTCTAACTCCTTGTTGATCTTGATCGGTCCCTCTTTTAGGACTCGGCTCATTTCATCATCTAACGTGGTCAGATATAGATACATCTGTTTCTTCCAACTGCTAAACGCTTCACTGTTTAGCATTGGCGGCTTGTCGCTGTGGGTCATGCTTCCCATCTTCTTCGGTTGCTTGAGTGCTAAGAACCTAGCTCTGATACCACTTGTTAGGATCGGGGACGCCCTTGGAGGACCAGAGTGTTTCCGGTTTCTAGAAGGGTGGCCTCTTACAACACACAACACACTTTGGTGATAGTCCGGTTAGAGACTATAACCTTTCTCAGCACTACGCAAACTGTCACAGACTCTTGAACCGGGTTCAAGGGCGGAAATGTCTGTTTCAGTCTGAAGCAACGTATGCGACTTAGATGATGTTTTAGAAGGAGTAGGTTTTAGAGATATGAGTGGACCGGTTTACGGAGTAAGATTGACTTTGGTTAGGTTAAGTGAGTAAGAAGTAAAATGAAGGAAATGACACGAGACAAGATTTTTATGGATGTTCGGAGCAAACCCTCCTACGTCACCCCTTCTTCTCAGGTTATGAGAAGGATCTCCACTAACTTTCAAAGTTACAACAATTACAATGTCGATCGAGCCCAACTCGCTACTCGCCGGTTACACCAACTCACTCTTGATGTAATACAATAACACAACACAAAAACACACATAAAGCTTCCGGTTTATGACACACGGGTTTTGGATCGTAAGATTTTATCTCTCTAAGATTTTTGTAACTTATCGCTTGCTTTCGTATATGTTCGTTTTTCTCAGATGCCATTAATGAGGTCACATCATGTTCCTATTATAGTAGATGAGATCCCAACGGTCATTTTCTTCTCTCACCGTGGGATTGGTTGATCCAGCATCACGCCGGTGCAGGAAGGTTACTTGCACGTTTCACCTTCCTCAACACTTGGCAAGCATGCAAGGATTCCTCAGGAAAATGTGACGTTGCCGGTTTGCAGATTCGGACACGTGTCAGGCATGCACCTTCCGGTTGTCAACATCGGATCAGTAAATCATCATTGCTTTCCACGCATGCTTCCGATCGGATCTTATTTTCATTTATCTCTTCGAGACACGTCTATTTCGTCACACTGCGTCACTTCTGTAGATTGAAGTGGCCGGTTTGTTTCGTACATAGTATAGTCCGGCTGGAGTGTGAATTTTGTCTTTGCTGGCCGGTCTCTTGAGAGAGTAAAAACCGGTTCCTCTGATCTTAACTTGATCACTTCGAACTGATTTTCTTTGAAGTGTTTCAAGACCCGGCTCATGAGGCTCTAGTCGGTTAATACGATTTGATCTGTTCCTGCACATAGAAGTTAACAATTGTTTAGTTTTTCTATCCGGTTCCGAAAATTAACTTTACTTAATTTTTCTTATCAATTTCTCTCTTTTTGATTATTTAGAATAAATATTCAAAACTTTTAATGTATGGCCGGTTTTGAAAATTAACTTTCTTAATTTTTCTTATCATATATATATATTGTTTGGTGTATAATTCTAATCTATTCATAATTTTCATTTTTGTTATAATTCATTTATTATGTTGGTTAATATGTTAAATTACTAAAATTAGATTTTGATAATTTAATTATAATTAAATTTAATATATATATATATATAGTAAAAATAATATTTTATTTTTAAAAATATAATCTAAATAAAAACTGATATATTTAAGTGTTGTGTTAAGTTGTGATATGTTATTTTTATAAGTTGAATTCTTGATATAATTTGTATTATGGTTAAGAAACTGTCCTTGTCTGTATGTCTTGTGTGTTATAAAAGATAATATGTTTTTTATTTAATCATTAATTTTTATATTTTCAATTCATTCTTTTGTAATATTGTAGATATCATAATTTTACAATCTATTTATAATTAAAATTTGGACTTATTAAATAAAATAATATAAATAAATTAAAATTAAAATGAATATTTATTTTATTATTTATTTTTGTATTTTTTCATTAAAATAAACTATCAAGTTCAAACTTACCCACGTATGTGTTATAAAATATAATATGTTTTTTTGTTTTTTCATTTTGCAAAAAAAAAAAAAGAGATCACATGTCCAAATGGGCCTTGGACTTCATCCATGCTTTCCTTTTTTGGCTAATGTTTGATTCTCCCACTCTAGAGCTGAAAGATTTTAGATCGGATTTGTAGATAAAAAAGAACTAGAAGAAGAGAAGAGAAGAGATCCACTATCTCCTCCATCGCTAGCCATACGTCTCACATTCACTTTTGTCTTCGGACTTCAAGCATTCTTCTATTTTTCAGAAGTCACACTCACAAACAATGATGAAGCGTGATAAATCATGTTTCTTTCAAATCTATTTTCAATTTTTTTACTAGTGATACGATGAATTGCTGAAATTAGGTACTAGTTCTTTCGATAATTTAGAACATAGATCTATCATTACAAGCGATCCATTAATAACTAGAAACAAATGATAGTTGATTATTAATATCTATTTTATTTGGTGTTCTTGTTACTTTAGTCACTCTATTAATGTATATTGTTTTGGGATTAAGTTAGAGATGACCTGTGAGTCTATGACTAAAATATTTCTAACCAAGCTGGTCTCATAGTAAATTCATTACTATAAAAGTCGTTTTAAGCATTGTTTGTTCTTTATATTCAATTTTATTTTGTTACTTCCCTAAATCATAAATAAATAAAAACAAAAAAGAATCAATATATATATGAGATATTAATTTATTATTATATACACATAATCATATATATTTATAATATACAATTAATAACAACTATAATATATATATATATATTATGTATATAAGATGAAATATATATATATATATGATATATATATTGTTGGGTCAAATTAGTAGGACTAACGATATTTGAATGATGTATTAGTAAAATTTTGATTAAGAATGAAGCTAAACCGTCTGATTGTTTTTATGCAGGTGCATCAAAATATGCTAAGTTAGACTTCATTTGAAACAGTCTTATTAGACATATTTCTAGTTAGACGTGCAGTCTAACAGATACGTAGTTAGGCGTGAAGTCTAACAGATACGTAGTTAGACGTGCAGTCTAACAGATACGTAGTTACACGTGCAGTCTAACAGATACGTAGTTAGACGTGTAGTCTAACAGATACGTAGTTAGACATGCAGTCTAACAAATACGTAGTTAGACTGCAGTTTAAAAGATACGTAGTTAGACGTGCAGTCTAACAGATACGTAGTTAGACGTGCAGTCTAACAGATACGTAGTTAGACGTGTAGTCTAATAGATACATAGTTAGACGTGCAGTCTAACTCCATTAGACTTTATGGCCTAATGGATCTCGCTATTAGACGTAGGCGTCTAACTTCCTTAGACTTGGTAGTCTAACGAAGCACGTCTAACGTCTTGATTCAACAGCTGCTTGAAATTAGCATACGTCTACCAACGATCAACTAGCTGTATGCTACTCCTACTCCACTCATCCTTGTAGTCCAGTACGCCAGTTATTTGTACCCAATGAGTAAATGCCACGTACACGAATATTCCTCCACTACTTGTTCTGTAAAGGACAGTTCAAGAAGAATATCCAGCGCACTACCAGTTCGGTACGGCCACGATCCTTGTGCACAGAGTCTGTTGTACTCTTGTACTATGGAGGCTTTCCAATGGGCGCTCGCGATGTGTACATATAGAAGATTCGACCATTTGTGATCGTCTTCTATATATAGATCCTCAAGGACAACGATCGATGTACGAGTTTTATCAGTGAACAACAAGTTTTACGAGCATACTGATTCTATAATCTTTACCTTCTATCAATCTCATACTCTTGCAATTTCTAATCAGTACATCTTCAAGTTCAGGAGCGAATCAAAATCTGTCTAGCTGAGTGAAATTCTTAATCATAATTAAAGTTGAACAGAGCCTGTTCTGTTCAACAGTTAGCTAGCCAGTAAACTGTATTTGATTTAAAGATGTATAGTGAATCCTTCCGGTTGTTGGAAGAAGGGGTGATGTAGGAGAGTTTGCTCCGAACATCCATAAACAAATTGTTGTGTCATTTAGATTCTGTCTTCTCTTCTTTCATTGGTTTTTAGCTTCAAACCTGAGCAAATGTTTCCGCACTTGAATCGCATAAAGAGTTTGCAAGGGTTTGTGAAGAATAGAATCCCTTCAACATTCATGTCGATCCAGCCGAGGCGATGGAATCAAACAGTTTTCCAGAAGTTGTCATCAATAGTTATACTCCTGTCTCTATTGATTACACCGATCTTTTCAATTGGTATTAGAGCCCTGTTTCTATTCTCAAGCTATCATCAAGAATGTCGATCATATCCAAAGATGCTAGTGCTACCGCAATCCCCTACGTTCTCAAAAGAAAACTATATTGTGTGGAAGAAGAGAGTCAGTGCTCACCTTTCCTCTCTTCATGATGACATGTGGAGTGTTATCATAGATGGTCCCATCAAGATTGAAAAGGAGAAATCCGAATGAACGAGCGAAGATAAGAGGAGGAATAACCTCCACAACATGGCATTAAACGTCTTGTACAGATCTCTTAATGACAGCATGTTAAACTACATCATCGAGTGTAAGACTCCCAAGGAGATCTTGGACAGACTCACCCAATTGTGTAAGGGAAATGAGCAAACTAAAGATAACAAAATCATGGTTTCCACTTAATACTTTGACAACTTCAAAATGCATCCTGGAGAAACAATGACTGAGTTTGACGCAAGGTTCAGCAAAGTTATCTCCACTCTATCCATTATTGGCAAGACCTATAGCAATGAAGAGATTTCCATCAAGGTCATGCGACTATACCAAGGAAGTGGGATATAAAGACACGTCAATGAGGGAATCCAAAGACCTCAATAAGATCGGTCTCTTCGATCTGTTTGTTGATCTTAAAGCCTATGAGTTCGAGCTCAACTCAAGGATTTAAGAAGATCAAACCTCATCCACCATCATTACTAAAGCCTTGGTGCAGAAGAGCCACCAGTTTCCCCTGATGTGAAGACAGCTACCCAACAGCTCAACATCAATGTTATGTCTCTCTTCGTAAAGAAGTTTGGCAACTTGAAGAATAAGAGCAACTCTAACTCAAGCTCTTCAAATACTAATGACAATAAGAAATCTAAAGCTAATGTTAAATATTTTAACTGTGGTATTTTAGGTCATTACCAATCAGAATGTCGAAAGCCGAAGTGTGATGAGAAGAAGAAGGAAGAAGAAAAAGAGTTGAAGGCTCTCTTGGCAGGAGATAGGAAGAACAAACGGAACCAGAGTGATTATGACTCTTCATCTAGTGATAGTGATGATGATGAGGTTGCTTGCTTCATGGTAAGAGAAGAAGATGCTCAGGAATCTGAGATAATTTTCGTCTCGGTGTATTCTTTCGATCAGCAGGAGGTGGTTGACATGTTCAGATCTTTGGAGTATTCCGGTCTTGGAAAGTATCTCGTGGCCCATTTATTTTCTACGAGAAGGATGTCCGGGAGTTCTTCAAAATAGCAACCATGGTTGGTGATTCCATCTCAGCAACAGTGAATGAAACGGTTATATCTTTTGATGAGGCGTCTTATGCAGAGTTTTTTGAACTTCCATCGGAGGGCCACACGTTTAATCCTCATCTTCCAGAGGAAACTACCACTAAAATGAAGACTGCATTTTCGGCCAATAGTTCGGAAATCAAGATAAATGGGAGTAAGAAAGTTCTCAAACCCCATTTTATTCTTTTAAATGACATTGTTGCGAAGGCTGTTCAAGGAAGAGTAGGTTCATTTCATCTCTATAATCAGGACCGATTTGACTATATGACGTCTATCTCTAAGGGCATTCAAGTCAATTGGGCTTCGACACTCTTTTGTAATCTGTGTGGGTTGATTGACTTTAAAAACAAAGAGAGTGTAAGTTTTCCTGCCCAACTCAGCCGATTTCTGAAACATTTGGGAGGTTCCTATGGGAGAAAGAGAGGTTATTCATACTAGCTGTGTGTTCAACATCTTCACTGTTGCCAACACCCTCACAAGAATGAAGAACTCAAAGGAGTCATTCTCAAGCGCGTCTAGCCAACAGACTAGTGGCAGATCCATCACTCGTTCCAAGCAACCAGCCGCTTCTATTCTATCTACGGGGGCTAAAAGAGCAAGAATCATAAACGAATCAGAGGCTAGTTTTAATAGCCAAAAGAGTTCCTCGAAGAAAGATTCTGGGGTGGTCGATTCTAGAACAAAGCAAGGTCCCTATGCACTTGCAGCCATCCCGATGTCTCTACTTTCTCCTTCCGCCAGCTAGTTGAAAAAGCCGTCGAAGTCTTTAGTTTCAAAAGGTGATAAGTTAAAGGCGCCTAGGGAGTCTAAGTCATCCAAAGCTTCATCGAAGGTAATCCCGCCTTCCTCTCTGGCCGAAGTGCCTAAATTTAGTGTTCCTCTGTTGGAACAACTTGAATCTACTTTTGTTCCTGTGTTGGAACATGCTGTCAGGCCAACTGTTGAGCCAGATGTTCCAGATGTTAAAATTATTGACAGGAATCAGTCTCTTGTCCGCCCAAATGAATCAGTAGTTGTTGAAGCTACTGTTACTACCGAAATAAAGTAAGGTGTTGTTCCCACCCCTGTTGCTGTAAAAACATCTAAACAGGCTCCCATTTTGCCAAATGTCGAGCCACCATTATCTAAAGATGTTCCAGAAAAGTCCATTGTCGTTGGAAAAGGAGTCCAATATAACGATTTGTCAAGGCATTTTTCCAAGCCTTTAACTCCTCATGAAATTATAAGAGCCACTAGGGGTGTTGCTGGCATAACTATCGGTGAACTAAGGCCAACTCCTAAACCTGTTGAGGTTATTGGAAAGGGTAAGGCTATCACAACCTAATCTAATGAGGAAGTTACATAGGCAACTTGCATTGTCAACCTAATGTTGGATGAAGCCAACATGAAAGCTTCTGCGAAGATTAACATCTTCGATACTTGGGTTATGAACAGAGTGTCAAATAGGTATGATCAGGTTATCAAAGGAAAAGGTGTAAGCGAGTGATGGTTGAAGTTGGTCAACGTAGAGAAATGAGTCCTGAAATGGGCTAAAACCTCTAAGGTCTATGAAGCTCTCAAGAGGATAGAACTGGTAGAAGAAATTCTCAGAGGTCGAGCTCTTTTTCCTATGCTCGAAGCAAGAAAATCAAACTTCAATCCAATAGAAAGAAATGATGATGCAGAAGAAAAGGCCTTACAGAGACTTGATCAAATCATGCAAAACTTTAGCTCAATTGTCATGAGATATGTTCACGATGCCAACTGTTCAAGAGTGAATCCATTTGGTAATTCATCAGATGAAGACGATCCGATGCAACTCTCTAAGGATAATGACTTGATCTTACCGGAATATGAGTAAGGTGCTGCTTACCTTATTGAACTAGGGAATGTGTTTGTTGAAGAAAAAATCTTTATGGCTCAGCTCAGTATTGATCAGACTCAGGATCCCATTCAACTTGATCCAATAATTGAAGAAGAGGAGAATAATGCTGAACTTATTCAAATAACGGTTCAGGAATCAGATGTGCTGGAATCCCCTGTTCTTGAAACAGAAAAATCTCTAGTGAAAGGGGTTGAAGCTATTCAGCCTATTGAAGCTTGATCTGAGGTGGAACCCTTGAAAGAAAAAGAGTCTGATAAGAGTTCTTTCGCTGAGGGAGAATAAGAAAACAATGATAATTCGTCACAAGGCTTAACGATATCACAATGCTTCATTCCCGACTCACCATCTCCTCAATCCTCTCCTGAAATAACAACCGCAAATATCTTTGAGAAGGTTGTTGTCTACTTCTTCATTCCGAAGGACCTTCTAGACAGATTCTCAAGGTGTGTGAAGACATTCTCAGGGATGAAAAAAAGTCTAAGGATTCTTCAGAGGAAGATGAACTAGAGTAGTCTATGCAGGTTCATACTCATGTTAGTTCCATTCAATTCGCTCCTGCCCTCTCTCAAGAAGTGACATCTACTAAAGAAACCTCCCTTGGAGGGGAAAAGCTGTTAAAGTCTATGGCGGACATGATGAGCACTCTTCAGAAGAATATGTTGGATATGCAGTCCAGAATGATGAATCTTGAGAAGGTTCATAGATGAAACAAGAAAGAATTCTCTTCTTTTCTTGCAACTCAAAAAGAATTGGAGAAGACTATGAAGATAAACACGTATGAGATCAACATGGTCAACAATACATATTCCAAATTCGAAAAGAACTTCTTCAAAAGACAATCTGAAAGGTTTAAGTGTGAAAGGGAATTTAACCTGGATCTTCATCAGGAAGTTATGGCTTGAATGAATATTGTTCAAGGTCAAATGGTTGAGTTAACCAATAATATGAATATAGTCGACGCTGAACATATGGAACAAGCTAATTCCTTTTCCAGATAAATTCAAGTCGTGGAAAATGCTGAAGCTACCACTAAAAAAGAGAAAAACCTTATTGCCCTTGATGCTGATAATGTTAAAAAGGAGGAAGGAAGCTCAAGAGGAGGTGGAAGAAGTAGCTTAAGAGGAGGTGCTTCGACATGATCCAGATCAAAAAGAAAAGTCGTTGATGAAGGAGGTTGCAGACCAACCAAAAGAGATGGAGGTCGCGGTGGTGACCGAGGTGCCAGAAGTGGTGGAAGTGGTGGAAGAGGTGGCCCTGGTCCCAGTGGTGGCTGTGCTCTCCATCAATTTCGCAACCTACTGACTGGTGAAGATTTTTCTTATCCAAACGTGAAAAGGGAAGAACAATAATCTTTTTTCTTTTAAATTATTTTTGTTGGTTTCTGAACTTGTTTATTGGAATTTGGTTTTTGGAACATACAATTGAAGTTTGTGAACATATGTCATTCTTACATTCATTTGATGTGTTCTTATCTTATCTTATTAATTGTGCAATGTTTTAACATCATCAAAAAGGGGTAAATTGTTGGGTCAAATTAGTTTGACTAACGATATTTTAATGATGTATTAGTAAAACTTTGATTAAGAATGAAGCTAAACCGTCTAATTATTTTTATGAAGGTGCATCAAAATATGCTAAGTTAGACCTGGTTTAAAACATGCTTATTAAACGTGTTGCTAGTTAGACGTGCAATCTAACAGATAAGTAATTACACGTGCAGTCTAATAGATACGTAGTTACATGTGCAATCTAACAGATACGTAGTTAGACTTGCAGTCTAACAAATACGTAGTTGGACATGTAGTCTAACACATACATAGTTAGACGTGTAGTCTGACAGATACGTAGTGAGACGTGCAGACTAATATATACGTAGTTAGACGTGCAATCAAACATATACGTAGTTAGACGTGCAGCCTAACAGATACATAGTTAGACGTGCAGCCTAATAGATACATAGTTAGACGTGCAGCCTAAAAAATACATAGTTAGACATTCAGCCTAAAAGTACGTAGTTAAACATGCAACCTAACAGATACGTAGTTAGACGTGCAACCTAAAAGATACGTAGTTAGACATGCAGCCTAATAGATACGTAGTTAGATGTGCAGCCTAACATATACGTAGTTAGACGTGCAACCTAACAGATAGGTAGTTAGACGTGCAACCTAATATATACGTAGTTAGACGTGCAGCCTAACCGATACGTAGTTAGACGTGCAGCCTAATAGATACATAGTTGACGTGCAACCTAACCGATACGTAGTTAGACGTGTAGCCTAACAGATACGTAGTTAAATGTGTACTCTAACAGATACGTAGTTAGACATGTAGTCTAACAGATACGTAGTTAGACGTGTAGTCTAACAGATACGTAGTTAGACGTGTAGTCTAACAGATACGTAGTTATACATACAATTTAACAGATACGTAGTTAGACGTACAATGAAAAAGATACGTAGTTAGACGAGCAGACTAACAGATACGTAGTTAGACGAACAGTCTAACAGATACGTAGTTAGTCGTGTAGTCTAACAGATACGTAGTTATACGTGTAGTCTAACATATACGTAGTTATACGTGTAGTCTAACAGATACGTAGTTAGACATGTAGTCTAACAGATATGTATTTAGACGTGCAGTATAACAGATACGTAGTTAGACGTGTAGTCTAATAGATACGTTGTTAGAAGTGCAGTCTAACAGATACGTAGTTAGATGAGAAGTCTAACAGATACGTATTTAGACGTGCAATATAACATATACGTAGTTAGACGTTCAGTCTAATAGATACGTAGTTAGACGTGCAGTCTAATAGATACGTTGTTAGAAGTGCAGTCTAACAGATACGTAGTTAGATGAGAAGTTTAACAGATACGTAGTTAGTCGTGTAGTCTAATAGATACGTAATTAGACGTGCATTCTAACAGATACGTAGTTAGACGTGCAGTCTAATAGATACGTTGTTAGAAGTGCATTCTAACAGATACGTAATTAGATGAGAAGTCTAACAGGTACGTAGTTAGTCATGTAGTATAATAGATACGTAGTTAGACGTGTAGTATAACAAATACGTAGTTAGACGTGCAGTTATTAATTGTAGAGTATAGTAAGAATACTTAAATCAAACCAATCTAAACTGAAATCAATCCAAAATCTAAATATCTGAATCGTTGATGGTCTGATAAACAATTTTTGGTAATGAATAAAAAAAAACGGATGATTGAAGAAAAAATGAATTGAAGAAGAAGAAGATGTCTTAGAGAAGAAAGAATCTGTTGAAAAATAATGACGTGTTTCACATATAGAAATTAAATTGAAACATTTTATTGCCACATCAAAAAAAAAAATAGAGGATCTAACGCCTGTTTAGTGAAAAGTTCCAAATTGTAAAAACTTTGATAGTTCGTGTCCCATATGGCTCAAATCAAAATTTGAACTAATTAGTTCTTATTTTGAATGTTTAGAATATAGAGAAATTTTGATTTAGGTTATAAGTTTTGGGTTATATTTGATTATTTTATTTCTTAAAGTAATGAGTTAGGTATAAAAGTGGCCCTAGATCATGTAAAATCGATAGTATTATTGAAAATACATGATGAAGTCTTCGTGTTTTAAAATCGATGCTTAATTATAATATATATATTTTTTGAATTAAGGAGAACTAGCATGAAACCCACAGCCATGACTCCCCGCTTCAACACAAGGCGCTTCCAGATGCTTAATTATAAAATATTACTATGATGCATATAAAATATTTAAAACTTCGGATTATAAATAATAGTTATTTTAAACTTTTTTATAAAATAGATATTAATTTTTATTTAATTTTAAAAAAATTATCATATAATTTACCTAGTGTCCTTTCACATATATAATTGATTATCGGGCGAAGGCGTCAATGTTATTAAACATGTATGCATCCTCTCTTCCTCTTCTGTTGTCGAGGTTATTAAACATATCAACAACATCTCTTCTTCTTATGGATATGACTTTCATTCTTATCTAAATTATTTTTATTATTTTTAATATATTTATATATATGAATTATTAATGTTTCTTATTTATAATGAAATTTAAATATCTTTTCAATATTTAAAACTATTATAAAGTTAAATTATCTTAATCAAAACCAAAATAAATTTTTTTATTATTTTAAAAATATAAGTTTAAAATTTTTGTTTAAAATGTTAGAAAATTTAATGTAAGTAATAATTATCCAGGATAATAAAAAAATGTAAGGAAATAACTTCCTAAACAACTATTTACAACTTTAATTTGTCATTAATATTTATAAAAACAAATTTTTTTATCTGATTAATATTAATTTAGTACTATATTTAATGTAATTAATTAATAATAAATTGAATAATTTATTAATATTTATTTAACATAAATCATCAAATTAATATTACTCTTAATGTCATTTTTAAATTGTTAATTAATTACAAATTAAAATAAAAATATTTTCATTAAAAAATTATTCATTATTTATTGGACCGAATTCTCCAATTCATTGTTAAGTTGTAATTAATTAGATTTCAAAAAAAAATAAAATATTAAAATTATCCATTATTTTAAGTAGGCATACACTAGTAAAAATAGGGCTTATAGCGTGCATAGGTAGCGATTGGTCTACATTATCAAGGTAGTGGCGATTGGAAAGAATAATTAAAAACAATTAAGATTTTTTATATTTATTTTATTATTCTCTGAAATATATATTTATCAAATATAATATATATTTGAAAATATATATTTTGTAATTTATTTATTTGATTTATTATTGTCCCTATTATTATTTTAATTTTTTTATAAATAAATAAGTTAAATAATAAAATATATAAACATATATTTACAAATTAAAAATATAAAAATAAATTATTAATAGAGATTGAAGATGTAAAAAATAAATTATTAATGAATATGGGAGAGATAAATAAACATTTGAAATTATGTTAGTCAACGGGCCTAGTCACCCTTCAACATCACATTCGCTACACATTGGTTGTAAATTTTCGCTCCCCTATCATTACTCAATATATATATATATATATATATATATATATATATATATATATATATATATATATATATATATATTATGCATATAAAATGAATACAAATAGGGTTGGACCTATTTGGAGGATAGAGAAGCCATTGCCCCAGGGCACCGCCTATCAAGTGGCCAAAGGCTCGTCACGATTTCTACCTACGTACCCTGCCGGTTGCCGCCCCCAATCCCCATCTATCCATCTCATGGCCCCAAAGTATCGAACAATTTCAATCCTTCTCAATCTGATCATGTGTTTCGAATCTTATTTGATTCTTCAATTTGTTGATCTTATAGGATGAATAAAAAAGTATTTTCTCTTATAGACTTATGTGATTTTAATGAAATATCTGAAATAGGTGGATCTTTAGTGATTTACTTGCATTAATATATTGTTTCTTTGTTATATTATCAATCAATTTTTGTAATTTGTAGGCGAGAACTCAAAATTAAAATCATAGTAATTAATTATAACAAATGTTCTAATATATTGAAACAATGACATCCTAGTTCTATACTTTTATTGCTCCATGGTATGAATGAATGTGTTGTTGAGTTAAGTTATGTTGATTAAATTAACTTTGTTTGAAAAGATCTAGATGAATTCAATCTTTATTTGATGAAATTGTAAATTATGACAATTTTAGAATTTGTCAACTACAAGAAATTGGTTGTAGCTGTTGTAATTGATCTTCTGTAAAATGCCTTTTAAACATTTATGTACAGCTCAAAGAGAAAATTGAAACAATGGGAGGAGGAATTAATTCATACTCAAGTTAGTGATATTAACAAATATTTTAGTAGAAATAACATAACTGAAAGAGAGGAATTAGGAGATAGTTTAGTGGTTGAAAAACAAAGTCACTATAAAAATGAAAAATTTGTTGAATGAGAACTTAGAGAATGACTTTATTAATGCATCTTTGATCATTTGTTTTGATTCAAACACCATGCCAAAAATGAACCTCCTACACCCTGAACACAATGGTTGAATATTGAATATTCAACGATCAGCGCAATTTGCATAGTATGAAGGTCGCGGTTCGCTTATTGTGATCGCGTTGTAGTTGATTAGTGTCACTTGTTAAACGTGCGCACGAACGACATATATCGACTTTAATTGCTAGATCGGTCATTCATCTACATAGCTTGGTTGGAAGGTTAGAGTTTCTGGTTTATATTGTTCTGTAATAGCTAGAGTTTATAGTGTACCCTATTTTGTAATTGCTCTTTTTCGTTACTTTGTTGCTTTGTTCTATTTTTCATTAAAATAGGAAGAAAGAAAAGCACTAAGTATAAGGAAGTCAAAAAATTTGTGATTGAAGGTTTAAGGGAGGTAGATAAAAAGAAAATTTATAGGATTGCTGAAGAAATTATCTAGAAAAATTAGGAATGAGCAAAGGTAAGGATTAATTGCTGATAAAAATTGTGAAGAAAATGCACCAGGAAAACAGGGGAAGAAAGAAGGAATTTGGAAGGTTGGTTATAATGATAGAGCCAACATGTTTGGTTTTAAAAAACAGATTATTAAACTCCTAATGCATGCTAAAAAGGGCGAAATCACAATTAATAAAGAGAAATTTTAACAAATAATAGTCCAATTCAATATTCATTATCTATAGTATTGGAATTTAATAAAGAAAATAGAATATGAAGAGATAGTTAAATGGTCAAATGATGCAATGAAGGAGCTAATGAAGGCTCCCAAAACTAAGACCTACACTATCAGGAATAATATAACATGGAAAGTCAACGAGTTGTGGAAGTATAAAGAAGAAAATAAATCTGAATACCATACCTACAAAGGAAAAGTATATTTGGGCGATATCCAAACAAGGGTAAAGGTACTCATCTCTTCTTTTTAATTCAAACTTCCTTCTAAGTTAGAGAAGAAATTTATTGAAGACTGAAGTTTTTGGTGGTTGGAAACTTCATTGGGAAAAATAAAGTATCATTCCCAACTACCAAAGAGGCTCTAATTAAACAATGGGGAGAAAAGGGCTTGAAAATGTTCCTGCAAACTTATATGACCTTTACTTCTTGCAGTTTAAAAAGGGCTCAAATTTGAAAGAAAAATCTTGGAGAAATGGCATACTTACATTGGATCAAATTGTATAAAGTTAGAAAAGTGGTCGGAAGAGATGAATATATAGAGCATACAAAAGGAAACTGCCAAGATTTAGTTCAAGCTTTGGAACATTCCATCCCACGTGTACAATGCTGAAGCAATTAGTTATTTTGCAGGTACAATTGGGAAACCATTATATATGGACACAATAACTAAAGGAGGAGAGCACTTGTCCTTTTATAGAATTAGTATTTAAGTACATACTAAGAGTGTCATGTAAATGAAAATGGAATTTGTTGATTGAAAAGGAAAACACAATTTCATGGAGAACTCTTATGAATGAAACCAAAAATATGTGCTTTCTGTTATACTTTCCTGCACAATAAATATGATAAAACTAAAGAAGAAAAGCAGGAAATCTAGGAAGTAGAAAAGAAAAAGAAGGAAACAGAGGAGGAAATAGGAAAGCAACGAAGGAAAGAAAGTAAAGGGAATTAAGGTGAAGAGGAAAAGATAATTTTCTGTAATACAAAGAATTATGATGAAAATGGAAGATGAAATTGAAGTTGTTATTGAGGAAACTAAAAAGGAAGACACCCAAAATTTTAAAGCTGAAATAGAGAATTCTAAAGCAAATAAAGAAGATTTCAAAATCGATGTGGAGTCTGAAACTGAACTGAACTGAAGATAAGGAAAACAAGAATACATAAATTTAAGTTGATATAACAAAGGTAAAATCCCTTAAATACTCATAAACAATTCTTTCTATCAAATTAGAACGGGTTAATACAAAACGAGAATTCAAAATGAGAAATAACAATACTCATCATCCTTTTCAATACAGTCTTCTTTTATCGTTAGAGGAAGAGGAAGAGGAAGAGGAAGAGGAAGAGGAAGAGGAAGAGGAAGAGGAAGAGGAAGAGGAAGAGGAAGAGGAAGAGGAAGAGGAAGAGGAAGAGGAAGAGGAAGAGGAAGAGGAAGAGGAAGAGGAAGAGGAAGAGGAAGAGGAAGAGGAAGAGGAAGAGGAAGAGGAAGAGGAAGAGGAAGAGGAAGAGGAAGAGGAAGAGGAAGAGGAAGAGGAAGAAGAAGAGGAAGGGAAAGAAGGTCTCTCAATAAATTTATATGGTATGCGAAAATCCTAGGCTGGGATGTTTAGGTTTGAATGTGGATTTTCTATTTGTAATCTCTGTTTTTTTACAATGTATAAATGCTATTAAGTTTTTTTATGGTCTTTTGATTGTAATTTTTAATTATAACTAGGGTTTGTCTAGCTTTGATTTCTTACTCTCCCACTTTTGGAATATTAATGAAATAGTTTAACCATTTTCCCCCCAAAAAAGTGTTGAATTTTAAATCATTAGTAATAGTGTTTTCATTCTTGATTAAATATTAGGTAAACAAACGTTATTCTTTCCATAAGATATGCAAAAATGATGCATTGACTATGTTTGAATGAGGCTCATTAAACTGATTGGCCATTAGATACATTGAGTTAGACGTGCAGTCTAAAAGACATAGTTAGATGTGCAGTCCAACAAATGTAATTAGATGTGCAGTCGAATAGATACGTAGTTAGACGTGCAGTCTAACAGACGTAGTTAGACGTGCAATCTAAAGGATACGTAGTTAAACGTGCAATATAACGGATACGTAGTTAGACGTGTAGTCTAACAGATGAGAGTTAGACGTGCAATCTAACTCCTTCAGATTAGTCTGAAGGGAGATGTAGTTATACGTACAGTCTAACGGATACGTAATTAGACGTGCAGTCTAACAGACGTAGTTAAACGTGCATTCTAACAGATGAGAGTTAGACGTGCAGTTTAAATCCTTCAGATTAGTCTAAAGGGAGACGTAGTTAGACGTGCAGTCTAACGGATACGTAGTTAGACGTGCAGTCTAACAAACGTAGTTAAACGTGTAGTCTAACAGATGAGAGTTAGACGTGTAGTCTAACTTCTTCAGATTAGTCTGAAGGGAACCGTAATTAGACGTGTCCTCTAATCCTATTACACTAGGTGGTCTAATGGATCCTATTATTAGACGTGGGCGTCTAATTTCATTAGACTTGTAAATCTAAGTGAAAACGTCTAATGCCATGCTTAAGCAGTTGCTTGAAGCTAGCATCCGTCTACCCACGATCAAATAGCTGTATACTACTCCTGCTCTACTTTCTAGTGCAGATCAGTACGACAACCAGTTGCAACCAATTAATTAATGCCACGTAAGCAAATATTCTTCCCACTACTTGTTTCTTGCAGGAATATCCTAGAAGAATGTTTGGCGCACTACCAGATTGGTACGGCCACGATTCTGGTACTCAGAGTCTATTGTACATGTGTACTATGGAGGCGTTCCAATGGAAGTTCGCCACGTGTCATTATAGAAGATTCGACCGTTGGTACTTGTTCTCTATTTAAAGATACTCAAAGACAACGGACGAACCGCCAGAAGTTCGATTGAACAAGTCGGTCACAATTGCTGAACACTAAGAAATATGCATACGAGAGATCTACTGAATTTTCAATCCTTTGAACTGCTTTCTTGCTTACTGTGTGTACATCAAGAAAGAGTTAGAATCAATGTATTTTCTAGCTAAGTGATATTCTTCAATATATTGTAAATTGAATAGAGTCTGTTTTGTTCAACAGTGAGTTAGCCTTGCAACTATATTTGATTCTAAGAAACATATAGTGAATCCTTCCGGTGGTTGGAAGAAGGGGTGACGTAGTAGAGTTTTGCTTCGAATATCCATAAACAAACTGATGTGCCATTTACATTTTGTCATCTTCTCATTCTTTGGTTCTTAGCTTCAAACCTGAGCAAACATTTCCGCACTTGAATTGTTCAAGAGTTTGCAAGGGTTTTTGAAGAATAGAAAGTGATTTAAATCCCTAACAGGTTTTCTATTAAATCATTTATCCGAAACCGTCATCAATAGCCAGATCCCCGTCTCTTTCGATTACACTGATCCTATTGCATAATGCCTTTAAACATTGATGTTCTTCAAGTATTTTCCTCCATAATCATCATCATTATCAAAAACTACCAGCATTTAAATATTTTTGTTACAATTTTAAATACACAAAACATGTGCATGTCTAGGACTATAAGAAATTTGTTAAAATAAAATGTTATACAACCAATTTTCAAAAGTCAATATTTTATAAATTAGAGATTGTTTTTAAAATGGGTACGGAGGATTAAGTGCGAAAGCCCTTTCTTTAGTATCACCTAACTACAAACCAAACAAAACTTAGGTAAAAAATACGTTTATATACGTATATCATTAATTGATTTTAAAAATAAATTAACAACTCTATTTTAAATAAATATTTTTTTAAATAATTTTTTTTTTAATTTTAACTATAAATTTCTTAAAATCAAATTTTAGTTTGATTATTTAATCTAAAAGATTATTTAAACTTAAATTCAAATTAATTATTTTTATAATTAATTTTAAATTGTTAGGATATCCTAAAAGGTACAACACCTAATAGGTACATATGTTTTATTCTATGCTTGGATTTATGAAGGGTATGTAACCCTAACATTGCTTTTAAGAAGTACACGATTATAGTCGGTAGTTCTACAAATTATGTGCAAAGATTGTCAATGAAGAAAAACAACTTGTTAGAAAATGAGTAAAGTTACAAGAGGAAAAACTGGAATTCATAAGATCGATCCCACCCTTTGGCGATGAGTCGTCTGATAGGACATACACATTGTGGATGTGAAGGAAATTCCCGATTGAGTTGATATTCTCTAGTTTATGGTGGTGTTTTACCCCCTTCCACTATCGGTGAATGATACTCTCTTATGATTATCATTAGCACAAAAAAACTTGGATACTCTCTCCAAGTTGGTTTTTGTCGTCCAAAACAACTAAACCTCGTCAGTACAACCCCTATGTGATTACCATATATGTAATATGTGTATGCATCTATAGTCGAAATGAACATCTCAAGAATATTTATTTTTCAAAAATAATATATTTTTGTAAAGAAATTTCAAATTTCCAATCACAAACGATGTCCATGCTAAAGGATATCACCCCATTCTCATGGATCAAAAACGAGTTGAACCATGGAATTTATGGACTGACTCCCATCGTGAGATTTATAAACTTCAAGATAAACAAAACTTTCATGATACAAATGCAAAGAAGGTGGAGCCCCGCAAGCTGAGTGTACTTAATGGGAGAAATACAATGTGCCCGACCATAGAGGAGTTTAAGTCTATCTAAATGATGGACAATAATAATATTTTGCATCTATAACCATTTGTATAATCAATGTCCTTAAAGAAGCTCTTACAAGATAAATACAGATATACTATGACAACATCCGAGACAATCCTCCAAAAGAACGTCATCGACTTCCAAAAATGGACGCAAATGAAAGTCATAAACGGAGAAATTCATTTAACCTTGGGCTCCTCTTTAATGACCATAACGGTCTTCTTAGCCCATTTCTTGATCCTTGAAGTAGCATACCACATGCATAGGGGAAACAATGACCCCTCAAGTATCATTCAGGATGAAACACTAATGAGGTTGAATGATTCATACATAACCTCCACCATGAGAAAAAGAGGGTCACATCTATTTTTATACATATGGCTGCTCGATAAACTCAAACGCCTGCTGCCAATACGCACCAGATCCATCAATTCTCATATCTTCAATACCGAAGGATGAGGAAAGTTTTTCATGAACTTATCATAGAGAATGATGATGAAGTAAGGGAATTAGTCACGTGGTACCCCATCAAAAATATGGTCTACATGATGGATGATGAGCCTATGATAATGCTTATGTCCTTGGAAAAGTTCACCTCCTATTACACCCACAACATATTCAAATAGTTTGGTCGTGACTTAGTGAGCAATCATGTTTCTTTCAAATATATGTTCGATTGTTCATTAGTCATACGATGATTTCCTAAAGTTAGGTACTTGTTCTCTTCATTTCCTGTACATTTTTCAATCAGTCAAAACATAAATGTATCATTATAAGCGATACATTAATAACTAGAAACATTATTGTTTACTTGTATCTATGACTATTATTTCTGTTAAGTAAAAAAATAGTTTATATTTGTTTACTAATATTTATTTCATTTGGTCTTTTTTTTGCTTTACTCTATTTATTTATGTATATTTTTTAGGATTAAACTGAAAAGGACCCGTTACTAAAATATCTCCAACCAAGCTGTTCCCATCACCGTCAAAGTCGTTTTAAACTTGGTTTGAGTTTTATATTCAGTTTTATTTTTATATTTCCCTTATAATATAAATAAATAAAAACAAAAAAGAATCAATATATATATAAATATGTGTGGGATAATAAATTGATATTATATTATCTATAATCATATATAATATATAAATTAATAACAACTATAAAATATCTATTATATGTATATAAAATGAATACAGATGGCATACTATATGATTAATAATAAATATATATATATATATATATATATATTATGTTTATAAATTGAATACAAATGACCTATGAGATTGTATAGACTGTGCAACTTGGGTAGGTGAACATGGCAGGCGTGGGTAAGTGTGAACTTGACAGGCATGAATAATATCAATTTATCATTTCTTTCATTTTTTAAATGTTTCTAATTTATATATCTATTCAAATAGTTCTAATAAAATATATGATCATCATTTTTATAAATAAACAAAAATACAAAAATATATTTCTTAATTTTTTCTACAACTTCTCTTTTGAACATTAAAAGGTAAAATCAAATGCAACTCGTCACACTAGGTTTCCAAAATTCTCTTCAACTTAATTGTTTAATGACATTTCCTTTCGCCTTCTTGAACGCTACTCTCTTGTACAAATTGAGATATAACCTTCTAGATTTCCACCATAATGGTATATAGCACAAACAACGTGTGCACAATATACACGTGAGTTGCCATAATCTACATGTGTAACTTCTTTCTCTAATGTTTACGGTATATTTATGTATTCCCTCAGTGATCTCATACCTGAATTCTCCGTTAAAGTACAATGTGCACCTATGATACATTGTTTTTGCAAGTTCGAGCATATACATTGCTATAGGGGAAACGTCTCCAATCCAATTCATATCCATTTATTTTATTAAGCAACAAACATTTCTCATTATCATTAATCGGATGTGCTCCAACATGTTAATGATGGACATTGATCTACTCAGTAATATCTATGAATTTAATATTTCACAAATATTGTTGTCTACCATGTCACACTTTGCATATTTTTTGATACATCTTTGACCATCTTCTCTTAGTAATTCGGATCGTAGAAGTAACAACTCCTTGTTTGGTTTGTTTGGGTACTTTTAAATTGGCATCAAATTGTTCTAGAAAGGTGGATCGACCACACCTCTAAAATAATAATTCATGTCTTCACTAATATTTCCTCCTCTAGCCCAATTTGTATACCAATGGCGGCAAAAAAATCTATTCTCTTCATTTGGTAATAATTCAGCAACTGCTCTTATTAATATCTAATCAAATCAAATCAAATAAATCAGAAACTGTAATTAAAAATTGAGTGATCAAATTTACATATGAGATTGTACATTGAAATCAAATTGTGATTTTAAAACATACATTTTGCATGTCTGAAATGATATAATGTTATCTCCTTCTTTTAAATGTAGATCCTCAATTAGAAGTTTGAAAAAACATTCCCAACTTCTTCGACTCTCTTCGTCCACCACAACCCATGCTATCGGGAACATGTGATCATTTGCATCTCGACCAATAGTAGAAAGTAGTTATCCTTTACCTACAATATTTAAAAAATATCTATCAACCCCAATTATTGGTCTACACCTTTTATCCAACCACTCTTACATGCCTCAAAATACACATACATTTTATGGAAAAAAAATTCACCCGTGGTTTCATCTTTCATGGTTTTAAAAATTGAGGTACCATTTTTCCTTGATTATATTTCTTTGAAATATAAGTCTTTCTCGATGTCATATTCAACTTTGGCCAAAACTATTATTTTGGATTTATTCATCAAAGAACAACTCACATCAAAATATAAATCCTCCCTACAAACTTATTTAATTGTTTTTGTGGAAATATCTCTTTGAGTTAAAATTTTATTGCGAAATTTTATCTCAACATACTTTGCAAAGACCAACATGTTTTTGTTATCAAATAGCAACGGTGCTTAGGAAGATAATTCTTTACTATCCACTTTTTTTTCTTTCTGTTTTTTCCTTGCTTGCAAAAAATAACAAAAACATTATTCTTTACTGCATTTCACCCTTATTTTGTAATAGTCTTGTTTAATCCATTTTATACTAACTCTGCAATCATATAAATAATCTATAATAACATCTTTTATTATTTTCTTGATTCAAACACCATGCCTACAATGAACCTCCCTGCACCCTAAATAGAATGGTAGAATTTTAAATGAGAAGATTATTGTCTCTTTACTTGATGAGATATTATAACATCATCAAGCCCCCTAATAATCACTTTCTTTACTACCACTCCATAAATAACTCATGGGGTCACTTTCATCAAAATATTTAGAAACTTCACTTTCATCTTTTTCATCATCCATATCACTAGTATAATCTAACTCAACTTCAACTTACTTTTCATAATTAAGTCATCTTCGTCATCTTCATCTTCAACTAAAAACTCACTTTCAAACACACATTGATACATAATATTGTATTGAATTAGGACATCTTTGATACTTGTCTTAATTTTTATATCTTCTTTAAAATATTCTTAATCATCATTTTCAGCCTTCATATTTTAACATTAATCTCTATAACTTGTAGAGGTATAGGAAGAAGACTTGATTGAATTTCATAATCTTGGAGTATAGAATCACCTTTTACTTTAAGATAAATATCAAACTCAAGACACATCTCAAAGAGCTTTAATAAATGTAGAAAATGTTTATCATTGTTAAAAGCCATTAATTATAGAGGTTAGGAAGAAGAATTTATTGAATTTTATAATCTTGGAGTATAGAATCACCTTTTATTTTAAGATAAATATCAATCTCAAGACACATCTCAAAGAGCTTTAATAAATGTAGCAAATGTTGATCATTGTTAAAAGCCATTAAGTGTTGATTTGGTGGACGATAAAAAAACTCCAATTTTTTTATCCTTATATCTGAGCGAAATTGCAAAGTCCACTAAATTCCAGAAACAAAATCGATCAAGATTTTTAATGGGTATGAGAAGTTTTTTTTATCATAGTGTACAACTAGAAGAAATCTGCAAAATATTAATAAATAAGTAATATTAAGCTAACAAAAGTTACAAGTGTTAATGCAAATTAATTTTAAGAATATATTACCGAACTAGAATTGAATGACCTTTAAAACTTTCACCTAAACAATTATTCATTTTTTTTTAATATGTCCTATTTCCCTAAGTAAGATTTTCAAACATAGTAATCAAAATATACATAATCATACTTATTAAAGAATATTCATTATCAAAGTTAGTTTTAATCATTATTATATATATAACTAAAAGTTATAATTTAAATTTCCAAAAAATAGAGAAATATTTTAGTGAATATTTGAAAATATTTTTCTTGTGTTATTCTATTCAAATACACAAACTCTAACTTATTTGGATTGTGATTACAGGAAACATGTTGCAAAAGATTATCTTGATGAACAATTCGGACAACAAAATAAGACTTAATTTAAGACATGATTCTTCTATGTTCATCAATAATATGTAATGATATCCATGTCTGAAATGATTCTAATGATATGAAAAATAACTTACTTTAATATCTATTATTCATTCTTATTATAGACATAAAATGGAAACAAAACATAAATGATTAACATGAATCGAAAAAACTTACTATAATATCCATTAGTAATAGTGTTCTTGTTCTTGATTAAAAACTAAATAAAAAAAATTGATTATGTCCATAAGATATGAAAAAAGAACATATTATGATAATCAATATTATTTAATATTAGTAGTTAGTACAAGACATGATAGGCAAATATTGAATAAACTGACTATAATATGAGTGGATAATGATATTCTAAAGGAAAACACATTTACTATTACTTTCTAATCCATACATTTGAAAATCATTATCTAAACTTCATATTATTTACTAAAGATGAACAAAACAAAGAGAATTTAATGGAGTTTCATATATACTCAAACAAAGAAATAATTTCAGCATATATGTCTATCTAAACGGAGAACAAAATAAAGTGTCAAGATTAGTTGTGAGCTTCTAGTTTATGAGAATGTTATACTTTCAAACCAATCTAAAAAGGAACGAATAGAAAAACCCTAATCTAAACCCTAAATCCAACATATCTTAATCTAAACCTAAATTTAATTAAACGATATTAACGAACAAAGAATTTAAACCTAAATCAAACAAATCTAAACTTAAATCAATCCAAAATCTAAATATCTGAATCGTTGATGGTCTAATAAAGAATTTTTGATAATGAATCAAAAAAATGGATGAATAAAGAAAAAATGAATTGAAGAAGAAGACTTCTTAGAGAAGAAAGAATCTGTTGAAAAATAATAACGTGTTTCACATGTAGAAATAAAATTCAAACATTTTATTGGTACTTCAATTAAAATAGACGGATTTATCGTCTATTTAGTAAAAAGATTCAAATGGCCAAAACTTTTATATTTCGTGTCCCATATGGCTCAAATCAAAATTTGAGCTAATTAGTTCCTGTTTTGAATGTTTAGAATATAGAGAAATTTTGATTTATGTTATAAGTTTTGGATTATATTTGATTATTTTTTTAATTTTTATTTTATTTGTGAAAGTGATGATTTAGGTAAGAAAGTGGCCCTAAATCATGCAAAATTGATAGGATTATTGAAAATACATGATAAAGTCGTCGTGTTTGAAAAGATTGGTGACTTTTCTCTCTTAAAGATTGTTACTATACAAGATTAATAACCAACATTTTATCATGAAAATTGTACCTTAATACTTATATTTTCTTAATTGATTTTTTTTACTTATGTAGAATTTAGGGATCTAATTTGTTTCTTATTTTTTTTTTTAAATCATTAAGTATATGTTTGAATTATAGACGACATTATAATAAGAATTTTAATTTTAGTTTCATCATAATTATAATTTAATTATAATTTAATTTCTATATTTAAAAAATTATAATTCAATTTTAATTCTTGTATTTGAACAAACATAAAATTAATTTGAAGAAAGATTAGTTCTATTTTTAAAATACGCTAAAACTTAAAAAAAAGTAACTTAAATAGTAAAAAATTAAATATTGATATTACAATTAAAAAATTAAATTTGTTTATCTATTGAAATTAAAATAGTAATTTTAATATTTGTAACCAAATATAAAAAGAGTTACTCCAGATTATAAAATATTTGACTTATTATTTACTTCGAATTAAAATAAATGTAAACCCAAACTGATCTGTTACTGCTATAACTAAGCACATCGAGGAAATAATGATATATAGTTCTATTAATTATTACTGAATATTATATTATAAATTTAAAAGAAAAACTTATAAAAACAAACTTTATTGAATCACTAACACAATTTCATAAAATTGCAAACAAAACTTTGGGTTTTATATGTTTTGAAATTTAGAAGAAGAAAAAATAAAGGTTAAGAATTTTCATTTAATATATTTTAAGTAAATTGTAATATTTTAAATAAAAGCATGCTTAAAAGTGGTAGTATTGGTCAAAAATAAGCACATCGTCCAAGATTTTAAATGTGTCAATAACCTACTTTATGATTGTAAGTGATATTGTATCTTATTATATGCTTAATTATAAAATATATATTTTTTGAATTAAGGAGAACTAGCATGACACCCACAGCCATGTCTCCCAGCTTCAACACAAGGCGCTTCTAGATGCTTAATTATAAAATATTAGTATGATGCATATAAAATATTTAAAACTTCGGATAATAAATAATAGTTATTTAAAATTTTGTTATAAAATATATATTAATTTTTATTTAATTTAAAAAAATTATCATATAATTTATATAGTGTCCTTTCACATATATAATTGATTATCAAGAGAAGATGTCAAGGTTATTAAACATGTCTGCATCATCTCTTCCTCTTTTGTTGTCGAGGTTACTAAACATATTGGCAACATTTCTTCTTCTTATTGCTATAACTTTCATTCTTATCTAAATCATTTTTATTATTTTTAATATGTTTATGTATATGTCTCATTATTCTTTCTTAATTATAATGAAATTTAATTATATTTCAATATTTAAAATTAGAATAAAGTTAAATTATCTTAATCAAAACCAAAATAAATTTTGATAATGTTTTAGAAAGATAAGTTTAAATTTTTTGTTTAAAATGTTAGAAAATTTTTTGTAAACAATAAATATCCAGGATAATAAAAAAATGTAAAGAAATAACTTCCTAATCAATTATTTACACTTTTAATTAGTCACTAATATTTATGAAAAGAAATTTTTTATCTGATTAATATTATTTTAGTAAAATTTAATGTCATTAATTAAGAATAAATCGAATAAATTATTAATATTTGTTTCACTTAAATAATAAAATTAATGTTACTCTTAATGTCATTTTTAATATGTTAATTAATTAAAATTTAAAATTAAATATTTTCATTTAAAAATTATTCATTGTTCATTATAATGAATTGGAGTCCAATTCATTGTTAAGTTACAATTTATTAAATTTAAAAAATTAAAAAAAATTATTCATTATTTTAAGTAGGAATACACTAGTAAAAATAGGACCTATAGTGAGCATAGGTAGCGATTGGTCTCACCAGGTGCAGAATTAATAATTAGAGTTTTGTTAATTTGTAGGCACAGCTGAAAGTGAACGCGCGCGAGAAAAGTCAACGCGGAGTTAGACCGATTTTATGAAAAATGTCTAATGTTAGACGTGGAGTCTAATAGATGCAAGGAATTAGACGTGGAGTCTAATAGATGCAAGGAATTAGACGTGCAGTCTAGAAAGAGAAAGTTAGACGTGCAGTCTATAAATAGAAAGTTAGACGTGCAGTCTAACTAGTGTGGTTAGACGTGTGGTTAGACGTGGGGGTCTAATGTTAGATGGGGCGTCTAATAGACTGATTGCGTTTAATCAGATGAACGACCGAGATGAGGCGTCTAATAGACTGATCAGGGGAGGGCGTCTAATCAGATGAACGGCTAAAATGATC
The DNA here is from genome assembly GCF_907164915.1 of Impatiens glandulifera. Classification (NCBI taxonomy): domain Eukaryota; kingdom Viridiplantae; phylum Streptophyta; class Magnoliopsida; order Ericales; family Balsaminaceae; genus Impatiens; species Impatiens glandulifera. The sequence continues at coordinate 32,484,862 of NC_061869.1, read as the reverse complement.
AGATAGGCATCTGAAGGCAGATGCTCTTCCTAGCAGCTGGCAGCAGAGTATTCCAAGCAGCTGACAGCAGAGCTCTACAAATAAATAACTGCCACATATGCCATAATTTAAATTGCATGTACTGCATTGTACTACCACGTTCTCAAGAATCTTTTTCTGATGTACTACCCAATACCTTATGGATAGTACATCCAACGGAAAGATGACCTGTGTCCAGAAGAAGGATTTGACCGTTGAAACTTTTCAAGAATAAATTGCTGCCTAAGACAACGGACAAATTACAGGCTGAAAAATACAAGAAACAGAGAGAGAGCTGCTTCATTCATTTTTCATTCAAGAAAGTTTCTGAAATCAAACATCTCACTTATCATCTAGCTGTGAATACATTGTATTACATACTGTCTTTTCTGTGAGAAAACTTCAGTGTTGTAAGTTGAAAAAAGGTTGTTTTGTTCAATAGAGAGTTAGCTAGATTAGTGAACTGTATTTGATTCAAAAAAGTATAGTGAATCCTTCCGGTTGCTTCGAACATCCATAAACAACTTCTTGTGTTCTTTACTTTCTGTCATTCATCTTTCATTGGTTCAAGCTTCAAATCCGACGAACATTTCCGCACTTAAATCTGTTTCAAGAGTTCGAAGGATTTGCGAAGAATAGAAAGAGATATTAATCCCTAACAGGATTTCTATCAAACCGTTTATCCGAAGTCGTCATCAATAGCCAGACCCCCGTCTCTATCGATAAAGTCAATCCTATCAATTGGTATTAGAGCCTCGTTTTCTATTCTCAAGCTTCTAAAGAATCTGAATCATGTTTATGGCTGTCATCAACAATGTTCCCATGTTCTCAGAGGAAAACTATGTTGTGTGGAATGCGAGAATTCACGCTCATCTAGCTGCCATAGATGATGACATGTGGTTTGTCATCACCGACGGTCCGATAAAGATTGAGAAGGCTAGATCTGAGTGGACTAGTAAAGATAAAAGAAAGAACAACCTCGATAACATAGCAAAAGACATCCTCTATAAGACATTGGATGACAACATGGCATACAAGATCATTACATGTCCCACTGCCAAAAATATTTGGGAGAAGTTTACTAAAATGTGTGAGGGCAACGAGCAAACAAAAGAAAACAGACTCATGGTTGCCACTCAACAGTTTGATAACTTCAAGATGCATCCTAGAGAGACGATGACTATGTTCGATGAGAGATTCAGTAAGGTTATCACTTCTCTATCCACTCTGGGCAAGACTAACAGCAACAGAGAGGTTGCGATCAAAGTCATGCGTGCTTTGCCCAGAGAGTGGGTTAATAAGACGATGGCGATGAGGGAGTCTAAAGACCTCAATAAGATGGAGCTCTTTGACTTTCTGGCAGATCTAAAAGCCTATGAGTTGAACTATGGAAATGAAGAGAAGCACCCCACATCCACCATCATAACCAAGGCATTGGTGACTGTTGAGGAGCCATCTACTGTCACTATTGTGAAGGCTGCTGCTATGCAGATTAGCAGCAATGTCATGGCTCTTTTCATGAAGAAAATCTGCAAATTCATGAAGAAGAGACACTTCAAGGAAGGAAAAATCAAGCCGAAGCGTGATGAGAAGAAGAAAGATGAGAAAAAGAACAAGAAAGAGATGAAGACTCTCATGGCGGATGAAAACAAAGCCATGTGGGCCGACAGCGACTTAGATGATTCATCATCCAACGTCAGTGATGATGAAGAGGTCACTTGCTTCATGGCAAAAGAAGAAGTTGACTCTGAGGTATTTGATTTCTCCTCTGAAAAATTCTCAAGAGATGAGTTAATTACTATACTAAATTACGTGGTCATTGAGTACAAGAAACTGTCAAACTCTTTTGATGAACTAAATTTGAAAAACAAATCTGACAGCTCTTCTTCATCTCAAAACAATAATTCTGACGTTTTTGAAAACAAAATGGCTGAACTCTCATCTGAGAATGAAAAGCTCAAGGAAAATGTTCAAACTCCGTTTTCTGAAAACCAACTTTTGACATATGTGGTTAGTTCCTGGACGAAGTCTGGAGATGTAGTCAGACATCAAATAAGTATGTTGAGGCCTACCAGATGCAAATCTGGTTTAGGATTTGATGGCAATGACTCAGACAAGTCTTGTGAAAAGTTAAACCCAAAATCTGACAAGTTTAAGTCTATAAGCTTTGTCAGAGGGAGCTTAGCTGAGAATGGAACTAATCCAAGCTGTGATGATTTAACCTTAAAGGATCAGATTACTTATGTTCCGCCAACTGTTAGCTGGTTGAAACTTAAGATGGAAGCAACCAGCAAGTCTGGCATATTAAAACTTGATAGGAAGTCAATGAGTTTTAGACAAAAATCATCCTCTAAGATTAACAGTTCCGCTGCTAGCATGAAGACATCTGCTAAGCCTACATCATACGTACCGATCACAACGCAACATGGGAAATCCATAAAAATAATCAAAGTATGGATTCCCAAAGGACTAATAAGCCATGGACCCAAAGAAAATTGGGAACCAGATTTATTGTCTTTGAATGCAGATAAAACAGGAAAGCAGCTTGGAAGAGCCAGACGACATCTGGACAGCCGACTGCTCGGACATAGTATATGACAATCAGCAGCCTGAAGTGGTTGACATATTCTCAAAGCCACTTCTCGAGTCTAAGTTTTCTTACCTTAAAAATATTTTTAGGATTGTTAGATTATGTTAATACCTAGATTATGTTTAAATAATGAACTCAACTAGTTTTGATAATTTAATTTAAATAATCAAAAAGGGGGAAATTGTTGGGTTGAATTTTTAAAGAACTCAACAAGTTTTGATAATTTAATTTAAATAATCAAAAAGGGGGAAATTGTTGGGTTGAATTTTTTAATTGATTTAAAAATACTTAACAATCTTGATTTGATGATTGATGAAATAGTTTTTGATAAAACTAAGTTCAATAATTGTTAGTCATATCAAATATATAAATATATATTTAGATATCAACATCTTAAGTGGTGTAGTGGTAAGAATGCCCGCCTGTCATACAGATGAACTGGGTTCGAAGCTAGACGTGCAGTCTAGAAAGAGAAAGTTAGATGTGGAGTCTAACCAGTGTGGTTAGACGTGGGGGTCTAATGTTAGATGGGGGTGTCTAATAGACTAATTGCGTCTAATCAGATGAACGACCGAGATGAGGCGTCTAATAGACTGATCAGAGGAGGGCGTCTAATCAGATGAACGGTTAAGATGATCAGATAGGCATTTGAAGGCAGATGCTCTTCCTGGCAACTAGCAGCAGAGTATTCCAGGCAGCTGACAACAGAGCTCTACAAATAAATAACCGCCACGTATGCCATAATTCAAATTACTTGTACTGCATTGTACTACCACGATCTCAAGAATCTTTTTCTAATGTACTACCCAGTACCTCATGGATAGTACATCCAATGGAAAGATGACATGAATAAATTGCTGCCTAAGACAACGGACAAATTACAGGCTGAAAAATACAAGAAACAGAGAGAGAGCCGCTTCATTCATTTTTCATTCAAGAAAGTTTCTGAAATCAAACATCTCACTTATCATCTAGCTGTGAATACATTGTATTACATACTGTCTTTTCTGTGAGAAAACTTCAGTGTTGTACGTTGAACAAAGGTTGTTTTGTTCAACAGAGAGTTAGCTAGATTAGTGAACTGTATTTGATTCAAAGAAGTATAGTGAATACTTCCGGTTGTTGGAAGAAGGGGTGACGTAGGAGAGTTTGCTCCGAACATCCATAAACAACTTCTTGTGTTCTTTACTTTCTGTCATTCATCTTTCATTGATTCAAAGCTTCAAATCCGACGAACATTTCCGCACTTGAATCTGTTTCAAGAGTTCGAAGGATTAACAAAGAATAGAAAGAGATATTAATCCCTAATAGGATTTTTATCAAACCGTTTATCCGAAGTCGTCATCAATAGCCAGACCCCGTCTCTATCGATAAAGTAGATCCTATCAACTATAATATGGTTCGAATCAAATACAGTTTACACACACACTTAGCTCACTATTGAGCAGAACACTTTCTGTTCAATTACAAGATGAAGAATATCACTCAGCTAAAGGTGTTTTGATTCTAGCTCTCTATCTCGATTCACACACAGTATAATCTGAATGAAGATTCAAAGTTCAGTAAGCAAGATGATTGAGTAGTTTCTCTCTCTGCAAAATCAGATTGCTTGTTTGTTGTATTCGCTTGTTCGTAAGGCAGATTGTCCGTTGTCCTTGAGATTTGTTAAATACTGAGCACGAGCTAACGGTCGAATCTTCAAGAATGATATGTGGCACCCTTCCATTGGAAAGCCTCCATTGTACACACCAGGTTCTGAGCACAAGGATCGTGGCCGTATATTACTGGTAGTGCGCCGAATATTCCATCTGGGATGTACCTGCAAAATAAGTAATGTGAGGAAAATTCTCTTACATGGCATTCCTTGATTGGATGTGTATAGCTATTGTACTAATCTTCACTAGAAAGTGGAGCAGAAGTAGGGTACAGCTATAGCACATGGGTAGGTGAAATGCTAGATTCAAGCGTACTGCTTAAACTGAGCATTAGACGTATTTCAGTTAGATGGATTGTGAAAATCAGTCTAATGAAATAAGTCATCTCCTTCTAATAGAAATAGTCTATTAGACCGCCTGGTCTAATAGAATTAGACTCGCGTCTAATTATTCAATAACCATTAGACTGCACGTCTAACTCCACTGAGTTAGACTGCACGTCTAATTCCGGTTTACCTCAGACTTGTCTGAAGGAGTTAGACGCACATCTAACTTTCACATTCTATTAGACTGTACGTCTAACTCCACTGAGTTAGACTGCACGTCTAATTCCGCATGAATTAGACTACCCGTCTAATTGCAAATATATTAGACTACACGTCTAACTCCGATGAGTTAGACTGTGCGTCTAATTCTGAATATCAATTAGACTACCCGTCTAATTTATAAGTATATTAGACTACACGTCTAACTCCGATGAGTTAGACTATACGTCTAATTTCGTGTATTCATTAGACTTATGTCTAATTCTTTACATTCATTAGACTACACGTCTAACTACGATGAGTTTGACTATACGTCTAATTCTATGCATTAGATTTACGTCTAATTCCGTGTATTCATTAGACTTACGTCTAATTCTTTACATTCATTAGACTACACGTCTAACTCCAATGAGTTAGACTGTACGTCTAATTCCGTGCATTCATTAGACTACACGTCAAACTCCGATGAGTTAGACTTTACGTTTAATTCTATGCATTAGACTTACGTCTAATTCCGTGTATCTATTAGACCATCCGTCTAATTACACGTCTATTAGACTACACGTCTAACTCCGATGAGTTAGACTGTAAGTCTAATTTTATGCAATGAAAGCCAAAATCGGTCTAATGACCCTCATTAGATCCAAGTCTTCTGACATATTGTTTCAATACACCTGTATCAAAACTCATAACTTATTTCATCATCAAAATCTCAGTGGTTAAATTATTTCATACTTAGTCAAAATAATTTGATTCAACAAATTGATCTTATTAATTCCTAACAAAATGAAATCAAATAATTTAGAAACTTTTCTTAAATATTGTGTGATAAAATTTACATATATCCTTTTCACCGGTTAGAGAAGTCCTCTTTAAAACATTAAGAAAAGATGTTCACAAGGGCCAAAAAGACTCGGTCATAAGAACTTCTAACAATTTGATTAGTAAAGCGCTAAAAAACATATAGAATTGTACATTAAAATCAAATTGTAATTTAAAAATATACATTTTGTATGTCTAAAATGATGTTAATGTTATCTCCTTCTTCTAAATTTAGATCATCAATTAGATGTTTGAAAAACCATTCCCAAATTAATCAACTCTCTCCTTCCACCACAGCCCATGCTATCAGAAACATGTGATCATTTTCATTTCAACCAATAGAAGAAAGTAGTTCCCCTTTACATGCATTCTTCAAAAAACCTCAATCAACCCCAATTATTAGTCTACAATCGTTTATCCAACCACCCTTGTATGCCTCAAAACACACATACATTATATGAAATTTTGTTTAACCTTTGGTTTCATCTTTGATGGTTTGAAAAATAAAAGTATCATTATTCTTTTATTGTAGTTCTTCCAAATAGTTCCATAACTCACTGAAGTCTTTCTCGACATCACATTCAACTTTGGCCAAAACTATTCTTTTAGATTTATTCATGAGAGAACAACTCACGCCACAATTTAAATCATCCATACAAAATTGTTGAAGTGTTTTTATGAAATGTCTCTTTGGGTTAAAATTCTATTACAAAATTTTATCTCAACATACTTTGCAGAGACCAACATATTTTTATCATCAGAATAACAACGGTGTTCGGGACAATAATTCTTTACTATCCACCTTACATGCAAAAAAAATTTCCAAGAACATCCTTTTTACTGCATTTCACCCTCGTTCTGTAAGTGTCTTGTTTAATCCATTTTAAACTAATTCTACAATCTAATTAATAATCTATTATATAATCTTTTATCATTTGTTTCAATTCAAACAACATGCCTAAAATGAATCCCCCCTACACCCTGAACACAAGGGTTGAATTTTGAATATTCAACGATCGGCACGATTTGCACAGTATCATGGTCGCGGTTCTCTTATTGTGATCACGTTGTAGTTTATTAGTGTCACTTGTCAAACGTGTGCACGAACGAGACGATATCGACTATAATTGCTAGGTCGGTCATTCATCTTCAAAGTTTGGTTAGAAGGTTAGGATTTCTGGTTTACAATATTTTGTAATAGCTAGAGTATATGGTGTACCTTATTCTGTAATTGCTCTTTTTTGTTGCTTTTTTGTTTTATTCTATTTTTCATTAAAATGGGAAAAAAGAAAATCAATAAGTATAAGGAAGTCAAAAAACTTGTGATGGACGGTTTAAAGTAAGTAGCTAAAAAGAAAATTTATAGAATTGCTAAATAAATTATCAAGGAAAATCAGGAATGAGCAAAGGTAAGGATTAATTGCGAATAAAAATTGTGAAGAAAATGCAGCAGGAAAACAGGGGAAGAAAAAAGGAATTTGGAAGGATGATTATAATAAAAGAGCCAACATGTTTGGTCTTAAAAACTTGATTACCAAACTCCTAATGCATACTAAGAAGGGAGAATTCACAATCAGTAAAGAGAAATTTTAGAAAATAAAAGTCCAACTCAATATTCATTATCTCTAAAATTGAAATTTACTAAAGAAAATAGAATATGAAGAGATAGTTAAATGGTCAGTTGATGCAATGAAAGATATAATGAAGGCTAAAAAAACTAAGACCTAAACTATCAGGAGTAATACAACATGGAAAGTCAACGAGGTGTGGAAGTATAAAGAAGAAAATATATCTGAAGACCATACCTACAAAGGAAAAGTATTTGGGCGATAATCAAACAAAGGTAGAGGTACTCAACTCTCCTTTTGAATTCAAACTGCCTTCTAAAGTAAAGAAGAAATGTATTGAAGACTAGAGTTTGTGGTGGTTGGAAACTTCATTGGAAAAAAATAGAGTATCATTCTCAACTACCAAAGAGGCTCTAATTAAACAGTGGGGAGAAAAGGGCTTAGAAATGTTTCTGCAAACATACATGACCTTTACTTCTTGTAGTTTAAAAAGGGCTCAAATCTAAAAGAAAAATCTTGGAGAAAGGGCATACATACATTGGATCAAATTGTATAAAGCTGGAAAAGTGATCAAAAGATATGAATAATAGATCATACCAAAGGAAACTACCAAGATTTAGTTAAATCTATGTGTTGGGTCAAATTATTTTGACTAAGTGTTGAAATAATTTAACCATTAAGATTTTGATGATGAAATGATTTATGCGTTTCGATGCAGGTGTATCGAAATCATATTTTAATTAGATTTGGCTCTAATGAGGATCATTAGACCGATTTTGGCATTAGATGCATAAAATTTGACGTGCAGTCTAACTCATGGGAGTTAGACGTGCAGTCTAACTCACCGGAGTTAGACGTGCAATCTAATGATTGCATAGAATTAGACGTGCAGTCTAATAGATCTCGGAATTAGACGTGTAGTCTAACGTATACGGAATTAGACGTGCAGTCTAATGTATAAGGAATTAGACGTACAGTCTAATGTATACGGAATTAGACGTGAGGTCTAATATATACCGAATTAGACGTACATTCTAATGTATACGGAATTAGACGTGCAGTCTAATGTATACGGAATTAGACGTACAGTCTAACTCAGCAGAGTTAGACGTGCAGTCTAATATATTTGGAATTAGACGTGCAGTCTAATATATTTGGAATTAGACGTGCAGTCTAACTCAGTGGAGTTTGACGTGCAATCTATTGGAATGTGAAAGTTAGACGTAAGTCTAACTCCTTCAGACAAGTCTGAAATAGAACCGGAATTAGACGTGCAGTCTATCTTAGTAGAGTTAGACGTGCAGTCTAATAGAGTGTGAAAGTTAGAGATAAGTCTAACTCCTTCAGACAAGTCTGAGGTAGATACGGAATTAGACGTGCAGTCTAACTCAATGGAGTTAGACATGCAGTCTAATGGTTTGTAACAATTAGACATGCAGTCTAATTGGTGAAAGTTAGACGTATGTCTAACTCCTTCAGATTAGTCTAAAGTGATTGTAATTAGACGTGAGTCTAATTCCATTAGACTAGGCGGTCTAATGGACTCTGTTATTAGACGGGGATGTTTTATTTCATTAGACGAGGTCGTCTAACTAGAATACGTCTAATGCTGAGCTTAAGTAGTATGCTTGAAGCTAGCACCCGCCTACCCACGTACCATAACTGTACCCTACTCCTGCTCCAGTTTCTAGTGAAGATTAGTACATCCCTGATGGAATATTCGGCGCACTACCAGTGGTGTACGACAACGATCCTTGTGCTCAGAACCTGCTGTGTACAATGGAAGAGTGCCACGTATCATTCTAAAAGATTCGACCGTTAGTCTCTTCCCATTATTTATCAGATCCTAAGGACAACGGACGAACAACTGGTTTTTTTTACAATCTGCCTAACTGAACGAAAAAACAATCTTGCTTGCTGATATTTCAGAGAGAGAAATCCAGCCTTTCAATACTGATCATGTGAAGTTGCTTTCCTGATTGTATTGTGTGTGAATTAAGAGAGAGCTAGAATCAAAAACACATTTAGCTGAGTGATATTCTTCATCTTTTAAATTGAACAGAGTGTGTTCTGTTCAATAGTGAGCTAAGTGTGTGCAAACTGTATTTTATTTTAATCATATTATTATGAATCCTTCCGGTGGTTGGAAGAAGGGGTGATGTAGGAGAGTTTCTCCGAACATCCATAAACAAACGACTGTGTTCTTTCATTTCTGTCATCTTTTCATTCTTCATCTTGAGCTTCAAACCCAAGTAAACAATTCCGCCTTGAATCTGTTTCAAGTGTTTACAAAAGTTTGCGTAGAATAGAAAGCGAATTAAATCGTTAACAAGATTTCTTTCAAACCATTTTTCATAAGCCTTCATCAATAGCCAAACCCCCGTCTCTATCGATAAAGTCGATCCTATCACTATGGAACATTCCATCCTACATGTACAATGTTGAAAAAATTAGTCATTTTTATAGGTACAATTGGGAACCATTATATATGGATACAATAACTGAAGGAGGAGAGTACTTGTCCTTTTTGTAGAATTAGTATTGAAGTTCATACTAAGAGTATCCTGTAAATGAAAATGGCAATTGTTGATAGAAAAGGAAAACACAATTTCATGGGGATCTCTTATGAATGGAAACTAAAAATATGTGCTTTCTGTAAAACTTTCATGTACAATAAATGTGATCAAGCTAAAGAAGAAAAGTAGGAAATCTAGGAAGCAGAAAAAAAAAATAGGAAACAGATGAGGGAATAGGAAATCTACAAAGGAAAGAAAGTAAAGGGAATCAAGGTGAAGAGGAAAATAAAATTTTCTGTAATACAAAGAATTAGGATGAAAATGGAAAATGAACCTCAAGTTGTTGTTGAGGAAACTCAAAAGGAAGACACCCAAAATTTTAAAACTGAAATAGAGATTTCAAAATCAATATGTAGTTTGAATATGAAGATAAGGAAGACAAGAATATAGAAATTTAAGTTGAAGTAACAAAGGTACAAACCCTGAAATACTCAAAAACAATTATTTCTATCAAATTAGAATGGGTTCGTACAAGAGAGAATTCAAAATGAGAAACAACAATACTCATCATCCTCTTCAATACAATCTCATTTCATAGTTAGAGGAAGAGGAAGAGGAAGAGGAAGAGGAAGAGGAAGAGGAAGAGGAAGAGGAAGAGGAAGAGGAAGAGGAAGAGGAAGAGGAAGAGGAAGAGGAAGAGGAAGAGGAAGAGGAAGAGGAAGAGGAAGAGGAAGAGGAAGGGGATAAAGGTCTCTCAATGAAATTAGATTGCATGCAAAAATCCTAAGATGGGATGGTTAAATTTGAATGTAGTTTTTTTGTTTGTTATCTCTGTTTTTTAGAATGTATAAATGCTAATCAGTTTTTTAAGGTCTTTTGATTGTAATTTTTAATCATAGCTAAGGCTAGGGTTTGTTTAGATTTGATTTCATACCCTCTCAATTTTATGAATTTAATGAAATATTTTAACCATTTTCCCAAAAAAAAGTGTTGAATTTTAAATCATTAGTAATAGTGTTCTCATTCTTGATTAAATATTAGGTAAAACAAACTCCATTCTTTCCATAAGATATGCAAAAATAACTTACTGTAATATTCATTATCTATTAATATTCGTATTACTAGAGATGATATGCAAACATTAATAAACTAACTGGAATATGAATGAACACAATCAAACAAAATTTAATAGAGTTTCATATATACTCAAACAAAAACTATAATTTCAATACGAAATGACGGTCTAAAATAGATAACAAAATGAAGTGTCAAGATTACTTGTGAGATACTAGATGATGAGAACGTTGTAGGTTTCAAACCAATCTAAAAAGGATGAAATAGAAAACTCCTGATCGAAAACCTAAATCCAATATATCTCGATCTAAACCTAAATCAAACCAAACGACATTAACGAACGAAGAATTTAAACCTAAATCAAACCAATATAAACTTAAATCAAACCAAAATCTAAATACATGAATCATTGATGGTCTGATGAAGAATTTCTTAAAGATTGATGTAAAAAACAGATGAACAAAGAAAAAATGAATTGAAGAAGAGATAAATGTCTTGGAAAAGAGAGATAATATGTTTAAAAATAATGACGTGTTTGACATGAAGAGGAATTAAAACATTTTATTTCTACTAAATAAAAATAGACGGACCTAATGTCCATTTAGTAAAAAACTCCAAATGGCGACAACTTTGATAGTTCAAACCCTATATGGCTCAAATCAAAGTTTGAGCCCAACTGATAATTATCTTTTGTTTTCAATATTTAGAATCTTAGATAAAATTTTATTTATGTTATAAGTTTTGGGTTATATTTGATTTTCTTATCAATTTTGATTTTAGATCATGAAAATTTTGTACCTTAATACATATATTTTATTAATTTAATTTTTTTTCCTTATTTAAAATTTAGGGATATAATTTATTTCTTATTTTTCAAAAATCATTTAGAATGTGTTTGAATTATAGACGATATTATAATTAGAATTTAAATTTCAGTTTCATTCAAATTAAAATTTATTTATAATTCAATTTTACATATAAAAATTTATAGGAAAATTTAATTCTTATATTTGAACAACCATAATAAAATAAATCATAATATAAATATATATATATATATATATATTAGTTATATTTTTAAAATACGCTAAAACTTACTAAAAGTCAGCTTAAATAGTAAAAACAATTGCTTAAAAAAAATTAAATATTTAATGTATAATAAAAAAAAATAAATTTGTTTAGCAATTGGAATTAACATAGTAATTTTAATATGTCTAACCAAAATAGAAATAAGAATTAACTCCCGATTATAAAATATTTGACTTAATATTTACTTCGAATTAAAATTATTTTGAGTCTAACCTAATTTATTACTGTTGTAACTACGTACATTGAGAAAATAATCAGATATAGTTCTACTAATTATTAGTAAACATTATATAATAAATTTTTAAAGTAAAGAAATAACTTCCCAAACAACTATTTATAAGATTATTTATTCACTAATATTTATGAAAATAAAATTTTTATCATATTAAAATTATTTTTTTACTATATTTAATGTAATTAATTAACAATAAATCGAATAAATTCTTAATATTTTTTGAACTTAAATCATCAAATTACTAATAATATTATTGTCATTTTTAATTTGTTAAGTAATTACAAATTAAAATTAAAAACATTTTATTAACCCTTCATTGTACTGAATATTATTTTAAATAGGCACACAACTTTTATTGACTAAATATTTTTTTTAATATGGACATAAATATTATTTGACTTTATTTTACAATTTAATAATATTAATTTATATAATTCAAATTTCAATAATAATTAAAATAAGATTAATATATATAATAATATAAATTATATATATATATATATATATTGTGGGTATGATTCTAATCTATTCATAATTTTCATTTATGTTATAATTCATTTATTATTATTGTTAATATGTTACATTACTAAAATTAGATTTTTATAATTTAATTATAATTTAATTTAATATATATATATAGTAAAAATAATATTTTCTTTTTAAAAATATAATCTAAATAAAAATTAATATATTTAAGTGTTGTGTTAAGTTGTGATATGTTATTTTTATAAGTTGAATTTTTGATATAATTTGTATTATGGTCAACACACCGTCATTGTCACACCGTCATTGTCTGTATGTCTTGTGTTTGTGTTATAAAAGATAATATGTTTTTTATTTCATCATTAATTTTTTTATTTTCAATTCATTCTTTTGCAATATTGTAGACATCATAATTTTAAAATCTATTTATAATTAAAATTTGAACTTATTAAATAAAATAAAATTAAAATAAATATTTATTTTATAATTTTTTTTTGTATTTTTTCATTAAAATAAACTATCAAGTTCAAACTTACCCACGTTTTTGTTATAAAAGATAATATGTTTTTGTGTTTTTTCATTTTGCAGAAAAAAAGAGAGATCACATGTCCAAATGGGTCTTGGACTTCATCTATGCGTAATGCATGCTTTCCTTCGCTAATGTTTGATTCTCCTTCTCTAGAGCTGATAGAGTTCAGACCCAATTTGTAGATAAAAAAAAGAACTAGAAAAAGAGAAGAGAGAGATCCGCTATCTCCTCCATCGCTAGCCATACGTCTCACATTCACTTTTGTCTTCGGACTTGAAGCATTCTTCTATTTTTTGGAAGGCACACTCACAGACAATGATGAAGCGTGAAAATCATGTTTCTTTCAAATCTATTTTCAATTTTTTCACTAGTGATAAGATGAATTGCTAAAGTTAGGTACTAGTTCTTTCGATAATCTAGAACCTAGATCTATCATTATAAGCGATCAATTAATAACTAGAAACAAATGATAGTTGTTTATTAATTTCTATTTTATTTTTTTTCTTGTTAATTTAGTTTCTCCATTATGTATATTGTTTTGGGATTAAGTTAGAGTTGACATTGTAAGTCTATGACGTAAATATTTCCAACCAAGCTGGTCTCATCGTAGATTCATTACCATAAAATTCGTTTTAATCTTTGTTTGTGCTTTATATTCAATTTTATTTTTTTACTTCCCTAAATTATAAATAAATAAAAACAAAAAAGAATCAATATATATATAAATGAGATATTAATTTATTATTATATACACATAATCATATATATTTATAATATATAATTAATAACAAATATAATATATATATATATATATATATTATGTATATAAAATGAAATATATATATATATATTATATATTGTTGGGTCAAATTAATTTGACTAACGATATTTTAATGATGTATTAGTAAAACTTTGATTAAGAATGAAGCTAAGTCTTCTAATTGTTTTTATGCATTTGCATCAAAATATGCTAAGTTAGACTTGGTTTGAAACAGACTTATTAGACGTATTGCTAGTTATACGTGTAGTCTAACAGATACGTATTTAGACGTGCAGTCTAATAAATACGTAATCAAAAGTGCAGTCTAACAGATACGTAGTTAGACGTGCAGCCTAACAGATACGTAGTTAGACGTGCAGTCTAACAGATACGTAATTAGATATGCAGTCTAACAGATACGTAGTAAGACGTGCAGTCTAACAGATATGTAGTTAGACGGGCAGTCTAATAGATACGTAGTTAGACGTGCAGTCTAACAAATACGTAGTTAGATGTGGAGTCTAACAGATATGTAGTTAGATGCGCAGTCTAACAAATAAGTAGTTAGACGCGCAGTCTAACAGATACGTAGTTAGACGCGCAGTCTAACAGATACGTAGTTAGACGTGCAGTCTAACTGATTAGTAGTTAGACGTGCAGTCTAACTCTATTAGATTTGGTGGTCTAATGGATCTCGCTATTAGACGTGGGCGTTTAACTTCCTTAGACTTGACAGTCCAACGAAGCACGTCTAATGCCTCTCTTCAGCAGCTGCTTGAAGTTAGCATTTGTCTACCCACGATCAACTAGCTGTATGCTACTTCTGCTCTACTTATCCTTGTAGTCCAATACACCATCTATTTATACCCAATGAATGAATGCTACGTACGCGGATATTTCTTCACTACTTGTTCAGTAAAGGACAGTTCCGGAAGAATATCTGACGCACTACTAGTTCGGTATGGCCACAATCCCTATGAACAAAGTCTGTTGCACTCTTCTACTATGGAGGCTTTCCAATGGGCGTTCTGTTGGGTTGAAATTATTAATTGATTTAAAAATAACTTAACAATTTTGATTTGATGATTGATGAAATAGTTTTTGGATAAACTAAGTTCAATAATCATTAGACATATCAAATATATAAATATATATTAAGATATCAACATCTTAAGTGGTGTAGTGGTAAGAATGCCCGCCTTTCATACAGGTGAACTGGGTTCGAATCTCACCAGGTGCAGAATTAGTAATTAGAGTTTTGTTAATTTGCAGGCACAGCTGAAAGTCAGCGTGCACGAGCAAAGTCAACGCGGAGTTAGATTGATTTTATAAAAAACTTCTAATGTTAGACGTGGGGGTCTAACCAGAGGAATTAGACGTGGAGTCTAATAGATGCAAGGAATTAGACGTGGAGTCTAATAGATGCAAGGAATTAGACGTAAGTCTAATATACTTGCGGAATTAGACGTATGTCTAATATACTTGCGGAATTAGACATAAGTCTAATATACTAGCGGAATTGGACGTAAGTCTAATATACTTGCGGAATTAGACGTAAGTCTAATATACTTGCGGAATTAGACGTAAGTCTAATATACTTGCGGAATTAGACGTAAGTCTAATATACTTGCGGAATTAGACGTAAGTCTAATATACTTGCGGAATTAGACGTAAGTCTAATATACTTGCGGAATTAGACGTAAGTCTAATATACTTGCGGAATTAGACGTAAGTCTAATATACTTACGGAATTAGACGTAAGTCTAATATATTTGCGGAATTAGACGGACAATCTAATTAGTGAAAGTTAGACGTGAGTCTAACTCCTTCAGACAAGTCTGAGGTAGAACCATAATTAGACGTGCAGTCTAACTTAGTGGAGTTAGACGTGCAGTCTAATGGTTATTGGATAATTAGACGGGCATTTTAATTAGTGAAAGTTAGACGTGAGTCTAACTACTTCAGACAAGTCTGAGGTAGAACCGGAATTAGACGTGCAGTCTAACTCAGTGGAGTTAGACGTGCAGTCTAATGGTTATTGTAATTAGACGTGAGTCTAATTCTATTAGACCAGGCGGTCTAATAGACGTTTTTCTATTAGAAGGAGATGACTTATTTCATTAGACTGATTTTTACATTCCGTCTAACTGAAATACATCTAATGCTCAGTTTAAGCAGTATGATTGAAGCTAGCATTTCACCTAACCACGTGCTATAGCTGTACCCTACTCCTGCTCCACTTGCTAGTGAAGATTAGTACGACAGCCAACTGTAACCAATTGATGAATGCCACGTAAATAAATATTCATCCCACTACTTGTTCTGTGTAGGACAATTTCAGAAGAATATTTGGCCACTACCAGATTGATACGGCCACGTTCCATATGCACAGTGCCTGTTGTACTTGTGTACTATGGGCGGCCTTCCAATGGATGCTTGCCACGTATCGAAAAGGAAGATTCGACCATTGAAGC
The DNA here is from genome assembly GCF_907164915.1 of Impatiens glandulifera. Taxonomy (NCBI): domain Eukaryota; kingdom Viridiplantae; phylum Streptophyta; class Magnoliopsida; order Ericales; family Balsaminaceae; genus Impatiens; species Impatiens glandulifera. Next base: position 32,468,504 of record NC_061869.1, on the reverse strand, counting down.
TTTTCAAGAATATATTGTTGCCTAAGGATGAAGATGAAGAGAAGCATAAAACAAGACAGAAGCTGAAGCTTCCTCTCTCATTAAATGAAAAGATTTCTAGAAGCTTGATTTCTTGAATAAACTTACTCTCTCTCTAGATATTTCATTCTTAAGTGTATTTTGTAAATCACTACGTGAAGTTGAGTGATAATTTACTGGACTATTTGATAGTCATTAACAGTGTGTTGTAAGTTGAACAGAGGTTGTTCAGTTCATCAGAGTATTAGCTAGTCATCTAACTGTATTTGATTGAAAAGTATAGTGAATCCTTCTGGTGGTTGGAAGAAGGGGTGACGTAGGAGAGTTTGCTCCGAATATCCATAAACAATTTGCTGTGTTATTTACATTCTGTAATCTACTCCTTCTTTGGTTTTTAGCTTCAAACCTATGCAAACGTTTCCGCACTTGAATCGTTCAAGAGTTTGCAAAGGTTTGTGAAGAATAGAAAGAGATATTAATCCCTAACAGGATTTCTATCAAACTGTTTATCCGAAGTCGTCCACAATAGCCAGACCCCCGTCTCTATTGGTGCCGCCGATCCTAACATGCTTGCCACGTGTCCATCTAGAAGATTCGACCGTTGGTGATTGTCTTCTATATATAGATTCTCAAGGACAACGGTCGACGTACGAGTTTATCAGTGAACAACAAGTTTTACGAGTATATTGATTCTATAATCTTTACCTTCTATCAATCTCATAGTCTTGCACTTTCTGATCAGTGCATCTTCAAGTTCAAGAGCGAATCAAAATATGTCTAGCTGAGTTAAATTCTTAATCATTTTGTAAGTTTAAAAGAGCCTGTTATGTTCAACAGTTAGCTAGCCAGTAAACTGTATTTGATTCAAAAAAATAAAGTGAATCCTTCTGGTGGTTGGAAAAGGGGTGACGTAGGAGAGTTTTCTCCAAACATCCATAAACAAATTGTTGTGTCATTTATATTCTATCTTCTCTTCTTTCATTGGTTCTTATCTTCAAACCTTAGCAAACGTTTCCGCACTTGAATCGCTTTAAGAGTTTACAAGGGTTGTGAAGAATAGAAAGTGATATTAATCCATAACAGGATTTCTATCAAACCGTTTTCTAGAAGTTGTCATCAATAGTTAGACCTCCGTCTAGGGACGGATCTAGGAACTTGTATTGGGGTGGGCTTAAATTTTATGTATCAAAAGAAGACGTTATAGTATAATAATTAAATAAATTAAATTGTACCGAATTTTAAAACATAAAATTCATCTATAATAAAATATATATTTACATTTCTTAGATAAATCTCGTTCAATATAGAGTGTCAAAGAGTAGCAAAAAAATCATGCTCTATTTTATTGCGAAGTTCTGTCTTCACATTTTCATTATTGAAAATGATTGCTCGCTAGTAGTTATAGTGAAAATTATAAGAAAAATAGAAAACAAAATTGAGATGTTGTTACCTAGTAATATTAGTTCAACATAATAAAATCAAATCGGTTATAAATATAATAAAATTAATTAATACATAAATTATGAAGATGGATATTATGAAAAAAATTAGAAAAAAAAATGATGATATTTGTAAAGAATTATTACTGTTTTATTATTATCTTTTTTATTATTCTCATTTTATATTTACCTCATAACTTGAGGGACTTGTTTGTTTATTTTGTTAATACTTATAATGAGAAAGCTCTCAAAGAGCGAGTGTGGATTTTCTATTCTCTCAACATCTAAACTCTCTACTATTTTTCTAATCTCTCCATAATCTAATCTACAAAGCACTCAATTATTCTTCATTTATGCTGATTACATAAATTAAGAAGATAGATATTAGGGAAGAGAATTAGAAAAAAATTAATAATATTCTATCTCTTTTCAAATTAAAAAATTAAATAAAATTTTTTAAATAAAAATAATTAAATGATAAAAAATTAATAATATATTAAATTAGTGAAATAAAATTATGTCTAAATAAATTCCAAATAAAATGGAAAGTTAATTAATGATATGAAATTAAACTTATTATTATTATATATATATATATAAGTAGGCTATATATTATATATATGGTATAGTATTGGAAAGAAATAAGAAACATAGTGTTTGGATTTTGTTTTAATTATATACATACATAAAAATAATAATTAAGTGGTGGGCTTAAGCCCACCTCAGACCTACTATACATACGTCCCCTGCCCACATCTCTATTGATTACACTAATCCTTTAATATATATTGATATATGTTGGGTCAAATTATTTTGACTAAGTGTTGAAATAGTTTGACTATTGGGATTTTAATGATGAAATGATTTATGCGTTTTGATGCAGGTGTATCGAAATCAGATTTCATAAGACTTAGTTCTAATGAGGTTCATTAGACCGATTTGGCATTAGATACACAGAGTTAGACGTGCAGTCTAACTAGAGAAGTTAGACGTGTAGTCTAATGGATTTCGGAATTAGACATGTAGTCTAACTGGAGGAATTAGACGTGCAGTCTAACTCAGCGGAGTTAGACGTGCAGTCTAACTCAGCGGAGATAGACGTGCAGTCTAATGGAACTCGAAATTAGACGTGCAGTCTAACTCGGCGAAGTTAGACGTGCAAGTCTAATTGATTGTGAAAGTTAGACGTGGAGTCTAACTCCTTTATATTAGTCTGAAGTGGAACGGAATTAGACGTGCAGTCTAACTCGTGGAGTTAGACGTGCAGTCTAATAGAAAGAGAAAGTTAGACGTGTAGACTAACTCCTTCAGACGTAAGTCTAATCCCATTAGACTAGGTGGTTTAATGGATTCTACTCTTAGACGGGGACATTTGAATTCATTAGACGAGGTCGTCTAACTGAAATACGTCTAATGTTATGCTTAAGAAGTCTGCTTGAAGCTAGCACCCGCTTACCCACGTTCTATAGCTGTACGCTACTCCTTCTCCACTTTCTAGTGAAGATTAGTATGATATCTAGACGCAACCAACCAACGAATGCCACGTAAGAGAATATCTTTCACACTACTTGTTTTGCATATACATCCCTGAAGAATATTCGGCGCACTACTAGTTGGAGTACGGCCACGATCCTTATGCTCAGAACCTGCTGTTTACTATGGAGGCTTTCCAATGGAAGAGTGGCACGTATTATTCTGAAGATTCAACCGTTAGTCTCTGCCCATTATTTAACAAATCTCAAGGACAACGGACGAATAACAAGCTATATTTTCGATCAACTAAGAAATACTATCTGAGAAGAACTACTATGTAATCAATCCTTTGAATATTCAAGTTGTAAGCTGTTTTACTTATTGTACTGTGTGTGAATCAAGAGAGAAATAGAATCAAAAACACCTTTAGCTGAGTGATATTCTTCATCTTATAAGTTGAACAGAGTGTGTTCTGTTCAATAGTGAGCTAAGTGTGTGCAAACTGTATTTTGATTCAAATTATATTATATTGAATCCTTCCGTAGGAGTGTTTGCTCTGAACATCCATAAACAAACTGTTGTGTCTTTTCATTTCTGTCATCTTCACATTCTTCATCTTGAGCTTCAAACCTAAGTAAACAATTTTGCATTGATTCTGTTTCAAGTGTTTACAAGGGTTTGCGTAGAATAGAAAGCGAATTAAATCCCTAACAAGATTTCTTTCAAACCGTTTTTCATAAGCCTTCATCAACAGCCAGACCCTCGTCTCTATTGATAAAGTCGATCCTATCAATATATATATGATATATATATATATATTGATATATATATGATATATATATAGGGGTGTTCATAGGTTCGGTTATTCGAGTTTTTGATTCAGATGTTTTAATTTTTTATTTTTTTTAAGTTAATTCGAAAATCGAATTGATTTAAATAAATGCGAATACGGTGAATTCAAATTCGGTTCAAATTCGGTCGGATATTCGGTTCAGACCAAATATTGAACATTACTTACCCATAAGATAAAAAAATTCTTCAAATAGTTAACAAAATAAATAAGTTGTTAAAGAGATCTTATTTACATAAATTAAAAAAAAGTATAAATCACACAAAAAGCTTAGCGACTCAATGCCAATATTCGGCAATTGAACGATAAAAGTAAAACAATGTTGATGACGACAATATATGGTGGTAAAGAGATGATAATGACAATGGTGATATTACTAGTGAAATAGCTAAATAGGTGAATAATTTATATATTCTTAAAGTTAGAGATGAAGTGGGAAACTTAAAAGACCACAAAAGCTAATAAGGTGGATTGCTAGAAAAAATGGAAAGGAATGAGGGATTATGGATTTACTGAACTATTGGGCTGAATATTAAGAATCTAGTAAGAGGCCTATGATAATTTAATATATAATATGTAATAAATTATATAATTTAATGAATTCGGTATGCGGTTTGTTTTTCGAGTTGAAACCTAAACTCGAAAATTAAACCAAAAATCGTATTTGAATTCAAATCGGTTAAAAATTCAATTCGAAAACCAAAAATATAATTCAAATTCTGTTTATTCAAATTTGGTAAATTTGAATTCGGTCGGATATTCGGTTCAGACCAAATATGACATGTTTTCTTTTACTTGATGTTTGGATTACATGTATGTCTACACTGCAACCTTAGCCATTTGGATATCCATGAGATGTTCAAGCAAGATAAGATGTTATCTTTCAAGGACGATGACTTAGCCATAAAATTCATAATCAAACCAAAAGTTCAATGTCTCTTACTCTTCGAAGTGGAACAACAGAAAAACGAAGACAGTCTCGATAATAAAGAGATTTGACATTTCATTAGATGAATTCAACCGCAAACGAAGAAGACGAAATACCAAAGACTCAATTTTCATTTCATTGAACGTAAACTTTTTCTGATACTTTGCAAAACATTGTGTGCATTGTAAGGGGAGGACGGGGGTTGAATTTGTGTAAAAAATTATTTTGTTTACTACTAACCCACATTTAAATACTTTCATTTGAAAAAAAAACAGCGATTGGGAAAGTGTGCGCCTATTTCTCCTTATGTATGCATAAATTACGACACAGGTCGTCATACGATTGATGTGATTTATGTTCTGAACTTTTTCATAATTAACTAAAAATAATATCCACTAATTGAAAGCATAAAAAAAAGTCATGTAGATGATTAGGTTTCATGCACATAACATTTGTATTGCATATAGACATTAAAGGGTCATCACTCTATAAAACACGTTTATGCCATTTTTATTTTCCCTTCCTACAAGACAAGGATGATCATGTCATCTAGACGGAGATATTTCTCGATCCACACAACGATCATAAGAAACACAAGGACAAAATGGAAATTGTTTCTTCAAAGTCCTATATATTGGTATGCTCAATATCATAGATGTAACTCCTTTTTATTCATTCGAAGAAACTTTGAATTAATTTAAACAAATGGAGTAACTAGAAAAGCTAACCATATGACAAGAGAGTAATGCATTATGGATATACAAGCATGCGAAAAATGCTAACTCAATGTAAAAATTGAGTAAAGATGCACTCCATTGTTGGGAGGCCTGTTATAGATTCATGGAGCTTTCACGAACTATCATATGTATAAAAGATGATATCTCAAAGCAAATCAAGTATAAGAAGATTCTAAGGATAAATATGTGGTTCGTGATGGTCACCCCTATTCGTCGACTTCCAATCGAGGACATGATTCTTTTATCATAACCCACAACTTCAGAATCATAGAGCTCGGAAGAACATCAAATACAAGGACGAGAATACACATCACTCCTCAATATTTTATACACTAGTACGCTTAAAAAATTTGAAGTGACTTCATCATAACCTTTTGAAGAATCTATGATTCCATTCGAACAAAAGATGTATCTAGAACACCCAAATATGCAAATGGAATGATACATTACGGATTAGCAAGCATGCGAGAAATGTTAACTTAGTGTAAAAACCGAGAGATGATGCACTCCATCAATGAAAGGCCTATTATAGTTTTGTTGTGGCCCTAACAAGTTATTTGTAAGACATCTTAGAGCGGCTCAAGCAAGTGATGATGTCTGGTATAAATCTAAAGTCAATAATTGTTTTTTTTATTTGGGTTCAAGTAAGACATGATCCCTCAATTATAAACAATAATTCTAGAACCAAAGACCGCGACTACAAGTTAGACTATAAAACGATTCTTGTGGATAAGAATCACAACGTCTACTAAAGTTTGTGAGTCAAATATTCAAGGTAAATCCCAGTAGACGATGAAATACCTCCTGGAAAACTTGAACACAAACATAGGACATGATCTCTTGATCATAAGCAATGGCTTGAGGTCCCAATAATATTATTAAAGCTCAAACTCAAGAACAATTTACATGGATGAACATTCTCAATATCTACTCGAGCTAGTGATTCAAACATTCAAGCAAAAATACAGAATAAAATAAAAGATCTCTCAGACAATCTAAGGACACAATTCATTCCCATACTTGATTTATGGTACACTTGGAGGTCTAAAAATTTCATGAATGAATAATTTTCAAGTGATCGACTCTTCGTAGGATTGTATTTGCATATGCAAGAATTAACATAATTTGCATTAAAAATATTTGCATCAACAAACAAAAAAATGTTATGAAAATAATTATAACGACATGAACAAGAATAAAATCCTAGTTTTATGTTAATGGCACTAAAAAATAATGATGAATGAAAAATATTTATCCAAAAAAATAAATGTTAATAAAACTCTAGTTCTTATGCAATTTTCTAATAAATAACATCCTAATTCATACACAAGGGCATCTTAAAAAACAAATGAAAAAATTGAAAAACCGAATGATCTGATTCTTAACGAAAAGATACGTAAGAAACCTATTCACTAGGATCGATTATAATCTTCGTGTCTCTTTGTATAAAAAACAAATAAGAAGATATTCCTAATTTCAAAGAAATAAAAAAAATCCATATGTCAAAACTAGGGGGAATTCTTTGGAAAACATGAATAAAAGGTCGAACCCACAAAAATAAGAAAATAAAAACGAATGAATGTACTAAGTTTATCCCCAATAAAATGCCTTCTAAGTAACCCAGAAAACCCATATCCCGAGGAAAGCTTAAAATTCGAGAATTTCAACTTTATAAAATAAAATATTATATTAAAAGATTAATAATCCCTGACAGCTTTTGAAATTAATTATAAAAATAATTAATTTGGGTTCAAGTTAAAATAATCTTTAGAATCTGTGATATAATCCATGACAGCTTTTGTTATAATCAAATTAAAATTTTATTATTTGAAAATATGTGTTCAAATTAATATAAAAGATTATTTATTTGAAAGATTATATTTTAAAAATCAATGAAAAGGCATATGGTAACCCTCGGGAAAATCCCTCTCTAGTCCCGTAGCTTAGCATGTGTGTGATGACATGTGGTAATAAGGGGTGATCCGTGTTGGCTCGATGTTCGATGTGTTTCAACTTTGGTTTGTGCACTAGACATCTTTTTTTAAAATAAAAAATTATTTTTAAATATTTTAATAGTATCTAGGAGCTTTTAAAATTAACTAGGTAAAAATAATTAATTTTATTTAAATTTTAATAATTTGGGGACTTGTTATCATCAAATGATTATTTGATTGAAATTTGGTTTAAATTAATCGAGCATAATTAATTTAATAAAAGATTATTTATTTGAAAATAAACTTTTCAAAATATTTTAGTAAAATCAGTAAAATGTACGTGTATAAATGTATTTTATACCAGAGTTTCCATAAGGGGTTCGTTATTTGGTTACGCTCTAGAAAGGGAGTTCACACTATGTTATCCGCACTCATTCAAAACGATTTAATTTTTTAAAAGCCTAGCTATAAAAAAAATAGTTTATAACATATATTTTCTTTAATTAGTAGTTTAAGGGTCCTAAGCAAAGATAAGTTTAGATTACGTAAATAATTGTACAAATTTATTTAGAAATGTGTAAATGCGATTCCGTTTGTGTAAGATTGAGTACAAGACTTGAAGAATATCATAAAAGTATTAGAATTTTAAAATAAATTCAAAACGGGGCCTTAGTCAAAATATTTTTTGGAAAACATCCCGAAAATATTTTAATATCATTTTCTGACTTCTTGGAATTATTTGAAAATGAATTGAGGTTCCAAAATTACAAAAACAATTTTGGGTTTTGAAAAGTGGAACCAAATAGGCCTTAGGACCGGAGTACTAAGGCTTGGGTCCATTTTAACTGGTCTCGGACCGGATGGGCTCGGTCTAAACTGAAGGTGCTCTATATTGGGGCTCAGAATATTTGGTTGAAAGGACTAGATGGTTCGATCATAAGGTTCGGGAGGCTCTGTCCTGAACTTAGATTGTTAGGTCTTAGGTCTAAGAGTCTTAGTCCCAGATGTAGATTTCTCGATCGTGGGTCTTGGGAATCTCGGTCCTAGGTTAAAATCCTCTATCGGATTTCTCGGTCCTTGTTCAGGAATACCGGCCCTAGGGCTCAGTCCTAACTCAAGAAGAATACCTTGTCGTAGGAAGCTACTGTGCTCAACTGTTGTGGATCTAACAACAGTTCAGAGATTTCTGCATTAAGTCCGAGGAATCTCCGATATTCTGTGACAACACCAATGCGATTGCCATAAACTATAATTTGGTGTTTCATTCAAGGACCAAGGACATAGACATTAGATACCATTTTATTTGTGATCATGTGATGCAGAAATACATTTGGCTGAAATATGTCTCCACCAATCAGTAAGTGGCCAACATCTTCACCAAGCCACTCCAAGAGACTAAGTTTTCTTATATTAGAAATATTTTGGGTCTTGCAGACATTAACTAAATCTTTCTAAAAAGCGGAATGCATTTAGGGAGAACCTCCCTCTATTTTTTTTAAATATTCATATATCATTTGTTTTTTTTTTGAAAATTGGGCATGTACTAAGGGAGAAGCGTCTGCTTCTCAAAATAATTTCAATTCATTTGTTTTCATGAAAAACAGAGTATTTACTAAGGGAGAAGCATCTACTTCTCAAAATAATTTTATTCATTTGTTTTCATGAAAATCAGGCATGTTATTAGGGAGACATGTTCTTAGGGAGAAGCGTATGCTTCTCAACACATGCTCACTGCAGTTAATAAAGACAACATGCATACATTTAGGGAGAAGCCTTCTCTTCTCAAAGTGCTTTTAAATGCATAATAATTTTAAAAATTGTACATTTGAATAAAATTAGAGGGAAAATGACTTTATAAGTTACTTAAACAGATAAAACCGGACGACTTTCTCCCTTTGAAATTAATCTGATAATTCATCCAAAACAAATGTATATCAAACCTGATTGCTTAAGAAACTTGACACTTAAAACCGGTCGGTTATTTACAATTTGAAAAAATACTGGTCGGTTTGATTTTTCTTCAAATAAAGTAACTTGTCTAGTAAGTACAAGAAGTGTAGGCAGCTATTTTGATTAATTACATGAAAAGTCTCGACAGTATCATCTATGAATCAAAATGGGACAGTCGCCTAGTTTTTCATTATCCGTCTGAACATATTTCCTCTCGGAAATCAAATAGTCATACCTCAAACAACGTGAAGACTTTTTTCTCTCACCATTCAAACGGAAGACTAACATACCCATAACGGTTACTTTCACTCAATATAACTGTCATTTTCCTCTATCTAGTAGACCTTAGGATGAATCTTAAGAAATAATTTGTTTTTTCTATTTAAGTGTGCTTTATTTAAGAGAAAACTCACATATCTAGAACTTTTCAAATTCCTCTAAGTAAATCTAAGTTATATCCTCTTTCTACAAACTCTTCCACATTCAAAAAGACCCATTCCTTTCTTCAAAGATCTAGAAATGAGTCCAGCCCTTATTCATAACACTCTTCTTATTGACTTCGAATTTGTTCTATCCATCGGAGATGAAGAAATCACCTCCATGTTCAAATCTCTAGAGAAAATTTCTCGAGGATCGTCTTACTATTCATGATGACATAGTATATGAGTTCTTCAAAAATACTAGGGTGATTGAAGATACCCTTATTCTGTCCAAAGTCCAAGGAAAAGAATTCCTCCTCTCAGAAGAAGATTTTAAAGGGAAGCTGCGACTTTCCAACTGAAGCCTTTTCAGAATTTCCTCCGTCTCCTAGGGACATTATCTATGAATTGTCACTCTATTTCTCAAACTCCTCTAATCACGTCAAAACCCATGGAGTTAAGTCCCTCCTAAAGGCAGAATTCCAAATCCTCAAAGACATCATAGGCAAATCTATTATGGTCAAAGATTCCACCCATGTATACTCAATCCATTTAGAAGAAAGTTCCGAGCCTGGTGTAAGCTTCCTCCAATGCTGCTGATAAATTGGCTATGATAGTCGCAAATAAAATGTTCATTCCTACTCCTACATTTTCTCAAGGGATATTATATATCTGGATTGCTCCTAATAAACATTCTATTCTGGCAATCTGTTACGACTTATTTCGTAAGGTGTGTTTTGGGTTCAAGAATCAAGTTCTTGATCTATAGACCAGTGGAAATTATAGAATCAAAGGGCAGCAGAAGGTTTTCGATAGAGAATTTGGGGGGAGGGGATAGAAAAACCAAGGTGCGAAGAGAAATACCGTTGGTCTACACCAAACAGTCCATAGTAAATAATAATAGACGAATATGGCTGAAGTTCATATCTTCATTATGCTATTCATGCGGCCTTGGGGAAGAAAGATCATCCTTATATAGGTGATGTCTTGCCCCATAATATTCGGTTACAACAAATACTAGAAAATAACAGAATTCGATTTGTAAAATATAAAAGGAAAGCAAAACAAAATAATAATACAACAAATAGAAATCTGGCCCATGTGCACACTAAGACCGAGACCGGGTGCCGAGGAAGGTTGCTGGAATTTATTCTAGGACCGAGACCTTGATTTTAGACCCTAACAATATCTCCCCCTTCGAAATTCGTCGCCCTCGACGAAAAAGACCGTGGTCTGCCGAGTCTGCCGAGCCTCTAATGCGCATGCTCAATATTTTAACGAATTCGGTCGGACTTCAGCAAGTCCAGCAAGTGTCGGAGTCTTAGGACCGCATTTCTTAGAAGCCTTCGGTCTTCATGCTCCACAACCAGTCCTTCCTTCGGCCCAGCACGCCAAGTGCAACAAAAGGTTCATCTTTCTTCCGGACATACTTTAGAATGTCTTCAAACAACCAAGCCCAGTCCTTTATCCAGACCAGCAACACATGCGTAACAACATAGCCATGTCTTCCAACTACCTTCCTAGCTGGTGTTCGGTTGATGGGTTGCTTGGTGAGCCCTTTGATTATTTTTTGGAAATTTTCTGGAGCGTCTTCCAAAACAAGTGAAACACTTTGGCATTCGCTTTTACTCTTTATTTGTACCGTGGAAGCAATATTATGATTTTCCAAGGCCTTTTCTAGCTGGCTGCCTTGTATTATGTTGACCCGCGACCGAGGGGCACCTTGCTGGACCGAGAAAGTATGCAAGATAATGACACGTTCGTCCCTTGTCTCAAGCACCAAAGGTGGGTCATAAAAATCTGATTCTTGGACTGAAACTTGAACGAGTTCTTGAACTTCTTACTGATTAGCTGGGGCCATGAACAATCTGGATTTGCACCTATGATTGGGCTCCCATTTTGTGCTCGGCCAGACCGTGTTAACAATGCATGATTTGGGCAGCAGCGGCAGTTTGGCGTTGTACAAGGGCCTGCGACCGAATCGCAGCAAGAGATCTTTCTTGAATTTATGCCACGTCAATGCTTCCATATGGTTGCGATTCCGTAAATATGATTCATGCCACGTTCTTGCCTCTTTTGAAAAGTGAGTGCGGACAATGTCCAGCTTTGTGACATCATTTGTCTTGCTCTCCCTAAATATTTGCTCGGCAAATAAGAGCCAGCCCTCCAAATCAGTCCCATCAAATTCAGGAATATCAATATTTGTGAGCCAGGTTGGAGGAAGGTGGTAAGAAGCAATAACATGGGGTCGGGTAGGGGGATCTTGGTCATTATTAAACGCACTTTTTTCAATTGTTGTCAAGCTTTTTCCAGCAACATACTTTTTGTCCATATTTTGTTGAAAGGGATTGTGCAAGGCAGCCTGTTCGGTCAAGTGTTGTTGCAGGGCAGCATTCATGGATGCATATTGTTGGGTCAACCCTTCGAGTAGGGTCTTAAGATCATCCATCTTTGTTGCTATCAGGTTTCTTTCATTTGAGAATCGTCTTGCTCTGATACCAAGAATGTTACGACTTATTTCGTAAGGTGTGTTTTGGGTTCAAGAATCAAGTTCTTGATCTATAAGACTGGTGGAAATTCTACAATCAAAGGGCAGAGGAAGGTTTTCGATAGATAATTTGGGGGAAGGGGATAGAAGAACCAAGGTGCGAAGAGAAATACCGTTGGTCTACACCAAACAGTCCATAGTAAATAATAATAGACGAATAGGGCTGAAGTTCATATCTTCATTATTGTATTCATGCGGACTTGGGGAAGAAAGATCAGCCTTATATAGGTGATGTCTTGCCCCATAATATTCGGTTACAACAAATACTAGAAAATAACAGATTTCGGTTTGTAAAATAGAAAAGGAAAGAAAAACAAAATAATAATACAACAAACAGAAATCTGGCCCATGTGCACACTAGGACCGAGACCGGGTGCCGAGGAAGGTTGCTGGAATTTATTCTAGGACCGAGACCTTGATTTTAGACCCTAACACAATCCTAAGAGCTTCTCATCGTCTATTGCAATGAGAACAACAAGGCAGCTCGAAATTAGAGAATCGGTTCCAAAACCTCAATAGTTGAGGTGGTTGGAGCAGGAAATGGTGTTGTTGTCCCTATTTTTAACTCACCTCTTAACGTAACAACATAATCCCAGACCTCCATACAATTAATACTTGAACAAGCGGAGACTGACGCCTAGTTGAAAACTGATATATACAAGTCTTAGGTTAATCTCATACTAGAAATGAACGTTTGTGAAGCATTTCTAGACGCAACATAGGAAGAAAAATGGTCACATTTACTAAGATTGGAGGAGGCAGTATTCTCTATTGCTAAAACCAAATTTTTCTCTGAATCCATCTGACGTAGCGCTTTCGTAGAAGTTTATGCAATGGCAAGGCAATTTTTCCTTTAAAGGATGTCAATCGAACTTTGATTCGGCTGCTACCACAGCTAAATTAGATGTCGAGGTAATCAATCACCTAAAAGGGCTACTAGAAGAGTACATCTCCACAACCCTCAAGTATATGGATGGTGGTGCAACATCAAAGGAATCAAAAATTCCCCATCCGCGAACAGATCTAAATCATGTCGACCAAAATGAGACTCTAGACTTCATTGAAGAAAATAAGCAAAACCAAAACTCTATTTGTCAATAGGTATGAAAAATCGTTTTTATATGATTCCATCTAAAACCCTATTTCTTAATAGGAATCAAAAACTTGTTTGTTGACAAGTACCCGAGATCCTTCGTACATAATTCTCCAAAACCCTATCTGTTAATAAATGCGAGACATCGTTTTTATACGATTTAGTCTAAAACCCTATTTATTAAAAGGTATAAAAACATAGCTTGTTGAAAAGTACCCGAGATCATTCGTACATGATCCAACAAAACCATATCTATTGATAGATATGAGACATCGTTTTATACGATTCCGTATAAAACCATATTTGTTACTAGGTATCAAAACATTGTTTGTTGATAAGTACCCGAGATCAATCGTACAAAATTTGCCAAAATCGTCGATAACGATCATTTTTATACAATTTCGTTTTAAAACCCTATCTGTTGATAGGTATTTCAGCTAGGACCGAGAGGTCCGACTGAGAAATTATAGTCAGGACCAAGAGGTTCGACTGAGGAATTTTAAATAAGAACAAGAGGTCCGACCGAGGAATTTCAACAAGAACCTAAGATTTTTACATCCGACTCAGGATTCTAACCTAGACTGAGGAGTCTCGCACCCAACCAAGAATTTCGAAATCTAAGACCAATGAAGTTAGCTTAAAGATAAGTATAGATTGGTTATTTCCCTACCTCGACCGAGGATATTTCACCTATGATAAAAGTTCTTAGCCCCCAATCGATAAAAACACACCTAGAACCGAGGACACCAGTTTTAGGCATGTTTGATTGCACATTTAATTTATCGTACTAAAGTCTCCAATTGATTGATAAGTTTTAATTTATTAAGTTTTAAATAAATAAATTATCAAAATTATTCAATATTTTGAGTGGGCACATAAATGTTAGATTTTTATTGTTTAATATATTATTGAAAATGACTATAAAGATAATCAATAATATATGAAGAAATAACTTAAGCAACTATTTACAACTTTAATTAGTCAATAATATTTATAAAAATAAAATATTTTGTCAAATTAATATTATTTAATACTATATTTAATGTCATTAATTAAGAATACATTGAATAAGTTATTAATAATTTTTTAACTTAAATGATCAAATTACTGTTAGTTACATGTTAATTGTTACTCATTGTCATTTTTAATTTTTTGATTAATTATAAAATAAAATTAAAATAATTTAATTAACAAATAATTATTTATTATACTGAATTTTTTATTCATTATTAACTTACAATTTATTAAATTAAATTAAATTAAAATAAAATAAAATAAATAATTAAATAACAAAATTATAAATTATTTTAAGTAGACATAGATAACTTTTATTGGCCATATATTTATGTTTTTCTTAATATGGATAAAAATATTATTTGACTTTATTTTATAATATAATTAAATTTATTTATATAATTAAAATTTTAATAATTATTATAATAAGATTAATATATATAATAACATAAATTTTATTTAATATATATATTTATATTTCTGTGAATATGATTCATAATTTTCATTTTTGTTATAATTCATTTATTATTATTCTTAATAAGGTAATCACTAGAATTAGATTTTGATAATTTAATTATATATAAAATTAAAATTTATATATATATTGAAAATAATATTTTATTTTCAAACTCTAATGTATTTAAACGTTAATGTTTTTCACGTATTTTCCTCTTTAGGCGTCATCATCAGCAGTAGGTACTAGCATGTAAATATTGTTGTTACCATATTAAATACACAAAATATGTGAATGTCTAGGACCAGAAGAATATTTGTTAAAATAAAATGTTATACAACTAATTTTTAAAAGTTAAGGTTTTAGAGGATGAAGTGTAAAAGTTATTTCTCCAAACTCCAAACCAAACAAAACTCTAGTAAAAAATATGTTTATATACGTATATCTTTTATTAATTTTAAAAATCGACTCTTTTTCAAATAAATAATCTTTTAAATTAATATTTTTTTATTAATTAAAAATACATAATTTTCATAAATTACATTTTAATTTGTTTATTTCAAATCAAAATGATTATTTAAACTTGAATTAAAATTAATTATTTTATAATTAACTTCAAATTATCAGGATTTATTTAAATCTTTGAAAATTCTGTTTTATTATAAAATTTTCTAACACGCAGGTCGAGGTTAAAATTTTTTGAACCTTGAGATTTTTCGAGTAAAGGATTTTCTGGGAGTTAGAGACTTATAAATAAAATTGATTTTAATTTATAATACAACACATTAATATTTCTAATTTGATATTTTTTGAAATTATATTATATAATTATATATCTGATCCTTTCATAGACATAAATCCTAATAAACTACAGTATCATTAACAACTTTTATACTGCTCAATTTTCTTGTCTAGATAATTATAATCATGGTTGATATTTTTGTTTGTAATTATTCAAATATTATATTTAATTTTTAGAATTATAATAAATATAAATTATTTAGAAAAAAATAAAATTTGATTATCCAACTTTTTTTAGTTATTTAATATATATATATATATATATATATATATATATATATATATATATATTATTTCTTAAAACTTTATAAAAATAATTTTATATTTTCTTTTAAAAATATTATAAAAAAATCATTTTAAAGAAAGTTTATTGAGAATAATTCATTAAATATATTAAAAATAACTTCAATTTACTTTTTAAAAACTTTAAACATTTTTTATAACTATTAACATCATAATTGAAAATAAATTATTTTTGATTTTTATAACTTAATTATCCAATTAATGACCCTGTCACTTTTTAATTTGTTAATTAATTATAAAATAAAATCAAAATATTTTATTTTTATCAAAATATATTCTTATTATTATACATTAATAACAAACAACAATTTATCATACTAAAGTCTTCAATGGATTGGTAAGTTTTTATTTTTTTATGTTTTAAATAAATAAATTATCAAAATTATTCAATATTTTGAGGAACACACAAAAATTAGATTTTTATTGTTTAAATATTATAGAAAATCACTATAAAGGATAATATAAAATATAAAAAAAAAAAACTTCTTAAACAATTATTTACAACTTTAATCAGTCAATAATATTTAGGAAAACAAAACTTTTTTCAAATTAATATTATTTAATACTATATTTAATGTCATTAATTAAGAGTAAATTGAATAAGTTATTAATAATTATTTTAATTTAAATGATCAAATTAATGTTACTTACTATTACACACTGTCATTTTAATTTGTTAATTAATTATAAAATAATAATAAAATATTTTCATTAACAAATAATTATTTATTTTACTGAATTCTTTAATTCATTATTAACTTAAAATTTATTAAATTAAAATAAAATAATTAATAAAATTATCAATTATTTTAAGTAGGCATAAATAACTTTTATTTGCCACATATTTATGTTTTTCTTTATATAGCTAAAAATATTATTTGAATTTATTTTATAATATAATGAAATTTATTTATATAATTAATTTTTTAATAATTATTATAATAAAATTAATATATATAATAACACAAATTTTATTTAATATATATATATATATTGGTGTAAATATGATTCGTAATTTTTATTTTTGTTATAATTCATTTATTATTATTCTTAATATGGTAATCACTAAAATTATATTTTGATAATTTAATTATATGTAAGTTTAAATTTTTTATATATAGTAAAAATAATATTTTATTTTTAAATTCTAATGTCTTTAAAAGCTAAGTTTTTCACGTATTTTTCTCCTTAGTCAACATCATCAGCAATAGGTTCTAGTTTGTAAATATTATTGTTACCATATTAAATACACAAAATATGTGCATGTCTAAGACCGGAAGATTATTTGGTTAAAATAAAAAGTTATTCAACCAATTTTTAAAAAAGAAGATTTTAGAGGATGAAGTGTGAAAGTTATTTCTCCAAACTCCAAACCAAACAAAACTCTTGTAAAAATACGTTTATATAGATATACCTTTTATTGATTTTAAAAATTAATTGACGACTCTTTTTCAAATAAATAATTTTTTAAATTAATAATTTTTTATTAATTAAAAATACATAATTTTTATAAATTACATTTTAATTTGATTATTTCAAATTAATATGATTATTTAAACTTGAATTGAAATTAATTATTTTATAATTAACTTCAAATTATGAGGTTTTATTTAAATATTTTAAAATTCAGTTTTATTATAAAATTTTCTAACACGCAGTTCGAGGTTAAAAATTTTCGAACCTCGAGATTTTCTGAGTAAATGATTTTTTTGGGAGTTAGAGACATATAAATAAAATTGATTTTAATTTATTGTACAACACATTAATATTTGTAATTTAACATTTTTTGAAATTATATTATATAATTATATATCTGATTCTTTCATAGACATAAATCCTAATAAGCTACAATATCGTTAACAACTTCTATACTGCTCAATTTTCTTGTCTAGAACTCTAGATAATTATAATTATGGTCGATATTTTTGTTTGTAATTATCCAAATATTCTATTTAATTTTTAGAATTACAATAAACATAAATTATTTTTAACAAAACAAAATTTGATTATCCTACGTTTTTTAGTTATTTGAAATATATATATATATATATTATTCCTTCAAACTTTAGAAAAATTATTTTCTATTTTATTTTAAAAATATTACAAAAAAATCATTTTAAAGAAAGTTTATTGAGAATAATTCATTAAATGTATTAAAAACAACTTAAATTTACTTTTTAAAAACTTTAAATATTTATTAAAACTATTAAAATCATAATTATGAATAAAACTCATATTTTATTTCTGATTTTTATAACTTAATAATCCAATTAATGACCCTATCACTTTTTAATTTATTAATTAATTATAAAATAAAATAAAAATTATTTTTACCAAAATATATTCTTATTATAATACATTAATAACAATTAACAATTTAACGTACTCAAGTCACCAATTGATTGATAAGTTTTAATTTATTATGTTTTAAATAAATAAATTATCAAAATTATCCAATATTTTGAATGGGCACACAAAAGTTAGATTTTTATTGTTTAATATATTATAGAAAATGACTATAAAGGATAATCAAAAATATGTGAAGAAATAACTTCTTAAGCAACTATTTACAATTTTAATAAGTCAATAATATATATGACAATAAAATATTTTGTCAAATTAATATTATTTAATATTATAGTTAATGTCATTAATTAAGAATAAATTGAATAAGTTATTGATAATTTTTTAACTTAAATGATCAATGTACTGTTACTTGTTAATTGTTACTCATTGTCATTGTCATTTTTAATTTTTTTGACTAATTATGAAATAAAATTAAAATAATTTAATTAACAAATAATTATTTATTATACTGAATTTTTTAATTCATTATTAACTTAAAATTTGTTAAATTAAATTAAAATAAAATAAAATAAATAAATAAATAACAAAATTATCAATTATTTTAGGTAGGCATGGATAACTTTTATTGGCCACATATTTAAGTTTTTCTTAAGGATAAAAATATTATTTGACTTTATTTTATAATATAATAAATTTCTTTATAAAATTAAAATTTTAATAATTAAAATAATAAGATTAATATATAATAACATAAATTTTATTTAATATATATATTTATATTGGTGTGAATATGATTCGTAATTTTTATTTTTGTTATAATTTATTTATTATTATTCTTAATATGGTACATCACTAAAATTAGATTTTAATAATTTATTATATTTAAATTTAAAATTTATATATATAGTAAAAATAATATTTTATTTTTAAACTTTAATGTATTTAAACGTTAATGTTTTTCACGTATTTTCCTCCCTAGTCGTCATCATCAGCAATAAGTATTAGAATGTAAATATTGTTGTTACCATATTAAATACACAAAATATATGAATGTCTAGGACCGGAAAAATATTTGGTTAAAATAATACTTTAAACAACCAATTTTTAAAAGTCAAAATTTTAGAGGATGAAGTGTGAAATTTATTTCTCTAGTAAATAATACGTTTATATACCTATACCTTTTATTGATTTTAAAAATTAATTGACGACTTTTTTTCAAATAAATAATCTTTTAAATGAATAATTTTTTATTAATTAAAAATACATAATTTTTATAAATTACATTTTAATTTGATTATTTCAAATCAAAATGATTATTTAAACTTGAATTGAAATTAATTATTTTATAATTAATTTTAAATTATCAGGATTTATTTAAATCTTTTAAAATTCTGTTTTATTATAAAATTTTCTAACACGCAGGTCGAGGTTAAAATTTTTTGAACCTCGAGATTTTCCGAATCTGGGACTTAGAGACTTATAAATAAAATTGATTTTAATTTATTATACAACACATTAATATTTTTAATTTGAATTTTTTTAAAATTATATTATATAATTATATATGTGATCCTTTCATAGACATAAATCCTAATAAACTCAATTTTCTTGTCTAGAATTCTAGATAATTATAATTATGGTTAATATTTTTGTTTGTAACTATCCAAATATTCTATTTAATTTTTAGAATTACAATAAATATAAATTATTTTGAACAAAACAAAATTTCATTATCCTACTTTTTTAAGTTATTTAAAATATATATATATATATATATTATTCCTTAAAACTTTAGAAAATTAATTTTATGTTTTATTTTAAAAATGTTATAAAAAAATTATTTTAATGAAAGTTTATTGAGAATAATTCATTACAACAGTAAACGAAAGGGTTATATCTTTTGATGAGGCGTCTTATGCAGAGTTCTTTGAACTTCCATCAGAGGGACACACGTTCAATCTTCATCTTCCAGCAGAAACTATCACAAAAATGAAAACTGCATTTTCGGTCGACGGTTCGGAAATCAGGATAAATGGGAGTAAGAAAGTTCTTATTGCGAAGGCTCTACAAGGAAGAGCTTGTTCATTTCATCTCTATAGTCAGAATCAATTTGACTATATGAAGGTTATCTCTAAGGGTATTCAAGTGAACCGGGCTTCGACAATCTTTTCTAATCTGTGTAGGTATATTGACTCTAAAAACAAAGAGAGTGTGAGTTTTTCTGCCCAACTCAGCCGATTTCTAGAACATTTAGGGGGTTCCTATGGGAGAAAGAGAGGTTATTCATACTAGTCGTGTGTTCAACATCTTTACCATTCACAACACCCTCACAAGAATGAAGAACTCAAAGGAGTCCTTCTCTTGCGCGTCTAGCCAACAGACTGGTGGAAGATCCGTCACTCGTTCCAAGCAACCAACCACTTCTATTCTATCTACGGGGGGTAAAAGAGCAAGAACCATAAACGAATCAAAGGCTAATTCTAATAGCCAATAGAGTTCCTCGAAGAAAGATTTTGGGGTGGTCGATTCCTGAACAAATCAAGGTCCCTCTGCACTTGCAGCCATTCCGATGTCTCCTCTTTCTCCTTCCGCCAGCCAGTTGAAAAATCCGACGAATTCTTCCGTTTTAAAAGGTGATAAGTTAAAGACGCCTAGGGCGTCTAAGTCATCCAAAGCTTCCTCGAAGGTAACCCCTCCTTTCTCTCTGCCCGAAGTGCCTAAGTTTAGTGTTCCTTTGTTGGAACAACTTGAATCTACTTCTGTTCCTATATTGGAACATGCTGTCGGGCCAACTATTGAGCTAGTTGGTCCAAATGTTGAAATTATTGACAGAATTCAGTCTTTGTCCGCCCAAATGAACCAGTAGCTGGTGAAGCTACTGTTACTGCCAAAAGAGAGTAGGGTGTTGTACCCACTCCTATTGTTGTAACAACATCTGAATAGGCTCCCATTTTGCCAAATGTCGAGCCACCATTATCTAAAAATGTTCCAGAAAAGTACATTGTCGTTGGAAAATGAGTCCAGTCTAACGATTTGTCAAGGCATTTTTCCAAGCCTTTAACTACTCACAAAATTATGAGAGCCACCAGGGGTGTTGCTAGCATAACTATCAGTGAACCAATGCCAACTCCTAAACCTGTTGAGGTTATTGGAAAGGGTAAGGCTATCGCGACCGAATCAAATGAGGAAGTTGTACAGGCAACTTGCATTGTCAACCTAATGTGGGATCAAGCCAATGTGAAAGCTGCTGTGAAGATTAACATCTTCGATACCTGTGTTATGAACAAAGTGTCAAATAAGTATGATCAGGTTATCAAAGGAAAATGTGTAAGCGAGAAATGGTTGAAGCTGGTCAACGTAGAGAAACGAGTCCTAAAATAGGCTAAAACCTTTGAGGTCTATGAAGCTCTCAGTAGGAAAGAACTGGTAGAAGCAAATCTTAGAGATCGATCTTTTTTTCCTGTGCTCGAAGAAAGAAAAGCAAACTTCAATCCAATGGAAAGAAATTTTGATGTAAAAGAAAATGAATTAAAGAGACTTGATCAAATTATGCAAAACTATAGCTCAATTATCCTCAGATATGTTCACGATGCCAACTGTTCAGGAGTGAATTCATTTGGTAATTCTTCAGATGAAGATGAGCCGATGCAACTCTCTAAGGATAATGACTTGATCTTACCAGAAGATGAGCAAGATGCTACTAACCTTATTGAACTGGGGAATGTGTCTGTTGAAGAAAAACTCCTTATGGCTCAGCCCAGTATTGATCAGACTCAGGATCCCGTTCAACATGATCCAATCATTGAAGAAGAGGAGAATAATGCTGAACTTATTCAAACAACGGTTCAGGAATTACATGTGCTTGAATCCGCTGTTCTAGAAATAGAGAAATCTCCAGCGAAAGAGGCTGAAGCTATTCAGCCTATTGAAAGCACGATCTGAAGAGGAACCCTCGAAAGAAAAAGAATCTGATAAGAGTTCTTCCGCTGAGGGGGAATAAGAAAATAATGATAATTCGTCATAAGGTCTACCGATTTCGCAATGCTTCATTCCCGACTCACCATCTCCACGATCCTCTCTTGAAATAACAGCCGTGAATATCTTTGAGAAGGTTGTTGATCTACCTCTTCATTACGAAGGACCTTCTGGAAAAATTCTCAAGGTGTTTTAAGACATTCTCAGGGATGAAGAAAAGTCTAAGGATGCTTCTGAGGCAGATGAACCAGATTAGCTATGCAGGTTCATACTCATGTTAGTCCCATTCAAACAGCTCCTGCCAACTCTCAAGAAGTGTCATCTACTGAAGAAACCTCCCTTGGAGTGGCAAAGCTTTAAAGTCTATGGCGGAGATGATGAGCACTCTTCAGAAGAATATGCTGGATATGCAAGTCCAGAATGATGAATCTTGAGAAGGGTCATAGATCAAACAAGAAAGAATTCTCTTCTTTTCTTGTAACTCAAAAAGAATTGGAGAAGACTATGGAGATAAACACGTATGAGATCAACATCATCAACAAAACATATTCCAAATTCGAAAAAAACTTCTTCAAAAGACAATCTGAAAGGTTTGAGTGTGAAAGAGAATTTAACCTAGATCTTCATCAGGAAGTTATGGCTAGAATGAATCTTGTTCAAGGTCAAATGGTTGAGTTAACCAATCATATGAATAGAGTCGACGCTGAACGTATGGAACAAGCTGATTCCTTTGCCAGATCAATTCAAGCCGTGGTAAATGCTGAAGCTGCCCTGAAAAAGAGAAAAACCTTATTGCCCTTGATGCTGATAATGTTAAAAAGGGGAAAGGAAGCTCAAGAGGAGGTGGAAGCAGTAGCTTAAGAGGAGGTGCTTCGACAAGCACCAAATCAAAAAGAAAAGTCGTTGATGAAGGAGCTTGCAGACTGACCAAAAAAGGTGGAGGTCGTGGTGGTAACCGAGGTGGCGGAAGTGGTGGAAGAGGTGGTCGTGCTCCCAGTGGTGGTCGTGCTCTCCCTCAATTTCGCAACCTACTAACTAGTGAAGAGCTTGCTTATCTAAACGTGAAAGGGAAGAACAATAATCTATTTTTTTAAAATTATTTTTGTTGGTTTCTGAACATGGTTTTTGGAATTTGGTTTTTGTAACATACACTTGAAGTTTGTGAACAAATACATTTTCACTTTAATTTGATGGGTTCTTCTCTTATCTTATTAATTGTGCAAAGTTTTAACATCATCAAAAAGGGGGAAATTGTTGAGTTAAATTAGTTTGACTAACGATATTTTAATAATGTATTAGTAAACATTGATTAAGAATGAAGCTAAGCCGTCTAATTGTTTTTATGCAGGTGCATCAAAATATGCTATGTTAGACTTGGTTTGTAACAGGCTAATTAGACGTGTTTCTAGTTAGACGTGTAGTCTAACAGATACGTAGTTAGACGTGTACTCTAACAGATACATTGTTAGACGTGCAACCTAACAAATACGTAGTTAGACGTGCAGCATAACAGATACGTAGTTAGACGTGCAACCTAATAGATACGTAGTTAGACATGCAGCCTAACAAATACGTTGTTAGACGTGCAGCGTAACAGATACGTAGTTAAACATATAGTGTAACAGATATGTAGTTAGACGTGTAGCCTAACTGTTACGATCTAGGTCACGGCTGGGAGACCGGGGTTGGCCGGTTATCGCGTCTCACGCAAAGGGTGGTGATTAATCCGGTTAAAGATTAATACTGGAGTTTCAATACTACACAAACTGTCACAAACCCTTGAACCGAGTTCAAGCGCAGAAGTGGTTTGTTTCAGGTTGAAGCAGCACTCACACGAGATAGGCAGGACTGGATTTGAATAAGACAGGTTTGGAGATTGCTGGGTCGGTTTTGGAACTTAGTAATTCGGTTTGAGCAGTATTAGTAGATTAGTGCAGATCGGTTATAGAGTAAATCAGGCAGAAAGTAAATAACAAGACATGTTTTTATGGATGTTCGGAGATAAAACTCCTACGTCACCCTTTCCTCTCGAAACCGCGAGAAGGATATTCACTAAGGTATACAAACACAATCCGATCGAGACTTATTTCCTGCTCGATAACACACGTACAATTTTAACCGAAATTGTAGAATACACTTTCAAATAAGCGCTTAAGCTTTCTAGAGATAGAACACAATACTTTACTTAGGCTGTAGAAAATTCAGAACTTGTAACCCGCATTTATTCCTCTTCAGCTCCTTCTTTTATAGGTGAAATGTGTCAACGATCACATTTCATTTCCTTGAATCTGATTGGTTGAGCAGAGGTTCATTGATTCAGACCTGGCGGTCTAGTCTTCAGACCTGGCGGTCTAGTCTTCCAGTGTGTAGGTCAAACCGGCTAGGTTTGTCTTTTACTCTATATGGCAACTGTCGGTTGGACAGTTGTCTGTACTTGGAAGATTGCCTTTCTGATTTATCCTTAAGTAGAAAGATCTTGTAGAACGGTCTTCTACAGCCTGCACACTTTCCTCAGACTTGTATGAATATGACAATATTCAGTCTATTCCTTCGGTATCATTCTCAACAGATACCCGAAGTGTCTTTTTATGCTGGTCGGTTATTTATGTTAACCGGATGACTTCCGATTTTTCCATGGCTTCTAATTGACCGACTGTTTAATCGATTCTGGCCTTCTGATTTGACCGATCTTGACTTTCTTGTGCGGTCATGTTTCTGGTCGGTTTAATTTCTTGACCGGTTGAGTTTCTTAACCGGTTGAGTAATTTGACCGGTTGAGTTCTTTGCCTGTTCCTGCACAAGGAATTTGTTTTTGTTAAGTTTTATTTAACCGATCTAATTTTATCTAACAATTTCTCCCTTTTTGATTATTTTATTTAAAATATTCAAAATCATGTAAGAATGCAAATGTAGGCCGGTTTTGTTTTTAAGAATTTTATTTGGCCGGATTTTTGGAACCTGACTTGGGAGAATTTTTCGAAAAATTTTGGAAAATTTTGAGAAAAATTTCGGAAAATTTCGGAAAATTTTGAGAAAAATTTTGAAAATTTTTATCTTTTATCTTATCAATTTCTCCCTTTTTGATTATTTTATTTAAAATATTCAAAATCATGTAAGAATACAAATGTAGACCGGTTTCCAAAAATCACTTTATATTTATAAGAAATATGCTAAGGCAAAATACTATATATATGATAACCGAAATAAACATAAGTAAAGATAGTAAATAAAGCCCTTATTTCTTCGATCTGGACGGCAAGAAAAGGTCCAGCAGTTCATCGTCTGAATTTCCCTTGTCCGCTTGAGCCGACTTTGAAGAGGGACCTTGACCGCCTGAGGTGCCGGTGTGAGGAGAGAACGGTTGACCGATCATTCTGATTGGAACCGCATTTAAAACCTGCTGTCTTCTGAGTTACAGCTGGACATCTTCTTCGAAATTATCCTCGGCTTGCAAAACCGGGTTGGGTGGAGGGTCAACAATCGTCTTAGTGACTCTGTCCAGTAGTCTAGTGATTTGCGCCTTTCTCGAAGTCGTTTTCCTTTTACGTGTGACCGGAACCTAAGAGGAAGCAACCGCTTGGGACTTCTTGTGAGCCTTGGCAAAATTGTTGTATGTTTCTTGTTGAGCCGGCTTGGGCACTTGATTGTGCTAGGTCCTCCTCGACCTCTGTCAACTTTTGATCGGTCTTTTCTTGAGACCGTTCCCAATCGGCTACTTTTTGGCTGACCGAAGCGAGGTCATCCACCAACTTCGGAGTCATATCTTCCAATGCTTTGGTTCGCTCAAGATGACTGCCGTACATTTGATCTGTATTACCGTAGTTCGTTTCAACTGACGTGATCCTCTTGACCGCCTTGCCAAGATCATCCTTTGTTGTCTCGGCTATCGTGACTGCTTGAACCGCGGTTTTCTTTAATTTCTTCTTCCATGGCCGAACCGCGTCGTTGACAAATTCTTCAATGAGAGTTTTGACCCTCTCTTCCGTAATGGTCGGTTCTAAATCCCCGGCTTGAGCAGATGCTCGATTGTCGGTGAGAGGTGTCTCTGTCCTGACGTCGGTCATGTTGATAGTCTGATCCGATGGAGGAGAGGCTATCTCTTTATCGATCGGGTTCTGACCGCCATCATCCCTAGGAGAGGATTTGGATGAATTTGACGTTTCATGATGAACAGGCTCCGTTTCGAGCCGCGCCACCTCCTCGGCCATCTCCCTTTCCTTGACCGTAAGCAGTTCGATCACCAATAGTTGAAGCTGAGCGTTCGGTGTCCCCAGAGTATACTTTTCTTGGAGACGTTGAATGTGCTCGGTGAGCCGTTGTAACCGAGCACGCGGTTCTACTATTGCGTATCGGTCTAAGGCGGTGTTGACATCTTGAGCCTTTGTGAGGTTTATGACCTCCTCCTCTATCTCCATCAACTTTTTGAATTTTTGTCCAACGGTTAGACCCGGTAGCATTTGTTTGTAGAATAATTGATGTCGGTGCCGGATCCATTGACAGAAAACTTCGGACACCTCGCGAGCTTGCTGATGGATTTCGTCCATGATTCTGCTCACGAGATTCTCGGCCATCTCCTGGGTGTTGTCGTCAGCGTGAACATCTTCTTTCCCAAGGCCGTCTGCACCGGTATCAGCATTGTCAAGACTGACCGATTGTTCCTCGACTATCGGTCCTTTCCCTTTACCGGACTGATCTTCTCCGGTATTTTGTGAAAAGGCTTGGTCAGAACTTGATGCCGAATCTTCATCATTGGGGGTTTCGGACCGCGGATCAGCCGATCCGGTTGATTGTCTAACTTTCTTACTTCCAGATTTTTCTTTGACCGGAGCCGCTCTCTTAGCGGTTGCCTTCTTCCTTCGGCCACCTGTAGAACCGGAGGCCTTTCTTTTGTTGTTCCTCTCCTTGAATTGCTTAGACTTTATTATTTTGTTGGATGAGAGGTGGACGCCAGGACCGGTGTTGATGTTGAGATGGCGCATAATTTTCCCAAATGGGATGGCGTATCCCCATGACTGGGTGGAAGCCGGATCCACCATTTCACATAGGTTGTTGAAAACAACCTTAGCCCAGTTTATTCTGATGCCGTTGACTAAACCGGCAAGCATCTTAATCTTCGCCCGGGTGAGACTGTCATAGTTTCCCCTCTTGCTTGGACTGATTTTGTGAAAATATCACATAGCGGTCTATACTCCGGTCGAAGAGATGATTTCTTCCCGGAGATCTCGATAGGAACCGCGGTTTCCGAGAGAACCTGGCAAGCTGCCTCGAAGGACTCTCCATCTAAAGCCACCGAGAAGTTGCTTCCTTCGGATGGTAGTTGTAGGATTTCAGTGACCAACTCTTCTGTCAGTTCGAGCTGCTGACAGCCGATGTTTGCAGTTATTGATCTTCCGGTGAGAGATGCGGTTTGGAATAATTCGTTAACCGCTTCCTAGTATAGAATAAATGGACCGCCTAGAATGTATTCGAGGCCGGACTCGGAGATCCGGGATAAGACTTGCTTTGCCGGAGCCGAACCGTTTGCCCGAATTTCCTAGAAGTCGACTTGGATGATATGTTTGAATAGTACAGAATCACGACCCATTCTGGATAATCGAACCGAAAGAGCAAGAGAATAGGGATTTTTAGAGTTCGAGGAAGTTGAGAGCTAGAGAGAGAAAGCCGATTCGCATAAGAATGAAATGAAATGACTAAGGACCCTATTTATAGTTACGGTTTGGAATTCCAACCGTCGCGAACCATCCCATTACTTTTAGGCGGGAATTTTCCCTCCAAAAGTAGTGAGCGGGAAACCATGGGCGGCAAACCGAAGGCGGGAAAGCCATAGGCGGGAAAAGAGAGGCAAGAAACCATGGCCGGGAAATTTCCTTCCGAAGATTTTGATCGGACTTTTGATTTCAGTTATTTTAACCTTCGATGAAGAGGTTCTTCTTGAAACCGTTTATTAAATGATGCGATTTAGTAACCGCGATGATGCGGTTTTCTAAGTTTGATCAGAATTATATAATGAAGTAATTTATCGATATTAACCGGTTTGTTAGATTAATGTTTCAGTATTGCGATTTTGACCCGGTTAACAAACTTAAAGATTAGATATGCATTGAAAAGAAGGATACAAGATAAAAACCGATTCATTGATCGGTTTAGAATACATAAGAAATGAAATTACAACCTATGTAATGACTATTTTGGAGAGCTTGTCCTCCACCCCATCCATATCAAGAACATTCGAAGGGGATGCCGGTGTATCCGGTCCAAATTCTGGACGGTACTTAAGAAAGATCTGGCTTAGGTGAGGAGCGTAACCGAGACCTCTCTTGGTCTCCACCATAGTCCTCAGATTTTGGAAAATGACCGATGACCAATTGATAGGCGTATTGCTAACAATGTAGGTCATCATGTCAAACATTCTCTTAGAGTAGCGTTGGTTCGGAGATTGGCAAATAATGGATCGGTTGACAATCTCGTGGAGGAGTTGGATGTGGTGGGCAAGGTGGGTTTTCAGCCCGTAGTACTCCACCGGTACATCAGTTCCGGAGAACATTTCTGAATAATCGGTTGCTGCACTTCCCACCTGGGTTGGGAAGTCAGAAAACCCTTCTGTGGGCAGATTGAACGTTTGAGCAAATTCGTTTTCATCCAGCCAGAAGGTGTGGTCTCTCACAGTGGAAACAATGAAATTTCCTCTTATAGAGGCATTTCTGAAGAAGTTGATGACGTCTGGAAGGAGTATGGGTCCAGATTCTTCGAGAAAAGTGCGAAGACCGGTGTTGATCACGGACTCAAACATGAGTTCCTTGGTTTCCAGATCCCAGTGGTTCATGCAAGAGTCGAAATCGATGCTCAAGAAGTTTCTTAGAGTTCGGCTCGGCATGATTGCAAATTTTTCCAAGAAAGAGGAAGTTCAAGAATTTTTGTTTTGAATAGTGTTAAGTTGATAAGGATGGGGGTTCCTTATATAGATCCGAATTTGGAGGGAAAATATCAGCATTTAATGTTGAAGATCAGTTTTGTCTTATTAATGAGGAGAATATTTATGTTTCCAAAATTCCTTGGGAAGGAGTTACTTTTGACCGGTTACGGAGCTCGAGGTAAGGAATCTAGTTCAAAAGGAACCA
Organism: Impatiens glandulifera; assembly: GCF_907164915.1. Classification (NCBI taxonomy): domain Eukaryota; kingdom Viridiplantae; phylum Streptophyta; class Magnoliopsida; order Ericales; family Balsaminaceae; genus Impatiens; species Impatiens glandulifera. Next base: position 32,439,143 of record NC_061869.1, on the reverse strand, counting down.
AGTTAGTTGGATAGCAATTACTCATGTAGTTGGAAGTTGAAAGTTACTTTTCATTAATGACGGATACTACAAGAAACCGAAAAAGTGACTGATTAAAACCGAAGATAACATAAGCCAAGCCGAAATGATCATAATAGAGTTGAAACGAGATACAACCGGTGCGTACAGCAAAATGACCGGTTGTAAGAAGGAGTGACTTAGTATCCGTTGGAGTTAGCGCGGTCGTTGGAATTGATGTGGCGGTTCCTCCTTTTCCAAGCTTTCTCAAACCGCTCATAGAATGAGTCGGTGACCTCTTTGGTGATTACCTGGGCCTTGTTCAACCCTTCGCCTGGACAGAGTGGAACTCCAAGCTCTAAAAGTAGACATCTTATCTGAGGAACGAGACCGATTGCCCGAGTGCCGATCATCCAAATGTGGACGTCGAACAACACTCTTGACCAATTGACTGGCGTACCCGTGGTTATTGCGGTTATCATGTTAAAAGCTGCGGTACAATAAGTGTTGATCACGTCCCTTCCTAGGATGCCTCGACCGATGACATCGTTGAGAAGCTGGTACTCAACTCTCAACAGTGATTTGGCACCGTGGTCATTAACCAGGTGGTCTGACCGAGCAAAACTTAAGGCGATTTTGGCCTTTAGTTCAGCCGGAACGTTTAGGTCGGTGAGTCCTTGCTTCGGAAGGTCGAAGCATCTAGCAAAATCACTTTCTGTGAAATCGAACACAGTTCCTCCCACCTTGGACTGAATGTGAGTGTCAAAATGAGGAGTACCTCGAAAAACCCTGGCATTGTAAAAGAATTCCAAGACAGATTCCGGAAAGATGACATGTTTGTCATCTAGAAAGTGTTTGAGACCGATGTCTTCAAGTGACTTAATCATCTTGAAGACTTCATAATGCTCAGTGCCTTGAGTAGAATCGAAATCCACTTGAAGGATGTTTGGAAACTGAGACATTTTGTCTTAGTAAGAGAATGAGTTGTAACTTGTGATTGTTTTGTTTAAGGTTTGCCTAACTTATATATTAGTGGAGGGATGATCTTATTATCCAGTGTGTTGCAGGTAATGATGTCTATTATCCATATGATAAAGCATTTTGCATGAAATAAGCATGTCTACAACCTAGGATGTGGGTCATAGACCTGGACGGTGAAAGATATCGTATCTTCACGTCTTTTGAGGTATGACGGATTTTACTTTGAAAAGGTAATTTTTCAGAACAGATAAGTTTAAACACAGATAATTATTCCACTTTTGTTTGGAGGCCAAATAATCCGAAATAAACTATTTCCAAACCGGTCAGTTATTAGTCATTCGTCCCGATGCAGTTATTTGGTGCATGAACTAAGTAACCGGTCTGTTTACTCTAACTGATAGACAAAACGGTTCTTCCATAGATACCGTGGGAAATTTGGAATCCGACAATTTAGGAGGAACTACCGGTTTTTTCTGTCCGAACCGATCTCCCTTTTAAGCATTTTTAGGAATAAGTTGATTAATATCGGTCAAACCGAGTGTGAGTCTGAATTGAGAAAACTTAGCTTCCTGTAGAGGCTTTGTGAAGATATCGGCTACTTGTTGATCTGTCGATACGTATTCCAGTCGGATATGCTTCAGCATGACATGTTCCCGAATGAAGTGGTGCCTTATGTCAATGTGCTTGGTTCTAGAATGTAGAACTGGATTGTAGGTGATTGCTATGGAACTTGTGTTATCACAGAAAATTGAAGACTCTTCGGCTGTGATACCGAAATCCTTCAATTGTTGTTGGATCCAAAGAAGTTGTGAACAACAACTTCCGGCTGTCAGGTATTCAGCTTCTGCGGTTGACGTGGCAACAGATGTCTGTTTCTTGCTGTGCCATGAAACAAGCCGATCACCTAGGAATTGGCATGTTCCGCTGGTGCTTTTTCTATCAACCTTGCAACCTGCATAATCTGCATCTGAGTAACTTGTGAGGTTAAAGGATGAATCCTTTGGATACCACAGGCCGACTTCAGGAGTTCCCTTTAGGTATTTCAAGATTCGCTTTGCGGCTGTGTAGTGAGACTGTTTTGGATTGGCCTGGAATCTTCCACACACACCGACCGCAAATAGTATATCCGGTCTACTTGCTGCCAGGTATAGAAGAGAACCGATGATTCCTCGGTAAGCTGTCAGGTCTACTACTTGACCGTCATCATCCTTGTCCAGTTTGACCGATGAGCTCATTGGAGTAGCGGCTGAGGAGCACGTGTCCATCCCAAATTTCTTTAGAAGTTCCTTAGTATACTTGGGTTGGCTTATTAAAGTTCCTTCTTCGAGTTTCTTAACTTGAAGACCTAGGAAGAAACTTAATTCTCCCATCATACTCATTTCAAATTTGTTAGTCATCAGGGTTGAGAATTTATCACATAGCTTAGGATCGGTTGAACCGAAGATGATATCATCTACATATATTTGAACAAGTAGGATATGTTCCTTTTTCTCAAACTTAAATAATGTTTTGTCCACCGAACCGATGGTGAAATCATGTTGTAACAAGAATGTTGTTAGTGTGTCATACTAGGCTCTAGGAGCTTGCTTTAGACCGTATAAAGCTTTGTTTAACCGGTATACATGGTTGGGCAGGTCAGCATTTTTGAAACCGGGTGGTTGTTCAACATATACTTCTTCACGTAGGTCACCATTCAAAAATGCACTTTTAACATCCATTTGAAAAACTTTACAGTTTTTGAATGCAGCAAATGCTAGAAAAATCATAATATCTTCAATCCTAGCTAAAGGGGCAAATGATTCTTCAAAATCAATGCCTTCTTCCTGTTTGTATCCTTGTGCCACTAATCTGGCTTTGTTCCTCGTGACCAAACCGTCTTCATTGAGTTTATTTCTAAATACCCATCTTGTGCCTATGACCGGTTGATCTTTCGGTCTAAGGACTAGGTACCAGACTTTGTTACTCTCAAACTGGTTTAACTCTTCTTGCATTCCCAAGATCCAATCCGGATCTGACAATGCTTCATCCACTCTTTTCGGCTCAATCTGGGATATAAAAGTGGAATTAAAGTATTCCTCCAGGATTTGTCGCCTAGTTTGAACGGGTTCTGAAGGGTATCCTATAATTAGCTCAGGAGGGTGATTTGTATTTCTTTTGAGATTCGGTTCAGGAGCGTCTACCAAATCACCGTTTACTTGATCAAGGCTAGACATATCGGTAGACTGAACAGGAGTGTCAGACCGACCGATTTCCTCGGTTTGGACCGAAGTGTCAGCTTCCTGCCGTGAGACAGCTTGATCCGGCTGGGTTTCATCATTAACCATTTGGTCATGGACAAACCGCCTAAAAACCGGAATCTCATCTTCACTATCAGAATGGATGTTGTTATTTTCCAATCTGCTGTGTAGATCAAAGCATGATGCATTATTACTTTCAACCGATTCATCGAAAACAACATGAAGTGATTCCTCCACGGTTAAAGTTCTAGTGTTATATACTCTATGTGCTTTACTAACTGCTGAGTAACCTAGCATGATCCCAACATTGGATTTTGCATCGAAGGCAGATAGATAGGTTTTTTCATTTATGTGAATGTAGCATTTACAACCAAAAATCTTAAGATACTTAAGGTTGGGAACCCTATCCAAATATACCTCATAAGGTGTTTTTTTGTGAAACTTGTTAATTAGAGACCGGTTTTGTGTATGACATGCGGTGTTGATAGCCTCAGCCCAGAATTTTTGGGCAAAACCCGAATCGGCTATCATGGACCGTGCGGCTTCCTTGAGAGTTCGGTTTCTTCTCTCGGCCAGACCGTTCTATTGAGGAGTCCTAGCACTAGACAACTCGTGTCTAATACCGGATTCATCAAGAAATGCATTTAGAGTACTATTTGTAAATTCGGTTCCTCTATCACTTCTAATGCTATTAATGCGTGTTGATTTTTTATTTTGCAAACGTTTAAGCAGTGTGATTAAATTTGATGAGGTTTCACATTTAGATGGCAAGAATATTACCCATATATACCTAGAATAATCATCAACGACTACCATAGTGTAAAGCATACCTCCTAGGCTGACGACCCTAATCGGTCCAAATAAATCCATGTGTAGAAGATCTAAGCATCGGTTAGATTGAATGTATCCTTTACTCCTAAAGGTTGACTTAGTTTGTTTACCCATTTGACATGCTGAACAGATCTTATCCTTATTAAACACTATGTCAGGAACTCCTTCAACTAACTTTTTATCGTGAATATAGTTTAAGATTTTCATGTTTAAGTGGTTTAGTCTTTTATGCCACAACCAGGTTTGATCGGTTTTAGCTATCATGCATATAGGATATTCTACTTTATTTTTCCAATCTACCTTGTAGATGTTTCCTAACCTATTTCCGGTTAGCAGTGTAATACCTTGAGAATTTTTAACTAAGCATGCATGTTTAAGAAATTCTACAGTGTATCCAGCATCACATATTTGACTAATGCTTAGCAGGTTAAAACGTAGGTTTTCGACTAAGAGTACATTATCAATTGTTAAGTTACCATGGACAATCTTACCCTTGCTCACAGTTCTACCTTTTGAGTTGTCACCGAAGTTGATTAATGCACCGGTTTCTATTCTAATGCCGGTTAGAAGGTTGTTGTTCCTGGTCATGTGCCTGGAGCAACCGCTATCCAAGTACCATTCAGAGTTTCCTAGCCGTTTCTTCATATCCTGCAAAATATAAATATTTACAACTATTTGGTACCCACATTTACTTGGGTCCACAGGAGATTAGTCCCTTAGGTATCCAGACTTTGATAAGTCGGACAGCTTTCCTAGTTAATGTCTTAACTAATTTTCTTGCACTCGGTTTTGAATATTTATGCTTTCCTAAGAAGGCCTTATGTGGGGATGATCTTTGGTTTGTCCTATGTGGTTGTGAGTTGGCTTGCCTATTTTTGAACCGGTTTACTTTCTTTTTCTCAGGGTGAAGCCATTTTTCAGAATCGGTTTGACCTACATATGTTAGTTTGTCTTTCGTATAATAGGCACTTAATTCCTCTTCAACGGTTAAGGAGCTTTTGACAAAGCTTACAAAGGGAAAATTATCCTTTGTGAGCCTCATTTTGTCGAAGTGTTTTTGGTTTTTGGATTTATTGTTTTTGTATCCTAGACCAAACATGCACGTAGGGTGTCTTTTATAACTACACATTTTACTTACCATGTCACTAGATCTTTTCCATGCAGCCATTCGATACTGGATTCTGGCATTTTCCTCTTCGGTCAACTCTTGAACTGACTCCTTGAGCTGTTCGGTCTCAGAGGGTAGTTCAATTGCTGCCTCGGTTTCTAGGATGTTTTCAAGTTCTATGGTCTTTGGTTCGGTCAAGATAGGTACTATGGGGTCGGTTCTAAGGTTGAATTGATTAGGTAATAACATTAATAGGTTCTTATATTCTGCTACCATATCATTCAATGCATTATATAACTCATCTTTAGTAAATTCTTCACAAAGAGAGTCAAATACCTGTTCCTCATTTGCCATGAGGCATGTGAGTTCATCATCACTGTCACTGTGAGCCCATAAGCTTCCTCCATCATCGGCTATCAGTGCTTTCTGAACTTCACTTCCTTCACCGGTTTGTTGATAGTTATTTCGGTTATTTTGATTGTCCGGTTTCCGGTCATCCCTTCTTGGTTTTCTGCATTCCCACTTGAAATGTCCCAAACAATTGCAGTTATAACATCTTACATTGGACTTGTCACCATAGTTATAGTTATTGCTTGTCGGTTGGCTTCTCTTCATGAAACTCCCAAATTTCTGTGCAAGCATTGCCATGGCATCCTCGGTGAACTGTTCAGCGGTTCTGATCGGTGCAGGTGCATCAGGTTCTGTGGATGTGATCAATGCTCTAGTTGAGGTTGAGGCTGAGACTTCTTCTTCAGTACTACATCTCATTTCAAACTGATATGCCTTAAGATCTTCGAATACATCTTGTAGCTTCATCTTGCTTAGGCAGTTTGATTCCCTCATCACCATTGTCTTTATATCCCATGCACTTGGATGAGATCTTAACGCTTTCATGATGACTTTCTTGTTGTCATACCTCTTGCCAAGAGTTGCTAGCTCGTCTATCACACCTGTGAACCGGTCACTGTATTCTCTCATTGTTTCTCCCGGTCTCATCTTGATGTTTTCAAACTTCTGAGTAGCCACCATTATCTTATTTTCCTTGGTTCTTTCATTTCCCTCATGAATCTTAATCACCGCTTCCTATGTTTCCTTTGCTGTTTTGCAATCTCGGACCTTGTAATACGTGTTTCTATCCAAACCGTTGGAGATGCGGTTTCTGGCATGGTTATCCAGATTGTTTCTTCTCCTATCTTCAGCTGTCCAGTCCTTTCTGTCTTTATCGATTATTATCGGTCCTTCGGCTATGATGAACTGCATCTCGTCATCCATGGTGATTAAATTCAGGTGCATGCGTGCCTTCCAGTTGGCAAAGTCGTCACCTTCTAGCATTGGGGGCCTATCGAACGACATGCTTGCTTGAGTATTGAAACTAACTGCTCTGATACCAATTGTTAGGATCTAGGTCGCGTCTGAGGGACCGGGGTTGGCCGGTTATCGCGTCTCACTCAAAGGGTGGTGATTAATCCGGTTAAAGATTAATACCGGAGTTTCAATACTACACAATCTGTCACAAACCCTTGAACCGAGTTCAACCGCGGAAGTGGTTTGTTTCGGCTTGAAGCAGCACACACACGGGATAGGCAGGACCAGATTTGAATAAGACAGGTTTGGAGATTGCTGAGTCGGTTTTGGAACTTAGTAATTCGGTTGGAGCGGTATTAGTAGGTTAGTGTAGATCGGTTATAGAGTAAATCAGGCAGAAAGTAAAAAACAAGACATGTTTTTATGGATGTTCGGAGATAAAACTCCTACGACACCTTTCCTCTCGAAACCGCGAGAAGGATATTCACTAAGGAATACAAACACAATCCGATCGAGACTTATTTCCTGCTCGATAACACCCGTACAATTTTAACCGAAATTTTAGAATACACTTTCAAATAAGCGCTTAAGCTTTCTAGAGATAGAACACAATACTTTACTTAGGCTGTAGAAAATTCAGAACTTGTAACCCGCATTTATTCCTCTTCAGCTCCTTCTTTTATAGGTGAAATGTGCCAACAATCACATTTCATCTCCTTGAATCTGATTGGTTGAGCAGAGGTTCATTGATTCAGACCTGGCGGTCTAGTCTTCAGACCTGGCGGTCTAGTCTTCTAGTGTGTAGGTCAAACCGGCTAGGTTTGTCTTTTACTCAATATGGCAACTGTCGGTTGGACAGTTGTCTGTACTTGGAAGATTGCCTTTCTGATTTATCCTTAAGTAGAAAGATCTTGTAGAACGGTCTTCTACAGCCTGCAGACTTTCCTCACACTTGTATGAATATGGCAATATTTAGTCTATTCCTTCGGTATCATTCTCAACAGATACTCGAAGTGTCTTTTTATGCTGGTCGGTTATTTATGTTAACCGGATGACTTCCGGTTTTTCCATGGCTTCTAATTGACCGACTGTTTAATCGATTCTGGCTTTCTGATTTGACCGATCTTGACTTTCTTGTGCGGTCATGTTTCTGGTCAGTTTAATTGCTTGACCGATTGAGTTTCTTAACCGGTTGAGTAATTTGACCGGTTGAGTTCTTTGCCTGTTCCTGCACAAGGAATTGTTTTTTGTTATGTTTTATTTAACCGATCTAATTTTATCTAACACTAACAGATATGTAGTTAGACATGCAGCCTAACAAATATATAGTTAGACGTGCAGCCTAAAAGATACGTAGTTAAACGTGCAGTCTAATAGATACGTAGTTAGATGTGCAGTCTAACAGATACTTAGTTAGAAGTACAGTTTAACAGATACATAGTTAGACGAGCAGTCTAAAAGATACGTAGTTAAACGTGCAGTCTAACAGATACGTAGTTAGATGTACAGTCTAACGGATACTTAGTTAGAAGTGCAGTTTAACAGATACATAGTTAGACGAGCAGTCTAATAGATACATTGTTAGACGTGCAGTCTAACAGATATATAGTTAGACGTGCAACCTAACAGATACGTAGTTAGACGTGCAGTCTAACAGATACGTAGTTAGACGTGCAGTCTAACAGATACGTAGTTAGAAGTGCAGTCTAACAGATACGTAGTTAGACGAGAAGTCTAACAGATACGTTGTTAGACGTGCAACCTAACATATACGTAGTTAGACGTGCATTCTAACAGATGCGTATTTAGACGTGCAGTCTAACAGATACGTAGTTAGATGTGCATTCTAACTGATACGTAGTGCAGTTTAACTAACATGTAGTTAGACGTGCAGTCTAACAAATACGTAGTTAGACATGTAATCTAACTGATACGTAGTTAGACGTGCAGTCTAACTCCATTAGACATGATGGTCTAATGGATCTCGCTATTAGATGTGGGCGTCTAACTTCCTTAGACGTGGGCGTTTAACTTTGATAGGATCGGCTTTATCGATAGAGAAGGGGGTCTGCCTAAGGATGAAGGCTTATGAAAAACAGTTTGATAGAAATCTTGTTACAGATTAATATCTCTTTCTATTCTACGCAAACTTGTGTAAACACTTGAAACAGATTCAAGGCGTAATTGTTTACTTGGGTTTGAAGCACAAGACGAAATATGAAAAGATGACAGAAATGAAGAACACAACAGTTTGTTTATGGATGTTCGGAGAAACTCTCCTACGTCACCCCTTCTTCCAACCACCGGAAGGATTCACTATAAGATTATAAGAATCAAATATAGTTTACACACACTTAGCTCACTATTAAACAGAACACTTTCTGTTCAATTACAAGATGAAGAATATCACTCAGCTAAAGGTGTTTTGATTCTAGCTCTCTCTCTCGATTTACACACAGTACAATCAGAAAGAAGCTTCACAAAATAAGTTCAGTAAGCAAGATGATTGAGTAGTCTCTCTGTGCAAAATCAGATTGCTTGTTCTTTGACTTAGTAAAAATGCTTGAAAACCGATACTTCGTCCGTTGTCCTTAGGATTTGATTAAATACTGAGCAAGAGCTAACGGTCGAATCTTCAAGAATGATACGTGGCACTCTTCCATTGGAAAGCTTCCATTGTACACAGCAGGTTCTGAGCACAAGGATCGTGGCCGTACAGAACTAGTATTGCGCTGAATATTTCATAAGGGATGTACCTGCAAAACGGGTAATGTGAGGAAAATTCTCTTAAGTGGCATTCCTTGATTGGATGTGTATAACTTTTGTACTAATCTTCACAAGAAAGTGGAGCAGAAGTAGGGTACAACTATAACACGTGGGTAGGAGAAATGCTAGATTCAAGCGTATTGCTTAAACTGAGCATTAGACGTATTTCAGTTAGACGGATTGTGAAAATCAGTCTAATGAAATAAGTCAACTCCTTCTAATGAAAAACGTGTATTAGACCGCCTGATCTAATAGAATTAGACTCGCGTCTAATTACAATAACCATTAGACTGGCACGTTTAACTCCACTGAGTTAGACTAGCACGTCTAATTCCGGTTCTACCTCAGACTTGTCTGAAGGAGTTAGACGCACGTCTAACTTTCACTAATTAGACCACACGTCTAATTATTCAATAACCATTAGACCGGCACGTCTAACTCCACCGAGTTAGACTGCACGTCTAATTCCGGTTCTACCTCAGACTTGTCTGAACGAGTTAGACGCACGTCTAAATTTTACTAATTAGACCACACGTCTAATTATTCAATAACCATTAGACCGGCACGTCTAACTCCACTTAGTTAGACTACACGTCTAATTACGGTTCTACCTCAGACTTGTCTGAAGGAGTTAGACTCACGTCTAACTTTCACTAATTAGACCACACATCTAATTATTCAATAACCATTAGACTGGTACGTCTAACTTCACTGAGTTAGACTGCACGTCTAATTCCGGTTCTACCTCAGACTTGTCTGAAGGAGTTAGACACACGTCTAACTTTCACTGATTAGACCACACGTCTAATTATTCAATAACCATTAGACCGGAACGTCTAACTCCACTAAGTTAGACTGCACGTCTAATTTCGGTTCTACCTCAGACTTGTCTAAAAGAGTTAGACTCACGTCTAACTTTCACTGATTAGACCACACGTCTAATTATTCAATAACCATTAGACCGGCACGTCTAACTCCACTGAGTTAGACTGCACGTCTAATTCCGGTTATCAATTCGACTACCCGTCTAATTACAAATATATTAGACTACACGTCTAACTCCGATGAGTTAGACTGTACGTCTAATTCCGAATACATTAGACTTACGTCTAATTCCGCGTATTCATTATACTTGCGTCTAATTCTTTACATCTATTAGACTACACGTCTAACTCCGATTAGTTAGACTGTATGTCTAATTCTATTAGACTTACGTCTAATTCCGTGTATTCATTAGACTTGCGTCTAATTCTTTACATATCTATTAGACTACACGTCTAACTTCAATGAGTTAGACTGTACGTCTAATTCTAAATACATTAGACTTACGTCTAGTTCCATTAGACTCGCATTTAATTCAGTGTAACTATTAGACTACACATCTAACTCCGATGAGTTAGACTGTGCGTCTAATTTTATGCGAATAAAAATCAAAATCGATCTAATGACCCTCATTAGATCCAAGTCTTATAACGTGTTGTCTCAATACACCTGTATCGAAACTCATAAATTATTTCATCATCAAAATATCAGAGGGTAAATTATTTCAACACTTAGTCAAAATAATTTGACCCAACAAACTTCCTTAGACTTGGTAGTCTAACGAAGCACATCTAATGCCTCGCTTTAGCAGTTGCTTGAAGTTAGCATTCGTCTATCCACGATCAACTAGCTGTATGCTACTCCTGCTCCACTCATACTTACAGTCCAGTATGCTAGATATTTATACCCAGTGAATGAATGCTACGTATGCGAATATTCCTTCACTACTTGTTCTATAAAGGACAGTTCTAGAAGAATATTCGACGCACTTCCATTTCGGTACGACCACGTTCCTTGTGCACAAAGTCTTCTGTACTGTTGTACTATGGAGGCTTTCCAATGGGCGCTCGCCACGTGTCCATCTAGAAGATTCGATCGTTAGTGATTGTCTTCTATATATAGATCCTCAAGAACAACAGTCGACATACGAGTTTTATCAGTGAACAATAAGTTTTACGAGCATACTGATTCTATAATCTTTACCTGTTATCAATCTTATAATCTTGCACTTTCTGATTTGTACATCTTCAAGTTCAAGAGAGAATTAAAATATGTCTAGCTGAGTGAAATTCCTAAGCATATTGTAAGTTGAACATAGCATTTTTTGTTAAACAGTTAGCTCGCCAGTAAACAGTATTTGATTCAAAGAAGTATAGTGAATCATTCTGGTGGTTGGAAGAAGGGGTGACGTAAGAGAGTTTGCTCCGAACATCCATAAACAAATTGTTGTGTCAATTACATTTGTCTTCTCTTCTTTCATTGGATCTTAGCTTCAAACCTCAACAAATATTTCCGCACTTGAATCTCTTTAAGTGTTTGTAAGGGTTTGTGAAGAATAGAAAGTGATATCAATCCCTAACAAGATTTCTATTAAACCATTTTCTAGAAGTTGTCATCAATAGTTAGACCCCGTCTCTATTGATTACACTGATCCTTTCATATTTATTGATATATATATAATATATATATATATATATGATATGATATGATATATATATATATATAGGGGTGTTCATCGGTTCAGTTATTCGAGTTTTTGGTTCGGGTTTTTTGATTTTTGATTTTTTTAAGTTAAATCGAAAATCGAAATGATTTAAATAAATGCGAATACGGTGAATTCAAATTTAGTTTTAATTCGGTTGGATATTCGGTTCAGACCAAATATTGAACATTACTTACCCATAAGATAAAAAAAAATTCTTAAAAGAGTTAACAAAATGAATAAGTTGTTAAAGATATCTTATTACTTAAATTAAAAAAAAAGTAAAAATCACACAAAAAGCTTAGTGACTCAACGCCAATATTCGGCAATTGAACAACGGAAGTAAAACAATGTTGACGACGACAATATATGGTTGTAGAGAGATGATGATGACAATGGTGATATTACTAGTGAAATAGCTAAATAGGTGAATAATTTATATATTTTTAAAGTTAGAGATGAAGTGGGAAACTGAAAAGACCACAAAAGCTAGGAAGGTGGATGGCTAGAAAAAATGGAAAGGAATGAGGGATTATGGATTTACTGAACTATTGGGCTGTATATTAGGGATCTAGTAGGAGGTCTATGATAATATTATATAAATTATATATTATATAATAAAAATAAATAATAATAAATGAATTCGGTTTGCGGTTTGATTTTCGAGTTGAAACCTAAACTCGAAAATTAAACCAAAAATCGTATTTGAATTCAAATCGGTTAAGAATTCAATTCAAAAACCAAAAATATAATTCAAATTTTGTTTATTCAAATTTGGTGAATTTGAATTCGGTCGGATATTCGGTTCAGACCAAATATTGAACAACCCTAATTATGCTTTTAAATATTTAAAATGTTTATTTATATATAAACAAAAAATAAAAATATATATTTATTAAATCTCGTTTGAATTTTATTCTTTAGACTAATTTTATGTTTTGAAATATTTACAGGTTTATCTAGTCCACACACATTTACAAGTACTAACAAATTTTATTTTATATTTAGGACTCATGACATAGACGCATGCCCAAGCAACAGAATGATACAAACTAGACACATGTTTAGTATTGAATTACCTGTAGACGAATGCCCTATGATTGGATAAATAAGTAAGTTATAAAATAATAATATTTTAAATGGAAAAAGTTTAAAATAAAGTCTGTAATGTGACCAACACGTGAGACATAGCGCGAGATCCCAGTGACGATCCCAAGACTTAGTCGTTCATCATTCCCAAATGATCAAGTCACGTCGAAAGTCTTTACGTGCCTACTATACATATGTAAATATTTGTATACATATTGTTAGATAGGCGCCCATGTGTACATTATGTGATTTAAAAAAATGAAAAATATGACATCATGTTTGCTTTTACTTGATGTTTGGATTACATGTATGTCTACGCCACAACCTTAGCCATTTGGATATCCATGATATGTTCAAGCAAGATGAGATGTTATCTTTCAAGGACGATGACTTAGCCATAAAATTCATAATCAAACCAAAAGTTCAATGCCTCTTACTCTTCGAAGTGGAACAACATAAAAACGACGACAGTCTCGATAAGAAAGAGATTTACCATTTGTAGCTAAGTTTCTACAAGATGAATTCCAACGCAAACGAAGATGACAAAATAACAAAGACTCGATTTTCATTTCATTGAAAGTAAAATATATCTGATACTTTGCAAAACATTGTGTGCATTGTAAGTCGAGGAAGGGGTTGAATTTGTGTAAAAAATTATTTTGTTTACTACTAACCCACATTTAAATACTTTCATTTGAAATAAAAACGACGATTTGGAAAGTGTGCGCCTATTTCTCCTTAGGTATACATAAATTAGGACACGGGTCGTCATACGATTAATGTAATTTCTCTTCTGAACCATCTTTCTAAGATCCAAAGTTTTTCATAATGAACTAAAAACAATATCCACTAATTGAAAGCATCAAAAAAGTCACGTAGATGATTAGGTTTCATGCACATAACATTTGTATTGCATATAGACATTAAAGGGTCATCACTCTATAAAACACGTTTATGCCATTTTTATTTTCCCTTGCTACAAGACATGGATGATCATGTCATCTAGACGGAGATATTTCTCAATCCACACATTGATCATAAGAAACACAAAGACGAAAATGGAAATCGTTTCTTCAAAGTCCTATATATTTGTATTCTAAATATCATGGATGTAACTCCATTTTATCCTTTCGAAGAATCTTTGAATTAATTTAAACAAATGGAGTAACTAGAAAAATGCTATCTCAATGAAAAAATTGAGTGAGGATGCGCTCCATTGATGGGAGGCCTATTATAGATTCATGGAGCATTGACGAACTATCTTATGTATAAAAGATGATATCACAAAGCAAATCAAGTATAAGAAGATTGTAAGGACAAATATGTGGTTCGTGATGGTCACCCCTATTTGTCGACTTCCAATCGAGGACATGATTCTTTTATCATAACCCACAACTTCAGAATCATAGAGCTCGGAAGAAGATCAAATATAAAGACGAGAATACACATCACTCCTCAATATTTATACACTAGTATGCTCAACAAATTTGAAGTGACTTCATCATACCCTTTTGAAGAATCTATGATTCTATTCGAACAAAAGAGATATCTAGAACACCCAAATATGCAAATGGAATGATACATTACAGATTAGCAAGCATGCGAGAAATGTTAACTCAGTGTAAAAACCGAGAGATGATGCACTCCATCAATGAAAGGCCTATTATAGTTTTGTTGTGGCCCTAACAAGTTATTTGTAAGACATATTAGAGCGGCTCAAGCAAGTGATAATGTCTAGTATAAATCTAAAGTCAATAATTATTTTTTTGTTATTTGGCTTCAAGTAAAACATGATCCCTCAATCATAAACAATAATTCTAGAACCAAAGACCGCGACTACAAGTTAGAATATAGAACGATTCTTGTGGATAAGAATCACAACGTCTACTAAAGTTTGTGAGTAAAATATTCAAGGTAAATCCCAGAAGACGATGAAATACCTCCTGGAAAACTTGAACACAAACATAGGACATTATCTCTTGATCATAAGCAATGGCTCAAGGTCCCAATAATATGACTAAAGCTCAGACTCAAGAACAATTTACATGGATGAACAATCTCAATATCTACTCGAGCTAGTGATTCAAACATTCATACAAAATTACAAAATAAAATAAAAGATCTCTCGGACAATCTAAGGACACGATTCATCCCCATACTTGATTGGTGGTACAATTGGAGGTCTAAAATTCCATGAATGAAGAATCTTCAAGTGATCGACTCTTCGTAAGATTGTATTTGCATATGCAAGAATTAACATAATTTGCATTAAAAATATTTGCATCAACAAATAAAAAAAAGTTATGAAAATAATTATAACGACATAAACAAGAATAAAATCCTAGTTCTATGATGGCACTAAAAAATAATGATGAATGAAAAATATTTATCCAAAAAAATAAATGTTAATAAAACTCTAGTTCTTATGCAATTTTCTAATAAATAACATCCTAATTCATACACAAGGGCATCTTAAAAAATCAAATGAAAAAATTGAAAACCTAAATGATATGATTCTTAACCAAAAGATACGTAAGAAACCTATTCACTAGGCTCGATTATAATCTTCATGTCTCTTTGTATAAAAACAAATAAGATAAAATTTCTAATTTCAAAGAAATAAAAAAAATCCATATGTCAAAACTAGGGGGCATTCTTCGGAAAACATGAGATGTATGAAGTTTATCCCCAATAAAAGGTCGAACCCACAAAAATAAGAAAATAAAAACGATTCAATGTATGATGTTTATCCCCAATAAAATGCCTTCTAAGTTATCCAAAAAAAAATAATATATATATATATATATATATATATATATATAAATGAGATGTGATGTAAGACGCTTATCACCGATAGCGCATTATAAATTATCCAAAGAAAAAAAAGCAAGAAAAAAATATACAGTTAAAAAAAGGAAGAAATTTTCAATTATAACTATTTTAATATAATACGTTTAGATCTTAATTATAAATCTTAATAATATATATTTTCAAATTTTAAATTAAGACTTTATAAGCACTAAAAATTTACATACCCAATTTAAAAATTTTAAAAATAATTATTTTTTTATTTTCGAATAAATAAAATCAAAATAATTAACCCAAGTGTAACCCCAGAAAACCCATATCCCGTAGAAAGCTTAAAATTCGAGAATTTCAACATCAGTTTGCGAGTCAGTAATCTTTATAAAATAAAATATTATATTAAAATATTAATAATCCCTGACAACTTTTGAAATTAATTATAAAAATAATTAATTTGGGTTCAAGTTAAAATAATCTTTAGAATCTTTGATATAATCCATGACAACTTTCGTTATAATCAAATTAAAATTTGATTATTTGAAAATCTGTGTTCAAATTACTATAAAAGATTATTGATTTGAAAGATTGTTTTTTTAAAATCAATGAAAAGGCATACGGTAACCCTCGGGAAAATCCCTCTCTTGTACCGTAGCTTAGCACGTGTGGGATGACATGTGGTAATACGGAGGGATCCGTGGTGGCTAGATGTTCGATGTGTTTGAATTTTGGTTTGTGTACTAGAAATCATTTTTTAAAATAAAATATTATTTTTAAATATTTTGATAGTATTTGGGAGCTTTTAAAATTAATTTTATTAAATTTTAATAATCTGGGGATTTGTTATAATCAAATGATAATTTGATTGAAATTCGGTTTAAATTAATCGAGCATAATTAATTTAATAAAAGATTATTTATTTGAAAATAAAGTTTTCAAAATATTTTAGAAAAATTAGTAAAATGTACGTGTATAAACGTACTTTATACCAAAGTTTCTATAAGGGGTTCGTTATTTGGTTACACTCTAGAAAGGGACTTCACATTATGTTATCCGCGCTTATTCAAAACGGTTTAATTTTTTAAAAGCGTAGCTATAAAAAAATTAGTTTATAACATATATTTTCTTTAATTAGTAGTTTAAGGGTCCTAAGTAATGATCAGTTTAGATTATGTAAATATTTGTACATATTGATTTAGATATGCGTACCTGCGATTCCGTTTATGTAAGATTGAGTACAAGACCTGAAGAATATCATAAAAGCATTAGAATTTAAAAATAAATTCAAAACGGGGCCTTAGTCAAAATATTTTTTGGGAAATATCCCGAAAATATTTTAATATCATTTTCTAACTTCTCGGAATTATTTGAAAATGAATTGGGGTTCCAAAATTACAAAAATAATTTTGGGTTTTAAAAGTGGAACCAAATAGGCCTTAGGACCTGAGTACTAGGGCTTGGGTCCATTTTAACCGGTCTCGGACCGGATGGGCTCGTTCTAAACTGAAGGTGCTCTATATTGGGGCTCCAAAATATTTGGTTGAAAGGACTAGAGGCTTCGATCATAAGATTCAGGAGGCTCGATCCAGAAATCGGATTGTTAGGTCTTAGGTCTAGGAGTCTTAGTCCCAGATGTAGATTTCTCGATCGTGGGTCTTGAGAATCTCGATCCTAGGTTAAAATCCTCTATCGGATTTTTCGGTCCTTGTTCAAGAATACCGGCCCTAGGGCTCAGTCCTAACTCAAGAAGAATACCTTGTCGTAGGACGCTACTGTGCTCAACTGTTGTGGATTCAACAACAATTAAGAAATTTCGGCATTAAGGCCGAGGAATCTCATATATTTTATGACAACACCAATGCGATTGCCATAACCTATAATCCGGTGTTGCACTCAAGGACCAAGCACATAGACAATAGATACCATTTCATTCATGATCATTTGATGCAGAAATACATTCAGCTGAAATATGTCTTAACCAATCAGTAAGTGGCCAACATATTCACCAAGTCACTCAAGAGACTAAGTTTTCTTATATTAGAAATATTTTGGGTCTTGCAGATATTAACTAAATCTTTCTAAAAAGCCGAATGCATTAAGGGAGAACCCCCCTCTATTTTTTTAAAATATTCATATAACATTTGTTTTTTTTTTTTAAATCAGGCATGTACTAAGGGAGAAGCGTTTGCATCTCAAAATTATTTTATTGCATATGTTTTTATGAAAAACCGAGTATTTACTAAATGAGAAGCGTCTGCTTCTCAAAATAATTTATTTCCTTTGTTTTCATGAAAACCGGGCATGTTCTTAGGGAGAAGTGTATGCTTCTCAACACATGCTCACTACAGTTAATAAAGACACCATGCATACATTTAGGGAGAAGCCTTCTCTTCTCAAAGTGATTTTAAATGCATAAATTTTTTAAAAATTATACATTTGAATAAAATTAGAGGGAAAATGACTTGATAAGTTACTCAAACAGATAAAACCGGACGACTTTCTCCCTTTGAAATCAATCCGATCATTCTTCCAAAACAAATGTATATAAAACCTGATTGCTTAAGAAACTTGACACTTAAAACCGGTCGGTTATTTACAATTTGAAAAAATACTGGTCGGTTTGATTTTTCTTCAAATAAAGTAACTTGTCTAGTAAGTATAAGAAGTGTAGACAGCTATTTTGATTAATTACATGAAAAGTCTCAACAGTATCATCTATGAATCAAAATGGGACAGTCGCCTAGTTTTTCATTATCCGTCTGAACATATTTCCTCTCGGAAATCAAATAGTCATACCTCAAACAACGTGAAGACTTTTTCCTCTCACCATTCAAACGGATGACTAACATACCCGTAACGGTTACTTTCACTCAATATAACTGTCATTTTCCTCTATCTAGTAGACGTTAGGATGAATCTTAAGAAATGATTTTTTTTTCTATTTAAGTGTGCTTTATTTAAGAGAAAACTCACATATCTAGAAGTTTTCAAATTCCTCTAAGTAAATCTAAGTTATATCCTCTTTCTACAAACTCTTCCACATTCACCATTCAGACCGAAACTAGTTCTGTCGTTGAAGTTCTCATATCACAAATAATGGACATGGCCAAATCTCAAAGTTATGTTGATGCTGAGAAATTGAGAGAACATGAAAAAGTACCTCAAAGAATCAAGATGAGTAAAATGAAGTTGTTAAAGTTGTTAAACAAGCCAATGCTGCTAAACAAGTTAAGGCTACTAAACAGGTTAAGGCTACTAAGCAAATTGAGCCTGTAACATGAACTGATGCTGGAGATGGGTGGAATTTATCCCATTTAATGACTCAAAGTCGGAGCTCTTGTCAATCTGAAATTTCACGCAGTGCTTGCTCAAATCGCAGTCTACGATAAGGTGATGGGTCTGCGGTTGATGATGACCCTGTTTCAATAAGGGGAAGGGGTCGTGGAGGTAACGAAAAGGGTCAACCTAGCAGCACGTTTATAACCGGAGTATTTGAAGACATCGAAAAGAGAACAAAAGGGAGATGCTAAACCTCTCTTCTCATAAATACGTTTTCATTTTATGTTTTCATTCATGAACCTCTTTTCGACGATTTTTGTGAACTTACCGATATGTTGACTAATTGCACTTTTTGCTTCGAATGTTAGACAGAGTTGTCAATTTATACATAGTAAAAATGTTTTTGAATCAAGTTGACTGAGTTTGATAGTTTTAGGTTAAAAAATCGAAAAGGGAGAAATTGTTAGATTAAATTAGCTAATTAACTTAGGGTAATTAGCCAATAATTATAAAAGTATCATGTTTTGAATATTTATTTTAAATAATCAAAAAATGAGAAATTGTTATGTAAAAATAGTTAATTAAGTTTTAGTATTAATTAACAATTTCAAATAAGAATCTAACTGTGTTAAATTAATCATGTGCTGATTAAACCAGAAAAAGACAATCGGTATTTTAAATTGAATAAGTCGGTTTTTTTTAAGTATCAACAATTTAAGAAGAAAAATCAGCACTTTGTAAAGTCGGTTTTATGAAAATTAGAATCAGCATTTTATAACAAGAGGAGCTGGTATTTTAGACATCGACATGTTGAAGATCGTCTATTCAGCAAATCGGCAAGTTACACAAGCATAGACGGTTATTTGAGAAGATCAGTATTTTGTACATATCGATTTTATGCAAAACGGAGTTGGTATTTTGCATATCGGTTTTATGCAAAGCGGAGTCGGTATTTTGCGTATCAGTTTTATGCAAAGCGGAGTCGGCATTTTGCATATCAGTTTATACAAAGAGGATTCAGTATTTTGGATATCGGTTTTATGCAAAGTGGAGTCCGCATTTTGCATATTTGCTTTTTATGCAAAGTGGAGTCGACATTTTGCATATCGATTTTATGCAAAGCGGAGTCGTCATTTTGCATATCAGTTTTATGCAAAGCGTAGTCGACTTTTTGCATATCAGCTTTTTGCAAAGCACGTAACTGGTATTTTGTAGATTGGCTTTTTACAAAGCACGTAATCTGCATTTTGGAGTTCGGCTTTTTGAAGAAATGCATCCGGTTATTCGAGTTCGGCAATCTACGAAGCACTTCCGATTTTCCACATTTCCCATACTTTAATAACCTCAGTAATATATATATGGACTTTTCCGGCAAATTCAGACATCAGCTTTACACTTCCCAGATGATTGTTTCATTTAAGTGCAAAGACTAATGAAAATCTCTCTACAGCAACAGAGCCAATTTAAAAGAATCAAAGACAGGTCAAATATTCTGAGATACATAATCTTTGGAGATTGAAATCTCATTAATGACAATTTGACTCATTATCATCTAAGTACAGACAAGATCAAAGAATATCTCATCTGATGTACAATTCTGGAATAGAGGTCAACCTGCTTCATCAACCTTTTAGACACAAAAGTCATCAATCGAATACACGCAATAGAATCAACTATTGAACAAGTTGTCTCAAGTTATAAAAGTCCTAAAAGCACTCAAGTTCTATAGTGATTTACAAGTGTACTAGTGTCCACATTATATTACATATTACCTATTCTGTGTGAGTTGGTAAGTATTGTAAGTTGAACAAAATTCGTTTCTGTTCAACAGAGGGAGTGTATTGGAAGTGCGAAAACAGGCAGTAACTAAGTCCTGGTTGTTTGATTGAGTTTGCGTACGTATTGTAAACAAACTGAATATTCTAGTGAATATACTTCTCAAAGGTTTGAGAAAAAGGGGTGACGTTGGAGTTTATACTCCGAACATCCATAAATTATGTGTCTTGCGTTGTGTGTTCTTTCTTTCTTATCATTCATATTGATCATATGTTTCTTCAAGACCAAACAAATAGTTCCGCACTTGACTTTGTCAAAATTTTGTGACAGCTTGAGTAGAATAGAAACGATATAATCAACCTCTAACAGGGTTATTATCAAACGGTGTATGTGTAAGCGTTCAACTTTGCGAGACCCCGTCTCCATCGTCGATCCTGATCCTAACAAAATCTTTTCTAATTATTCCTAGAATCATAACCATTAGTGCGACGCCTTGGAAAACTTGGCACGGGATTCCACGACAGCTAACCTGATTTAGAAAACCATTTTTTCCAGTCTATGTGGAATCCATGCCCCATCATCCGTCGATATTTTGATCGACAAAGACGATATTCTTTCTCCTCTCATGTGTAGAGAGATGTAAAATATTGTACATTGTAAGAAATTTGAGAACAATGATAGTACTAGATCACATTTTCTTACATGCAATAAATCCCTCGATGTAACACAAGAAGTTAAATTTGAATGTATGAGTAGAATTGTCTTTTTTTATTCTAATATAAACATTAAAACTAAGAACATCTTAGAAAACAAGGACAATGTTGTATCTTCTGCAGAAAAGAAAATTGAAATCAATTTAAACACGTTCGACGATCCTCAAATCATATTGATCGGCCAAAGTTTAAACCCGCAAGAGTGTCTTAAGCTAGTTGAGCTACTGAAATTCATCAAAGACGTGTTTTCTGGTTCACACAACCTCACATTTTTCTTTATCCAGATGCTAAGCCAATAAAGCAAAAGATCGGAAGGATAAATAATGTTGTTGTGACTAAGATAAAAGAATATGTACAAAAGAAACTTGAATATAGTTTTCTTGAGGTGGTAGATTATCCAACCTAGATATTCAACGTGGTCCATGTCCTCAAGATAAACGGAAAAATAAGTGTGTGTGTGTGTATGTATGTGTGTGTAGATTATTGGGATCTGAACAAGGTCAGCCCTCAAGATCAATTCCTATTATCACACATCAACATACTAGTCGACCACGCTATCGATCATGAACTATTATCATTCACGGACGGATTCTTAGGATATAACCAAATCTTAATGGCCCCGTAAAACAAGGAAAAGACTATGTTCATTAAAGAAGTATGTACCTTATGTTATCGTATTATGCATTTCGGTATTATGGATCACATATCATGACATGGTCCACAAAAAAGTGGAAATATATGTAGACGACATGATCATCTAATAAATGGATCGACAATGACATGTCCTAAACCTTGAGAAATTCCTACAAAGAATTAGGAAATATCAGTTACGACTCAATCCGGAGAAATACATATTCAAAGTCATAGCTAATAAAATGTTAGGCTTTTTAATCACTCAAAGAGGAATCGAAGACAATCCTTGAAAGATAGAAGTTGTTGGGTCAAATTATTTTCACTAAGGGTCAAAGTATTCTGACTAATGGAATTTTGATGATGAGTTTGTATAAAACATAAATTGAGCCGTCTAATTGTTTTTGGTGCAGGTGTAACAAAAACATATTATATTAGACTAAGTCTCAATGAGGTTCATTAGACTTATTGGTTATTAGACGCATTGAGTTAGACGTACAGTCTAACAGATACGTAGTTAGACGTTCAGTCTAATAGATACGTAGTTAGACGTGTAGTCTAACATACGTAGTTAGACGTGCAGTCTAACAGATGTAGTTAGACGTGCAGTCTAACAAACGTAGTTAGGACGTGCAGTCTATAAGGCGTAATTAGACATGCAGTCTAACAGATATGTAGTTAAACGTGCAATCTAACAGATACGTAGTTAGACGTGCAGTCTATCAGATACGTATTTAGACGTGCAGTCTAACAAGCGTAATTAGACGTGCAGTCAAATAGATACGTAGTTAGACGTGTAGTCTAACAGACGTAGTAAGATGTGCAGTCTAACAGATATAGTTAGACGTGCCGTCTAACAGAGATGAAAGTTAGACGTGCAGTCTAACAAGAGTAATTAGACGTGCAGTCAAATAGATACGTAGTTAGACGTGTAGTCTAACAAACGTAGTTAGATGTGCAGTCTAACAAACGTAGTTAGACGTGCCGTCTAACAGAAATGAAAGTTAGACGTGCAGTCTAACTCCTTCAGATTAGTCTAAAGGGAAGCGTAGTTAGACGTACCGTCTAACAGAGATGAAAGTTGGACGTGCAGTCTAACTCCTTCAGATTAGTTTAAAGGAAAGCTTAGTTAGACGTGCCGTCTAAAGGAGATGAACGTTAGACGTGCAGTCTAAGTCCTTCAGATTAGTCTAAAGGGAAGCATAGTTAGACGTGTCGTCTAACAGAGTTGAAAGTTAGACGTGAAGTTTAACTCCTTCAGATTATCAGAAGGGAAGCGTAGTTAGACGTGCCATCTAATAGAGATGAAAGTTAGATGTATTGTCTAACTCCTTCAGATTAGTCTGAAAGGAACCGTAATTAGACGTGTCATTTAATCCCATTAGACCAGGTGGTCTAATGGATCCTACTATTAGACGGGGGCGTCTAACTTTATTAGACTTGTCAGTCTAATTGAAAAACGTCTAATTCCATGCTTAAGTAGTTGCTTGAATATAGCATCCGTCTACCCACGATCAACTAATTGTATGCTACTTCTGCTCCACTATTTTGAGAAGATAAGTACGACAGCCAGTTGAAACCAATTAACTAATACCACGTAAGATAAGTCTCCTCAGACCTGGTATCCTGTCTCAGACCTGCCGGTCTGTAAGGCAAACCTGCCGGGTTTGTCTTTTACTTGATGTAGGCACTGTCTGTTTGGACAGTTGTCTGTACTTTGAAGATTTCCTTTCTGGCTTATCCCGAAGTAGAAGGATCCGGTAGTACTGTTTTCTGCAGCCTACAGTCTTTCCTCAGACTTGCATGGATATGGAAGTATTCAGTCTGTTTCTTTGGTATCATTCTCAACAGATACCCAAATTGTCTTCTTGTACTGGTCGGCCGCTTGACTTGGCCGAATGTCTTTTGGTAGTGAAGTAACCGGACTTCTTCCGGTTATTCTTGTCTTGTGGATAATCGGCTGTTTGATGGTTCCAGTTTTGGGCTTTGGCCGATCCTTCCTTTGTGCGGTCACGTTCCAATACTCTTGATCGGTTTGGTAGCTTGACCGGTTCGGTTTCTTCAGTTGGTTCTCTTGTTCATCCGGTCCGGTTCCTTGTTCCTGCATGGAAGGTTTATTTAAGTTAGGTTTATTTGAACCGGTCTGAATTTATCTAACAATTTCTCCCTTTTTGATTATTTTATTTAAAATTATCAAAATCATGTAAGTTTGCAACCGTAGGCCGGTTGTTTTGTTTGGCCGGTTTTTGAAAAAATTTTGAGAGAGAAGTTTTGGAAGAGTCTTTATCTTTTATCTAATCTAACAATTTCTCCATTTTTGATTATTTTATTTAAAATTATCAAAACTAAGTAGAAATGCAAAATAAGGCCGGATTCAAAAATAACTTTATATATATTTATAGATGACCGGAAAAGACAAAACATATAAAAAATACTAAGACCAATAAGAGAAAGAAGGATAGTCCCTATTCAGAATCTGTGAAGTCATAGGCACTCTTCTTTTTCTTCGGTTGCTGTTGCCCGGTCTGTTGGGAGGATCGTTGCCTTTTAGACCGGGACCGCAGTTGTTCCTCGACTTCGTCCTCGACTAGGTCGGCTTGCTGCGAAGTACCCGTAGTAACCGGTTCAGAGATTTCATTGAACATCTCGGCTATCTGAACTTTCTTAGGAGCCACCCTCTTTCTCTTTTTCAGTGCTGAAGCGGAGGCGGCCGCCTTCTTTTTCTTCTCGTTATGCTTTGCATAGGCTTCCAGCCTCCGTGCTTCCCTTTCCAACCGTGCGGCATCCTCCGCAGCTTGGTTGGCCACTTTATCAGCAAACCCTGGGAATAGGGCCTCTCCTCTTTGAATTCGTGCGGCTTCCAATTCCGCTTCGGTCAGCTGAGACGATCGCGGCGCCTCTTTATCTTTGCTAGCTTCGGCGTCCAGCGCATCCTGGACTCTTTTAGCCACTTGAGCATCCGCCTCTATAGCCGCGGCGTCCGCGTTCTCCTTAGCCTTTAGAATTTCGGCCATCTGTTCGGTAAGGGCCTTTACTTCGGCCACGAGACTTTCGTTTGTCTTTTCGAGTACTGAGACCCGGTCGATTGTCGTGTCGACCTGTTCGAAATCCTTTTTTAAGTTTGAGGTCACATCCTCCAGAGTTGCGGTTCGCTGAACACATTTTTCGCGCTCACCGGCCTCTTCCCACGGACCGGCGCCGAGTTCTGAGAGACGTGCTTGATGTTGATCCAGCAGCTGCTTTGTCACGTCGGTGAACTTCATGGCCGAATCAATTATGTTGTTGCATCTATCCTTGAATGGTTGAAACTTGGACACGTCGTGTTCTTGTACGCGGTCATCGATCCGCTCTGATATGGATGCTTCAAGCTGCTGAAGTCGGTCCTCAACCCATTCTTTAGCAGCCCATTCTTTAGTAGGGTCCGAAGCGGTGACTTCCGGTGGTGAGGGAGGCGCGTGCTCGGTGGGATCAGGATCGGCTCTGTCACTGGAAGCTATCGGTGCAGCATTTTCATTTGGAAGTTCTAATTGTGCCGCATCCTCTAAGGTCGGTACCTCAACTTCTAATATAGGTACCTCAACCTCCAAGATCGGTGCCTCAACCTCTGAAATCGGTACCTCAACCTCCCTTGGAGGTGTTGGACAGTTAACTGGAAATTCTTCGATTACCGGAGCAGTATAGACCGGTACTTGCTTTTGGTTGCATATTGCTTCCAGCCGCTCTATTTCTTGAAGTATTTCCAGTTTGCCTTTTGCAAGCTTTGTTAACACCCGCGGTGCTATGGTGTCCACCGATCCCCCCTCGTTATACTCTTCCTTAATTTTCCGGATGCGCCTTCTTAGTTTCCGAAGATGGCTTCTCGGTATCAGGAGACAGGTTCGGCTTTGTACCTCCTGAATTGTGTTGGATTTTGTGAGGCGCAAGATCATGTCCTCTACTTCCTCCAATCTGTCGATGCAATCCTTTTGCGGGAAGCTCGGTAGGATTTCTTTATATTTTGTACTGAACCGGTGCTCATGCCACTCTAAATATAGGTCTATAACGTCCTCGTCTCGCTTGTTAATGCCCTGAAAGATTTTCTGGGCTAATCTTTCGGCCTCGGCCTCGTCGGCCTCTTCCTTGTTGTAGCCTTCATCATTGGCTCCTTTATCAACCCCTTCTTCACCCTCGGTGGTCTCAGGATTGGCGCTTTGTTCGGCATCGTTCGGACTCCGAGCCGAATGATCGTCGTCATTGACCGTTCTATCATCGGTCCTCTCCGTGTCGGTATCCTCAGGGGCCCACTCCTCATCTTCTGTTTGTTGTGGTGGGTCTACGAAGGTTATCTTTTCTTTCCCCTTTCCTCCGGTCTTTGCTTTTGCCGGGGCATCTTTCTTTGCGGCTTTCTTCTTTCGGCCACCTGTGGAACTGGAGGCCGGTTGCGTTCTTGGAAGGAATTGCCTCGATCTAATGAGGCAACGTTTTGCTACCGCAACACCGGGACCGACGTTGAGGTTCAAGTGGAGGAAGATCTTTCCGAGGGGCACGGCGTATCCCCACGACCGGGTTGAATCTGGTTTGACCATGTCCATGAGGTTGCCGAACACTGATCTCGCCCAGTTGACCTCTTTTCCTTCCAACAGACCGATCAACATCTTGATTTTGTCTTTGGTGAGGTTGCTGAAATTTCCTCCCCTCGCCAGTATCGCTCTGGCGAAAACGTCACATGCCGGGATATATTCCGGCTTCAGCATTTGTTTACTTCCGGATGTTGTGATCGGCTCAGTGGTTGCCGATAAAATGTGGCAAGCCGCCTCAAAGGTGTCCTGCTCTATTTCTTCCGTTGCATCCTGGCCAGTTGTTGGGAGATGCAAGCTTTCGGCCACCAATGCTTCGGTGATCTCGATTTGGGAACCGCAAACCGTCGCGATGATCTTGTCCTAGGCGATGGTTGCGGTGTTGAAGAACTCTTCGACCGCATCTTTGTAAATGACGTGAGGACCGCCTAGGAAATATCCCAGACCGGTTTTAATCAGTCGGTCAATGACTACTTTCGCCTCGGTCGTCCCATTCAGCCGGATTTCCTCGAAATCCACTTGAGAGTAGAGTTTGAATAATACCGAATCACGACCCATGTTAAAAGAGTTTGAGAATGAGAGAGAACCGCTTCAAAGAGTTTAGAAAACTTAGAGAGATAAAGTGAATTCGCGTGAGAATGAAAGAAAATGACCGAAGTCCCTTTTATAGACGCGGTTTGGAAGCCCAACCGTCCCATCATGAATGGGCGGGAATTTTCCCTCCAAGATGAAAGATCGCCAAACTATGGGCGGTAAAGCTTAAACTGGGGGCGGCAATTTTGGGCGGGAGATTTCCCTCCAAAACCTTTTGCCTATGTCATGGATGACACATTCTTTTCTCTGAGGCCGAATGATTGAGCGGTTTCTAAGTTCAATTGATTGTTTAGAGTGTTTAACAAATTAGTCAGATTTCATGTGACCGGAAAAGGAACCAGGTTGTAGGTGGAAGATGTGAACCGGTTACTTAGATAAATGTTCGAGGAATTGAGAGTACATGGTCATTTAAACGGAAAAGATATTAAAATTCAAGAGATAGCAGAGAAAGGAAACCGATGATAGGATTCGGTACAGAGATAGGCATACAGAAACAATTTAAAATACAGCCTATTC
Organism: Impatiens glandulifera; assembly: GCF_907164915.1. Lineage (NCBI taxonomy): Eukaryota > Viridiplantae > Streptophyta > Magnoliopsida > Ericales > Balsaminaceae > Impatiens > Impatiens glandulifera. The sequence continues at coordinate 32,411,439 of NC_061869.1, read as the reverse complement.
AAAAGACATTCGCCAGAGTCGTTCTCTTGCCGAATTACTGTTGAGGACGTTTGAAGAAGAAGCCGGTGTGCCCGGTCCGAACTCTGGTCGGTACCCAAGAATCAACTTGCTGATATGCGGTGCATACCCGAGACCTTTCTTGGTCAGCACCATATTCTTCAAGTTTTCCCATATGACCGATGACCAGTTGATGGCCGATTTGCAGAGAATGTTGGTCATGATGTTGTAGGTATTCTTGGAATACCGTTGATTAGGTGACTGACACAGAATTGACCGGGTCACGATTTCTAGCAGTAGCTGACCGTGACTAGCAAGTCGGGTTTTTGGCCCAAAGTTTTCTACCGGAGAGAATGTGGCCGACAGATATTGCGCGGTTTCAAATCCCGCAAGATCCTGAATAGCCGGAAAGTCAGAGAAACCCTCAGTGGGTAGACCGAATAGTGAGGCAAATTCATCCTCGTCGATCCAGAACGTGTGGTCTCTGACAGTAGAGACGATGTACTTCTCCCTGATGCAGGCACTTCGAAAGAAGGCCTTGACATCATCTATAAGAATGGGACCGGCTTCTTCAAGAAACGGTTGAAGACCGGTTTCAGCAAGGGAGTCATACATGAATTTCTCCTTAGTAGTGCAATCCCTTATGTCCGTGCAAGATTCGAAATCGATGCATAGAAAGTTTCCCAGAGTTCTGCTCGGCATGGTTTCGGTATAGAGAGAGAGAAACGGGATTCAAGAGTGTCAAATGTGATTTTGTGCTTTCGGATATGATAAAATGAGGAGAGGAAGGCTCCTTATATAGGATCGGTTTTGGAGGGAAAATCTGAGCATTGATGGTCAGTTTTGTTTTATTAAGGAAAGGAATCTTTACCTTTTCAAGGCGCATGGGGAAGGGGCAAATTGCAAAGCCCAAGGTAAGTGTTAGTTGAGAAGTAACCAGTTCGGTTGGATATTAAATGTTCGGGTGGTTGGAGTTATCTCATTAATTGGGATTATATCATTAAGTGCACTCATCATATAATCGATATTGATTAGATAGAAACCGAAAATGATAGAGACAAAACCGAAAATGGCATACAGGAACGATGAGGAACATATGAAATCAAGAAACACTAATAAAGCCGAAATAGTCATGGATGAAGCCGATATGATCAAAGTTGAGTTGGTTAAGAATACATCCGGTACATGCTGCAAAACGACCGGATGTAGGAAGGAGTGACTTAGCGGGCGCGGGGATTGAAATCTTGAGGGAGGTTGAAGTTCCTCCTCCTCCATTCTCTTTCAAACTGTTCATAGAATGAATCAGTTCCTTCCCTTGTGAGCACCTGAGCATGGTTTAGACCTTCGCCGGGACAGGTCGGGACGCCAAGCTCCTCAAGAAGTCGGCTTACTTGGGGGATGAGGGCCACTGACCGAGTGCCGATTATCCAAATAAGGACGTCCAACAGAACCCTAGACCAGTTCACCGGCGCACCGGTGACAATGGCCGCCATCATGTTGAAGGCCGCCACGCAGTAAGTATTAGTGACATCTTTTCCTAAGATGCCCCTTCCTAACACGTCGTTGAGTAGCTGATATTCAGCTCTCAAGTTGGCCTTGCTGCCGTGGTCATCCACCGGCTCATCCGACCGGGCTAGGTTGTGTGAGACCTCGACCTTTAAGTTGGCCGGGGGGTTAAGATCTGTTAGCCCTTGTTTGGGCAAGCTGAAGCACCGGGCGAAGTCTTGCTCGGTGAAGTCAAAGAGAATACCCCCCACTTTAGATTGAATGTGGGTGTCAAAGTGTGGTGTACCTCTGAACACTCTGGCATTTTGGAAAAACTCCAGAACAGACCCAGGATAAATGGTGAGTTTATCATCAAGGAAGTATTGGAGGCCGGTATCCTCCAAGGATTTTATCATTTTATAGATGTCGTAATGATCGGTGTTGGAACACGATTCAAAATCAACCTGAAGAATGTTTGTGAACTGGGACATTTTTGCCTTAGTGATACAGATGGTGTTTTGTTTTTGTGAGTGTTTTGGTGAGTGAGTGCTTCCTTTAAATACTGGTTTTGGGGCTAACCTATTATCCGGGCATTAAATGAGATGATATGTATTAACCGCAGGATAAGAAACTTTGCATGAAATAGGCAGGTTTATAGTTCTAGGTGTCGGTCATAGGCCTGAACTGTGAAAGATATCAAAAGATCTTCACGTCTTTTTAGGCGCGACCTGTTTTACTTGGAAAGGGTAATGTTGCAGAGCAGATGTCCTTAACCTCTGATAACTATTCCTCTTCTGTTTAAAATTCAAATAATCTAGGGTAGCCTACTTCCGAACCGGTCAGGCATCAGTGTTCATCCCGATGCGGTTATTTGGTGCATGCACCAAGTAGCCGGTCGGTTTACTCTATCTGATGAGGTGGGCGGTTCTTCCACGGACACCCCGAAGATTCGAAGTTCGACAGCTTAGGAAGAGTTACCGGTTTGTCTGTCTGAACCGGTTTCCCTTTAAGCATCCTTTGGAAGGATTTGGCTAATGTCGGTTAAGCCGAGAGTAAGCCTGAATTGAGAAAACTTAGCTTCCTGCAGCGGCTTTGTGAAGATATCGGCTACTTGTTGATCGGTCGATACGTATTCCAGCCGTATATGCTTCAGCGTGACATGCTCTCGGATGAAATGATGCCTTATGTCGATGTGCTTGGTTCTGGAGTGGAGAACCGGATTGTAGGTGATCGCTATGGCACTCGTGTTGTCACAGAAAATCGGGGACTCTTCGTCTATGATACCGAAGTCCTTCAGCTGCTGTTGGATCCAGAGGAGTTGAGAGCAGCAGCTTCCGGCCGCCAAGTATTCAGCCTCCGCGGTTGATGTAGCCACCGATGTCTGTTTCTTGCTGTGCCATGACACCAGTCGGTCACCTAGGAACTGACATGTTCCACTGGTGCTTTTCCTGTCGATCTTGCATCCTGCATAATCTGCGTCTGAGTAGCTTGTTAGATTAAAGGATGAGTCTTTTGGGTACCACAGACCGACATCAGGAGTGCCTTTCAGATACTTCAGTATCCTCTTTGCGGCTGTGTAATGGGATTGCTTTAGATTTGCTTGGAATCTCCCACACACACCAACTGCAAACAGGATGTCCGGTCTACTCGCTGTCAGGTACAGTAGGGAGCCGATCATGCCCCGGTATGCGATCTGGTCTACTGATTGGCCATCATCGTCCCTGTCCAGTTTAATTGATGAGCTCATTGGAGTAGCCGCCGAGGAGCAAGTGTCCATACCGAATTTCTTTAGCAGCTCCTTGGTATATTTAGGTTGACTGATGAATGTTCCTTCTTTAAGTTGTTTAACCTGAAGACCTAGGAAGAAACTTAATTCTCCCATCATACTCATTTCAAATTTGTCAGTCATCATTTTTGAGAACTTGTCACAAAGCTTTGGATCGGTGGAACCGAAAATAATATCATCTACATAAATTTGAACAAGTAGGATATGTTCCTTCTTTTTCAAATTTGAACAATGTCTTATCCACTGAACCAATGGTGAAATCATGCTCTAATAGAAATGCGGTTAGCGTATCATACCAGGCTCTGGGTGCTTGCTTTAGACCGTATAAAGCTTTGTTCAGCCGGTATACATGGTTTGGAAATGCAGCATTTTTGAAACCGGGTGGTTGTTCAATGTACACTTCTTCACGTAGATCACCGTTCAGAAATGCACTTTTAACATCCATTTGAAAAACCTTAAAGTTTTTGGAAGCCGCAAAAGCTAGAAAAATCCTAATGGCTTCAATCCTGGCTACAGGAGCAAATGACTCTTCAAAGTCAATGCCTTCTTCCTGTTTGTAACCTTGAGCCACTAATCTGGCTTTGTTCCTCGTGACCAAACCGTCCTCATTGAGTTTGTTTCTGAATACCCATCTTGTTCCTATGACCGATTGATCTTTCGGTCTGGGAACTAAGTACCAGACTTTACTACTCTCGAACTGGTTTAGCTCTTCTTGCATTCCCAAGATCCAATCCGGATCTGACAATGCTTCATCTATTCTTTTCGGTTCAATCTGGGATATGAAAGCAGAGTTAAAATATCCTTCCAGAAGTTGACTCCTAGTTCGAACAGGTTCTGAAGGGTCACCTATAATTTGCTCAGGAGGATGTTTACTATTTCTTCTGAGATTCAGTTCGGGAGTGTCTACCAAATTACCGGTAACTTGACCAAGGCTAGACACATCGGTAGGCTGAACGAGATGGTCAGACCGACCGACTCCCTCGGATTGGACCGAAGTGTCAGCTTCCTGTTGTAGAACAGCTTGATCCGGCTGGGTATCAATATTACCCATTAGGTCATGGACAAACCGCCTGAAGACCGGAGTCTCATCTTCACTATCAGAATGAATGTCGTTATTTTCCAGTCTGTTGTGTAGATCAAAGCATGAAGCAGTATTGCTTTCAACCGATTCATCGAAAACAACATGAATTGTTTCCTCCATGGTTGCAGTTCTGTTATTATATACTCTATATGCTTTACTTACTGCCGAGTATCCAAGCATGATGCCGGTATCGGTCTTTGCATCAAAAGCGGTGAGTTGGGTTTTACCATTTATATGAATATAACATTTACAACCGAAAATCCTGAGATACTTGAGTTTAGGAACTCTGTTAAAATAAACCTCATACGGTGTTTTGTTGTGAAATCTGTTTATCAAGGATCGGTTTTGTGTATGGCATGCAGTATTGATAGCCTCAGCCCAAAATTTCTGAGCAATGCCGGAGTCGGCTATCATGGACCGTGCGGCTTCCTTGAGAGTCCGGTTTCTTCTCTCGGCCAGGCCATTTTGTTGAGGAGTCCTAGCACTAGACAACTCGTGTCTAATGCCGGATTCATCAAGATATGCAGTTAATGTACTATTAGTAAATTCGGTACCTCGATCACTTCGAATGCTATTGATACGAGTTGATTTTTCATTTTGCAACCGTTTAAGAAGTGTGATCAGGTTTGATACAGTTTCACGTTTAGATGGTAGAAATATTACCCATGTATATCTAGAATAATCGTCAATAACTACCATGGTGTAGAGCATACCTCCTAGGCTAATGACCTGAATCGGTCCAAATAAATCCATGTGAAGAAGATCTAGGCACCGGCTAGATTGAATATTTCCTTTACTCTTAAAAGATGACCTAGTTTGTTTACCCATTTGGCATGCTGAACAGACCTTATCCTGGTTAAATACTATATCAGGAATACCTTCAACTAGCTTTTTACCGCGAATGTAGTTTAAGGTTTTCATGTTTAGATGATTTAGTCTCTTGTGCCATAGCCAGGTTTGATCAGTCTTAGCTATCATGCATATAGGATATTCTACTCTTGTTTTCCAGTCTACCTTGTAAATGTTACCTATCCTATTTCCGGTTAGTAGGACGATGCCTTGAGAGTTCTTAACTAAACATGCATGTTTAAGGAATTCTACCGTGTATCCAGCATCACACATCTGACTAATACTAAGTAGATTGAAACGTAGGTTTTCAACTAGAAGTACATTATCAATAGTTAGATTACCATGGACAATCTTACCCTTGCCCACAGTTTTACCCTTTGAGTTGTCACCGAAGGTAATTAGAGCACCGGTTACTGATCTGATGTCGATTAGCAAATTGCTATTTCCGGTCATGTGCCTGGAGCAACCGCTGTCCAAGAACCATTCGGAGTTTCCTAGCCGTTTCTTTGGATCCTGAAAATGTACATATTTACAACTGTTTGGTACCCACATTTACTTGGGTCCACATGTGGTTAGTCCCTTAGGTACCCAAACTTTGATAAACCGGACGGTCTTCTTTGCTAGGGTTTTAACTGTCCTTTTGACACTTGGTCTGGTGTATTTCGGTTTTCCTTCAAATGTCCTAAATGGTGGTGGTCTTTGGTTCGGTGATCTATGGTTTGACCTACGCGGTTCAGGGAAGTCTTTCTTATATTTGAGGATTTCGGCTTTTCTTTTCTCAAGGTCAAGCCATGAATCGGTTGGGCCAACATAATCGTATTTTAGCTTCTCTTCCCTATAATATGCGGTTTCCTCTTCTTCGGCTGTCCAGGTGCTCTTAAGAAATTTTATAAAGGGGAGGTTTCCTTTTGTAAGCCTTGCTTTCTCTATGGGTTTTCGGTCTTTAGAGCTATTCCCTGTGTATCCTAGACCACGCTTACAACGAGGATGCCTATAGTGTTTATTCATATTCTTTACTATATCGCTAGATCTCTTATAGGCGGCCATCGTATATTGAAATCGGGCATTTTCTTCTTCGGTTAGTTCTCTAGTCGGTTCACTAGGTTGTTCGATCTTAGGATCTAACTCGGTTTCTAGGGTGTGGGTATCATCAGGTTGTATGACTTCCGGTTCGGTTATGATGGGTACCTCTGGTTCTATTGGAATAGGTACTATGGGATCGGTTCTGATGTTGAGGTGCTTAGGTAACATGGTCAACAGGTTCTTATATTCTTCTACCATGTCATTCAATGCTTCATATAGCTCGTCTTTAGTAAATTCATCATAGGGAGAATCAAATATCTGTTCCTCATTTGCCATGAGGCACATGAGCTCATCATCGCTGTCACTGCGAGCCCACAAACTTCCACCATCGTCGGCTATCAGTGCTTTCGGTACCTCACTTCCTTCACCGGTTTGTTGATAATTGTTTCTGTCATTTTGATAGTCCGGTTTCTGGGTATCCCTTCTTGGTTTCCTGCATTCCCACTTAAAGTGTCCCAAACAGTTACAGTTGTAGCATCTTATATTGGATTTGTCACCATAGTAGTTGTTTGTCGGTTGGCTCCATTTCATGAACCTCCCAAACTTTTGTGAGAGCATGGCCATGGCGTCCTCAGTAAACTGTTCGGCTGTTCTGATAGGTGCGGGTGCAGGAACCGGTATCGGTGCAGGTGTGGGTACAGGAGCATGTACAGCCGGTTCTGTAGATGTGATTAGTGCTCTGGTTGATGTTGAGGCCGAGACTTCCTCTTCGGTTCTAGATTTCATTTCGAATTCGTATGCCTTTAGATCTTCGAATACATCGTATAGTTTCATCTTACGTAGGCTCTTTGATTCCCTCATTACCATTGTCTTTATATCCCAGGCACTTGGAAGAGATCTCAAAGCTTTCATAACTACCTCTTTGTTGTCATACTTCTTGCCCAGAGTTGCTAGTTCATCTAACACACCAGTGAACCGGTCACTGTATTCCTTCATAGTTTCTCCTGGTTTCATTTTGATACTTTCGAACTTCTGTGTGGCCATCATTATTTTGTTCTCCCTTGTTCTTTCATTTCCTTCAAAAATCTGGATGACCGTGTTCCATGTCTCCTTCGCGGTCTTGCAATCTCTGATCTTGCAATAAGTGTTTCTGTCTACGCTGTTGGAGATCCGGTTTCTTGCATGGTTGTCCAGATTGTTCCTTCTCCTATCTTCAGCCGTCCATTCTTTTCTATCTTTATCAATGAATATCGGTCCTTCGGTTAGAATGGATTCCATTTCATCATCCAAGGTGACTAGGTGCAAGTGCATGCGTGCCTTCCAGTTGGCAAAGTCATCACCTTCTAGCATTGGAGGCCTATCCTGATACATGTTTGCTTGAGTATTGAAACTAACTGCTCTGATACCAATTGTTAGGATCTAGGTCGCCGCTGGTGGACCGGGGGTTGAACCGGTTAGCGGTTCTCACTCGTAGGGTGGTGGTTAATCCGGTTAGAGATTAACACCGGGGTTTCAACACTACACAACCTGTCACAAACCCTTGAACTAGGTTCAAGCGCGGAAGAGGTTTGCTTTCAGGTTGAAGCGGTACGCTTGTATGATAGGCACGGTCGGTTTCGGATGATGAAGATTTGGAGATGGTGGGTCGGTTTCGGTAATCTGGATATTCGGTATGGCTAGTACAAAGTCGGTTTGGAGCGGTATGGTTAAGTTAGTCGGTTATATAATGAAGCCAGTAGAAAGTAAATAACACAAAAGAGTTTATGGATGTTCGGAGATAAAACTCCTACGTCACCCCTTCCTCTCGAAACCGCGAGAAGGATATTCACTAAGGAATACAAGTACAAGCCGATCGAGACTTATTTTCTGCTCGATAACACTCTTACAATTTACACCGAAATTGTAGAACACACTTTAACTTTCAACACTTAGGCTTTCTAGAATAGCACACTGTTATCACTTGTAGTAAATGCTCTTAGCTCTCGTTATCCCAATGTATGTCCCGCATTTACTCTTCTGCAACTGCCTCCTTTTATAGGTGAAATATGCCAACGGTCATATTTCACTGCCTTGAATCTGATTGGCTGATCAGAGGTGCAGTGATTCAGTGTCTCAGACCTGCGGTCGTCTCCTCAGACCTGGTATCCTGTCTCAGACCTGCCGGTCTGTAAGGCAAACCTGCCGGGTTTGTCTTTTACTTGATGTAGGCACTGTCTGTTTGGACAGTTGTCTGTACTTTGAAGATTTCCTTTCTGGCTTATCCCGAAGTAGAAGGATCCGGTAGTACTGTTTTCTGCAGCCTACAGTCTTTCCTCAGACTTGCATGGATATGGAAGTATTCAGTCTGTTTATTTGGTATCATTCTCAACAGATACCCAAATTGTCTTCTTGTACTGGTCGGCCGCTTGACTTGGCCGAATGTCTTTTGGTAGTGAAGTAACCGGACTTCTTCCTGTTATTCTTGTCTTGTGGATAATCGGCTGTTTGATGGTTCCGGTTTTGGGCTTTGGCCGATCCTTCCTTTGTGCGGTCACGTTCCGAATACTCTTGATCGGTTTGGTAGCTTGACCGGTTCGGTTTCTTCAGTTGGTTCTCTTGTTCATCCGGTCCGGTTCCTTGTTCCTGCATGGAAGGTTTATTTAAGTTAGGTTTATTTGAACCGGTCTGAATTTATCTAACATATTGATAGATATGAGACATCGTTGATAGAAAAATTAAGTAGATTAATTTTTGAACCGGCCAAACAAACTAAACAGAGACTAATCTTCATGTGCAGGTACTTAACAAACTGGAACCGGTTGAGGCATCAAACACCGGTTGCTACTACTTCAAAGAAATCGGCTTCAAGTGATCAAGTTAAAGGATCACAGGAACCGGCTTCACCTTCTCAAAGCGACCGGTTAACGAAGAACAAAAGATTACACACCAACCGGATCATAATGCACAAGACACAGAAACCGGAATGTACAGATCAAAAGTCAGAAGATTCAAATCTCAAGAGTGACGTACCATGACGGAAGAAACGTGTCTCGAAAGAATAAAAGAAGATCGGATCCGATCAGAAGCATGGGAGGAAAGCAATGATGCCTTGTTGATCCGATGTTGACGACCGGAAGCGGATGTTCAACACGTGTATCAATCTGAAAACCGGCTATGTCATCATACGTTCAGAGTCACCTGCATGAATGCCAGGTGTTGAGGAAGTTGAAGCGTGCAAGCAACCTTTCTGCAAACAGGCGTGATGATGATCAACCAATCCAGAAGAGAGAGAAGAAAGTAGCCGTTAGCTATTTTCAGCTATAAAAGGAAGATGGATCGTCTTCATTCAATGCAGTTCGAAGAAGTTCAGAAATAGTTAATAAGTTGTAAAAGCATTAAATTCTAGAGAGATAAACAGTGTTATATTCTAAAACCGGTCTGCCTAAAACCGGAAGTCATTCGTGTGATATTGTGTTGAGTTGTTGTATTACATCAACTGTGTGAGTTTAGTGTAACCGGCGAGTAGCGAAGTTGGGCTCGACCGGAAGTGTAACTGTAACTCTAAAGAGTTAGTGGAGATCCTTCTCATAATCTGAGAAGAAGGGGTGACGTAGGAGGGTTTGCTCCGAACATCCATAAACAAATTTCCTTGTCTTGTGTTCTTTCATTCGCTTTCATTTCCCGCTGTCTTAACGTAAAACCGCAAACCAATCATACTTCCAAAACCGGTCACTCACCTTCGTTAAACCGCCTCCTTCTTAAACATCATCTAAAGTCGCAAACGTTGCTTCAACCTGAAACAGACATTTCCGCCCTTGAACCCGGTTCAAGAGTCTGTGACAGGCTGTGCAGTGCTGAGAACGGTTTTAGTCTCTAACAGGACTATCACCAAAGTGTTGTGTGTTGTTGTAAGCGGCCACCCTTCCTAAACCGGAAAACACCCCGGTCCTCCAAGGGCGTCCCCGATCCTAACAAGTGGTATCAGAGCGAGGTTCTTAGCACTCAAGCAACCAAAGATGGTGGGAAGCATGACCCACAGCGACAAGCCGCCAATGCTAAACAGCGAAGCATTTAGCAGTTGGAAGAAATAGATGTATCTACATCTGATAACGCTAGATGATGAGATGAGCCGAGTCCTGAAAGAAGGACCGATCAAGATCAACAAGGAGGAAAGCCAGTGGACGAGTGAAGATCGGAGAAGAAGCAACCTGGACAACCATTGCATGAGGCACATCTATAAAGCCATAGATAACAACACTTTGAACAAAATATAAGAGTGCGAAAATGCAAAGGAAGCCTGGGAAACGATTATCCAGATCCACGAGAGAAACGAAAGAACCAAGGAGAATAAAATCTTGGTGGCTACGCAGAAGTATGAAAACATAGGGATGAAACCGGGAGAAAATATGAAAGAATTTAGTAACCGGTTCACCAGCGTAGTAAACGAGCTTCAGACACTCGGAAAGAAGTATGACAACCGAGAAGTGATCATCAAAGCTCTAAGATCACTGCCAAGCACGTGGGATATCAAGACCATGGTGATGAGGGAGTCTAGCACCCTTGGGCAGATGAAGTTGCATGATGTGTTTGAGGATTTGAAAGCCTACGAATTCGAGATCAAGTCTCGGATCGAAGATGAGGCATCTACATCAACCGCAACAAGAGCTTTGGTCACATCGGTGGAACCGGCGGCTCCAGTATCAACCGCACCGGCTCCAGTCAAAAACACTGATCAAATAACCGACGATGTGATGGCGATGCTAGCCCAGAAATTCGGGAAATTCATGAAGAAGAGCCAACCACCATCTAATAATGATTTTAATTATAACTATGTAGATAAGTCAAATAAAAGATGCTATAACTGTGATGGTTTTGGACATTTCAGGTCAGAGTGTAGAAAACCAAGAAGAGATGATAGAAAACCGGAAGTAAATTATCAAGGTAATTATCAAGGGAATAATTATCAAGGTAACCGGTATCAAGGAAACAATTATCAAGGAAACAATTATCGAGGAAACAACAATAACCAACGAAACGACTACCGAAGAAATGATGATCAACATGCTGGTGAAGGAAAGGAGATCCAAAAAGCTCTCATTGCATCCAATGGTGGAAGCGAGTGGGCATATTCCGACAATGAAGATGGTGAAGAGAAAGTAACATGCTTCATGGCAAACAACGAAGAGGTATTTGATTTCTCTTCTGATGAATTTACTAAAGAAGATCTAGTTTCTGCACTCAACCAAATGGTTGCTGAGTTCAGAAATATATCTGCGTATATGCCAACACCTGTAGAACCTAAAAACGAACAAATAAATGATGAAAACGATAAAACATATGAGATCAAAACACATGAACCGGATGAACTATTCTCGGATGATGAGGAGACAGTTCAACCGGGAATGGAAACCGATGAACGAGCAATGTACGTCACGGCTGCGTGGGAGAGATCACGCCAAGTAGTGAAACAAATGTGTAACTATAAACGACATCCGAAGTGTAGATATGGTATCGGTTATGATCCAAGTAAACAAAATGAAACAAAACAATCTAACGGGATGAAACTAACGAAAAACAATCTTCCATTTATAAAATTTGTCAAAAGCTCACAAACCAAAAATGACCTAAAACCGGAAGAAACGCTTAAGTATGTAGGTCCTAACGAATCTGAAAAATGGCTTCATCCTGAGAGAAGGAAAGCCAACCGGAAACCAAACAACAATAAAAATAATAAAAACCGACATCAAAGAAGTCCATCACCACATAAGGCATTCTTGAGCAACGGCCAAGAAGTTAAGCCAAATATTATCAAAACAGCAACCGGGAAAGTGATCCGACTAATTCAAGTCTGGATCCCAAAGGGACTAATCAACCATGGACCCAACTAAATGTGGGTACCAAAAAGTTGTAAATAATTGTTTGTTGCAGGTTAGGAGGAGCAATCGGTTAAAGAATTCTGAATGGTACTTGGACAGTGGATGCTCGAGGCACATGACCGGAAACAAGGAGCTACTAACCGACATCAAGTACGAAACCGGAGCATTCATCACATTCGGGGATAACTCAAAAGGTAAAACCGTGGGCAAGGGTAAGATTGTCCATGGTGAACTATCCATAAATAATGTGCTATTGGTAGAAAAACTAAGCTTTAATTTACTAAGCATAAGCCAAATGTGTGATGTGGGCTATAAGGTTGAATTTCATAAAAACTCATGTTTAGTCAAAAATCAAAATGATGACACTTTGTTAACCGGTAACCGGATAGGAAACATTTACAAAGTGAACTGGAAAACTGATTTCGAAAAACCTGTGTGTATGATAGCCGGAAATGATCCAAATTGGCTTTGGCATAAACAGTTAAATCACTTGAATTTCAAAACGATTAACTTTATTTGTTCCAAGGAACTGGTTCACGGTTTTCCAAACGTTAAATTTTCAAAAGATAAAGTATGTGCTGCATGTCAAATGGGAAAACAAGTGAAATCATCCTTTAAGAGTAAAGGAAATTATCAATCTGAAAGATGTTTAGAACTGTTGCATATGGACTTGTTCGGTCCGGTTAGAGTAACTAGTTTAGGAGGCATGCATTATACTATGGTAGTTGTTGATGATTACTCCAAATTTACTTGGGTTACTTTCCTAGCTTCTAAAAATCAAGCAACTTCAAACTTGATTAAACTGATTTTGAGAATACAAAATGAAAAATCTATTCGAGTAAACAAAATTAGAAGTGATAGAGGAACTGAGTTTATTAACAGTAATTTAACTACTTTTCTTGACGATTCCGATATTAGGCACGAGTTGTCTAGTGCCAGAACTCCTCAACAGAACGGCCTGGCTGAGAGAAGAAACCGAACTCTCAAGGAAGCCGCAAGGTCAATGATAGCCGATTCGGGTATCGCTCAAAAGTTTTGGGCTGAAGCTATCAACACCGCTTGCTATACACAAAATCGATCTCTAGTGACTAAACGGTTTTCGAAAACTCCTTTTGAAATTTATTTTGATAAAATTCCAAGTATACGGTATTTTCGAATTTTTGGTAGTAAATGCTTTGTTCACAATAACGGCAAGAAGTACTTGACCGCTTTTGATGCTAAATCCGATGAGGGAATAATGTTGGGATATTCAGCTGTGAGTAAAGCCTACAGAGTATATAATACTAGGACTTTAACAGTTGAAGAAACCGCACACGTTGTTTTCGATGAAACGGTTGAGCGAAACACTGCATTACCCTTCGACCTTCACAACAGAATGGAAAATTTCAATATCTATTCTGATGATGAAGACGAGGTTCCGGTTTTTAGACGCTTTGTCAAGGACCAAGCGGTTGATGTTGAAATTCAACCTGATCAAGCTGCTTTACCGCAGAAAGTTGATGCTTCAGTTTCTACTGAAGAAATCGGTCGGTCTGACTCTGTTCAACCTACCGATCAGTCTAACCTTGATCAGCCAGCCGAAAGCTTGGTAGACACGTCTCGGATTAACCTCAGAAGGAACAAAAATCATCCTCTTGAACTAGTAATAGGTAACATATCCTCACCTGTCCGAACTAGGCAACAAAATTTGGATCACTATGGAAACTCTGCTTTCATATCACAAATTGAGCCGAAAAAGGTAGATGAAGCACTGTCAGATCCAGATTGGATCTTGGCAATGCAAGAGGAATTAAACGAGTTTGAGAGAAATAAAGTCTGGTACCTAGTTCCTAGACCGAAAAACAAACCGGTTATAGGCACACGATGGGTATTCAGAAATAAACTCAATGAAGACGGTTTAGTTACGAGGAACAAAGCCCGGTTAGTGGCTCAAAGCTATAAACAGGAAGAAGGCATTGATTTTGAAGAATCATTCGCCCCTGTAGCTAGACTTGAGGCCATTAGAATATTTTTAGCATATGCAGCTTTCAAAAAGTTCAAAGTTTATCAAATGGATGTTAAAAGCGCTTTTCTAAATGGTAAAGTAAATGAAGAGGTGTACGTTAACCAACCTCCAGGTTTTAAAAATCCAGAACATGAAAATCACGTTTACCGGCTGAATAAGGCCCTTTACGGTTTGAAACAAGCTCCAAGAGCTTGGTATGACACCTTGACTCAATTCTTATTTGATCACAAATTTACAATCGGTTCAGTAGACAAAACCCTCTTTAAATTTGAAAGAAAGGAGCAAATTTTACTTGTTCAAATTTATGTTGATGATATCATATTCGGGTCAACCGATCCAAAATTATGTGATAAATTTTCGAAAATGATGACTGATAGATTTCAAATGAGTATGATGGGGGAAATGAGTTTCTTTCTAGGACTTCAGGTTAAGCAGATGGAAGCCGGAATCTTTATTAGCCAACCGAAGTATACAGCCGAACTGCTGAAGAGATTTGGGATGGATACATGTGCCGAAGCGGCTACGCCAATGAGTTCTTCCGTGAAGCTGGACAAAGATGAAGATGGTCAAGCCGTTGACATCACAGCATATCGAGGAATGATCGGATCGCTGTTATATCTCACGGCAAGCCGACCTGATATCCTGTTTGCGGTTGGAGTGTGCGGAAGGTTCCAAGCAAATCCAAAGCAATCTCATTATACGGCGGCTAAGACAATCCTAAAATATCTGAAGGGAACTCAAGAAGTGGGACTCTGGTATCCAAAAGACTCGAGCTTCAATCTAATAAGCTACTCAGATGCCGATTACGCGGGATGCAAAATCGACAGAAAGAGTACAAGTGGAACCTGTCAGTTTCTGGGTGACCGGCTAGTTACCTGGAGCAGCAAGAAACAAACGTCCGTTGCAACGTCAACCGCAGAGGCGGAGTACTTAGCGGCTGGAAGCTGCTGCGCACAACTCCTCTAGATTCAACAGCAACTCAGGGACTTCGGAATAGAGGCAAAGGAGTCTCCAATATTTTGTGACAACACCAGTGCCATAGCGATCACATATAATCTGGTGTTGCACTCAAGAACAAAGCATATCGACATCCGACATCATTTCATCCGGGAGCATGTCCAGGAGAAACACATCCGGCTGGAATATGTGTCGACCGAGCAACAAGTAGCGGACATCTTCACGAAACCGCTATAGGAAGCTATGTTTTCACATTTTCGAAATATCTTGGGTCTTACTAATCTTAATCAATTGATATAATCATGATGAATGATTGTATACAAAACCGGGATATGTGTTCTGGGAGAAGCTAAAGCTTCTCAAACCATATTCAAATAGGCCATTAATAAATCAAATATGCTAACCGGGAGGAAGTCTCCAGTTATGCCTGATTATCTCATCATTTTCAAATCAAATGTATGTTTACTAAACGGTTGAAATAACCAGGTTGAAGTGGATAAAACAAGTCCAAAGTTGAACAATTGTTGACATTAATCAACTTTTCTTCATAAACGGAAATATCCTACTAAAACCGGTCATGGAAAACCGCTCAATACATATGCACTTTGGTCTGATGAAATGAACTTTTCCGGTTAACCTGAGATGACCGACTGAGTTTTCGTGCATGTTTTGAAAAATGAAGCCTGTGATTAATTAAAAACAAGTCTACCACAATCGAGATGACGACATGTGTCCATCATCAAGAGAGGGAGACTTACATCTTGTCAATAGATATTTTTTCATCATTGCTATCTTAGTAATTATTAGATTTACCTTGGAAATAACCATTAGTTACTTCAACAAGTTAAGTCTATTAAATAGCTGATGACATCATCAGGCATGCTTAACTTCATTAAAGACCAAGCCGAATCCCCGGGCTATATAAACCATGCTTAATCCTTTTCAAAACATCACAAGCTCATTATTCACAAGCATAACTCCTGAGATAAAATCCTCTTTCTCTCTCAAAAACAAACATGAATTCCAACCCTCTAGCCAAGAAGATTCTATTGGCAGATTTCGAATCAATATACCAATATGAGGATCATGAAGTTAAAGAAATGTTCTTAGCCATTGAAAGGAGTGGGCTAAGAAGTTTCCTTGAGAACAGGTTCATCATCGACTACCTTGTAGTCGAAGAACTGTTCGAAACCGTGAAAGAAGTGCACCGAGACATACTCGTTGCACAGGTTTACGATCAAAAATTCCTATTCAGCGAGACGGATTTCGCTGTCTACTGCGGTTTACCCAATGAGGGGGTAACCGACCTAACCTATTCTCCGGTGACAATGGAAGAGATGTGTCGCCGGTTTTCTGGATCTAACATCCCGGTTAAACCCTGGGGTGCTAAGAGTCAACTTTCTCACAAGTACCAGATTCTCTGCGAGATTCTGGGAAAATCTGTCTTGTGCAGAGAGAAAAGTTACTATTACACTCAAAGGGTCTTCGAGATGATGATCGCCGTAACGGTTGGGACACCGGTTAACTGGTCCTGGATCATTTTCAGCAACCTGAAGAAGATGATTCTCTCTAACAAAACCGGCTACGCTCCTCAGCTGAGCGGTTTCTGCGCAAGTCTGGAGATCCACACCGGAGCCTTCGTCACTCTTCACCCAAGGCACGTGCTCACCAAAGAACGAGTACAAGAGATGATCGACCGGTGGGAAGCGGTTAAAGCTAGAAGAATTCAAGCGGCTGAGGCTTCAAATGCTCAAGCGGCTGAGTCATCAAATGTCTAAACCTGTCCTTCCTCTCTTCTTTTATCCTTTCTTTACAAAACCGGTACTTTTGCTGTAATACCGGTTTTTGTACTTCAATTAATGAAACAGATTTCTTTCCTTTCCAAGTCAAAATCTACAACATTCAATGCGTCGTATCAAAATAAATCATTTTACTCTTGGAAACATAAATTCTCATTATCAAAGAGCATGCCTGACTTGATTTGACAAGACTTGCTTTTATTCTCTTGGAAAATCACAAAATCATTAATGACTAAGCATAAACGGCTAGATTTTCAAATCCTATCATTAAATGCTCTCATTCATTCCAGACTATAAAAAGGGGTTCAACTTCCATTTTTCAAATCACGCCTTCAAGCATTCTTCTCTCTAAAAATTCAAAAGCTCAAGAACTCTCCTAAGCCTTATTCACTCTTCATCATCATGTCTGCTGAGATTAGAAACACCCTGATCATTGATTTTGAAGACATCAAGCACAGTTCCTACTATGACTGCATCTTTCAACATGTCATAGCTTCTGGCCTACAAGGCTTCCTCAAGGGTTCGGACCTCATCCTCGTGGAGGAGGTGTGCGAATTCTATAACAACGGTCACGTTCTGGATGATGGCAGCATTCGCACCATCATCGACGGTCAGTTCCTCCAGTTTTCTGAGGAGGAATTTTCCACATTCTTTCACCTTCCAACGGAAGGTTTCTCTGATTTTCCGAAACCGCATCTACCGGCTAAGGAAATCTTTTTCAAGATCTTCTCCTCTTCCTACGCTCCTGTTAAGGATTTTGGGAAGAAAGAAGACCTCGCTCCCCATTACCAAGTCTTTCAAGACTTGGTCCAACGGTCTATCATAGGCCGAATGCCTAACCAGAACTACAGCCGGGAGGCATTCGATATTATGATAGCCATCATTCGCGAAACCGACATCAACTGGTCCACCTATCTATTCAATAAGCTGAAGCAGCTTATGACCGGAAAAAGAGGAAGGATCAGTTATGCTCCTCAGATCACCCGGTTTCTCATGTCCAAACGTCGTAACCTTGGAAAAGGTGTTCCGGTTGGATCCTTCAACACCATCACTATAGACATGATCTATAAGTGTATGTGTAGGATTGAGGAACGGTCTCCTCAAAACACCATCGACAAGTGGTATGAAAGGAGGTTGGAAGGAGGATGGTTCACTGAATAAATCTCTTTCTTTTATTTTCTTTCCGGTTTCTGGTCATTTTGTTGTACGACCAGAACCGCTCATATGTTAATCATTTCCTTCTATTAATGAAATATTTCAATTCTTAAAGAGTCTCCGGTTCTCTCATTCACCGTATTCCTTTCCGGTTTTTAAACTAAACTTAAAAGTTAACCTAACAATCTCCGGTTAACAAGATGTCAATAGAAACCGGATTTTCGAGCAAAGATGAAAATTTGAAAAATCTTAACCGCCCATGGTTTTACCTCTCAAAATTTACCGCCCATCGAATTTCCGCTTTTACCGCCGAAAGTTACGGCAGTAACTTTTTGGAGGGAAAGTTGGCGCCAAAAACATTAAGTTGACGGTTCATCTTCAAAACCGCTTGGAACCGCCATCTATATAAACTCAAATCAGCCCATTCAACACACGCGCTTTCTCTCTCTAAAATTTCCAGAACTCCAAAGATCTCTTCTCTCCGATCATCATCAATCTTCATCTTCTTCTCTCAAAATTATCATGGATCTAGGCAAAGCTCCATTTCAATGGATGTTGCAGGTAGATTTCGCAGATATTGACGAGCACGCTGACGACAAGAACAAGGCTGTTCTTCAACTTCTACGAGAATCTGGGTTGGAGAAGTTCCTTTCTGGTCCGTTCACCATCTATCCGGCGGCGGTGACGGAGTTCTTAGCGACGGCGACACTGTTGAAGAGAAAGATCTCGGCTACTGTCAACGGGAAGGCCGTCCTTATAACTGAAGAAATCTTTGCGGAAGCCCTTTGTCTGCCCAACACAGGTTCAGACCTAAAGTTCGACCTAACCGAAGCAGAGTCAAATGCTGCCCGGTTGGTTGTATCCTTTTCAGGTTAGGATCTGGTGCTCCACTCTAGTCGGAAGATCAAGCTAAAACCGGAATACAGATGGTTGGTGACCGTCATCGCCAAATCGCTCCAAGGAAAGGGAGGTAACTTTGATAACCTCACAAAGTTTAAGCTCAGAATGTTGTTAGCCATTGTTCGCGGCGACAAGGTGGACTGGGGGTACGTTATCTTCGAAGAGTTTTGTCAAATGGTGATTAAGAAAGATGGCCGGGTGCAGGCCTATGCTATGCAAATCGTCAAGATTATTGAGTTCCTTAATGTGGAACTAGGTGAAGGCATACCGCTTCCGATCTCCAACATCCTTGATTCTGAGTCAATGGCAGAAAAACCGGAGAAGACGATAAAGCCTAAAACCTCAAAGACTAAATCATCTAAGGGAGCCAGTTCATCGGTTCCAGTTGAAGAAGAAACAACACAGAAGAAACCGTCAAAAAAGGCGGTTGAGGCAGAAGCTCCACCAGAACCGAAAAGGAGAAAGAAGGTATCAGCGAAGAAAAGTGCAAAGAAACCGGCGGAGTCCGAGAAAACGCTTTCCTCGGACAATCCACCGGAAAGAACCGCAGATGTTTTTCAGCCCATCCCAATCAACACCGTTATCCCAACACCCATTCCATCCGATTCTCCAAGGCAAACCGAATCTTCGGGGAGCAAGGAGAACAAGTCAAACTCAAAGGAGGAAGCAGAGGGAAATGTTGACTCTGCAACCTCCAAGTCACCAAGTAAGCAAGCCGAAGAGGTACTAGCCGATGTGGGCTTGAATGCCTCAGAAGCAATTCAGAATGTGGTCCAAGAGATCACAAGAGAAACCGAAGAGGACGATGCCTCAAGTCGTCGGAAGCCAGACAATCAGGTTGAAATACCTGATCAAACAGAAGTTCAACCGGTCGATGAGACGACCAAGTCAACAGAAATTGCACCTCCGGCTCAGGAGGAAAATATTGAAGAACGGGAACCTTCCGGTTCCGCAGGAGGCAAGACAGCTCCAGAAGGTCCCACTCAGGTGGACAAAGGCAAAGGCATTCTTGTTGAAGAAATAACTGAAACCGGAACGGGCACATTGCAAATCGACCCTCAAACTGAAGCCACAACCGGAGACGAGTTTCAATACACCATAGAGCAGGAAAATGAGTTATTTGAGGAATTTATTCAAGACATGAACAAAGGTGCAAGTGAAGCGCTAGCTCCATATATCCGGTGGGTGAAGCTCCGATGCGAGACCAAATTATCCGACATGCTTCCAGGTTTTAGTGGAAACAGGCAGTGGGACGCACTTGTCAAGCTAGAAGAGATGGCACTCGAGTTAGCCAACACCAATCTAATCCAACCGGCGTTTTCCAAAGCTCCGGTAATCCTTGAAAACGTTCGACTACAGGCAGTTGAGAATGCCTTTCAAGAAATCCAAGGAAAAACACTAGAACCGATTGAAATGAAGATGGCAGAGCGATTTCTTGGAGTACGAGAACAGCTTGTGCGTAATTTCGATCGTCTTGACAAGAAATGGTGGGATACTTGCCAACGTCAATTCAACAATCCTGAGTTATTTCAAAGTAAGCCCTTCTTTATAAGTGGTGAAACATCCGGCACCTCTGAAAACCTGGAACAAGAAGCCTCTCAACCGGTCAAAGCTCTGGACATAGATCAAATCAAGCAAGCAGTGGTGGAAACAGCTGATTCATGCCTTGGGAACTTCAAAGCAGTAACCGACGAAAGAATTTCAGTGGCTGAAGATAAAATGTTAAGCTCTCTACAAACCATGATGGACACAACCATGCAAACAACAGTTCAAGCCATGATTTCCGAGTCCGTCAAAGCCGCAACCGCTCCACTTTTGGACATGCTGCAGGCAATGGCAATTCAAATCGGGGAAATGTCCAAGGTTCAAGTCGGCTCAACCCAAACTCAAATCGAAAAGGATGCTGAAACCGCACGGAAATTGCAAGAAGAAGAGATTGAAAGAGAACGGCTACAAAAAGAACTTGAAGATAAAGATCATGAGCTTGCCCAACAATGCAATGAAGAGGAGCAGGCTAACGTCCAGGAACCGGTACAGGGTCAATCGTCCCACTCCATGAGTACAAGGAACAAGAACAAGAAGAAACGAAGTGCTGTTAAAAACGTGATGAAGCGGGCAGAACAGAAGACAGCTGCACCGGTTGCGATAAATGCGGAACCGCTTGATGAGGAAGAAGAAGAAGATTCGGAGGAACTTAACAGACGGAAGAGAAGGACAACCGGAGAACTTGCAGCAACTCCAAGCTTCAGACCCTTGACTGTTCCACCTACTCGACCGCCAAAGCCAGTTTGCGCCAACTTCAACCTTAAGAAAAAGGTTACCGGTCATTCAAGTGTATGGGCCGGTGTGCTAATCGACGCTGATAGACGCGCCAGAGAACACAGAGCAAGGCAAGAAGAAGAAAGAAGACGGTTGGAAAAAGAGCTGGAAAAAGAGCCACACAAGGGGGGACCATACAAGCCCTAAACTCTATTTCCATAATTATTTTTGAACAATTATGTTTTACTGTGCTTCAGAACTTGGCTACTCTGCTATCTTTTATGTTTTTAAACATATTTTTTATGTTTTTCAAACATATTTTTCTTAAAAATCTTACTTATTTTTCTTCAAAACATACACTTATCAAAAATCAAATTCATGTTTTTCAAACACGTTTCTCTCAAAGCAATTGAACTCATATTCTTAAAACCGGCCACACATTACAATTTTTGAATATTTATTCTAAATAATCAAAAAGGGAGAAATTGATAGAAAAATTAAGTAAGTTAATTTTCTTAAAACCGGCCACACATTACAATTTTTGAATATTTATTCTAAATAATCAAAAAGGGAGAAATTGATAGAAAAATTAAGTAGATTAATTTTTGAACCGGCCAAACAAACTAAACAGAGACTAATCTTCATGTGCAGGTACTTAACAAACTGGAACCGGTTGAGGCATCAAACACCGGTTGCTACTACTTCAAAGAAATCGGCTTCAAGTGATCAAGTTAAAGGATCACAGGAACCGGCTTCACCTTCTCAAAGCGACCGGTTAACGAAGAACAAAAGATTACACACCAACCGGATCATAATGCACAAGACACAGAAAGCGGAAAGTACAGATCAAAAGTCAGAAGATTCAAATCTCAAGATTGACGTACCATGACGGAAGAAACGTGTCTCGAAAGAATAAAAGAAGATCGGATCCGATCAGAAGCATGGGAGGAAAGCAATGATGCCTTGTTGATCCGATGCTGACGACCGGAAGCGGATGTTCAACACGTGTATCAATCTGAAAACCGGCTATGTCATCATATGTTCAGAGTCACCTGCATGAATGCCAGGTGTTGAGGAAGTTGAAGCGTGCAAGCAACCTTTCTGCAAACAGGCGTGATGACGATCAACCAATCCAGAAGAGAGAGAAGAAAGTAGCCGTTAGCTATTTTCAGCTATAAAAGGAAGATGGATCGTCTTCATTCAATGCAGTTCGAAGAAGTTCAGAAATAGTTAATAAGTTGTAAAAGCATTAAATTCTAGAGAGATAAACAGTGTTATATTCTAAAACCGGTCTGCCTAAAACCGGAAGTCATTCGTGTGATATTGTGTTGAGTTGTTGTATTACATCAACTGTGTGAGTTTGGTGTAACCGGCGAGTAGCGAAGTTGGGCTCGACCGGAAGTGTAACTGTAACTCTAAAGAGTTAGTGGAGATCCTTCTCATAATCTGAGAAGAAGGGGTGACGTAGGAGGGTTTGCTCCGAACATCCATAAACAAATTTCCTTGTCTTGTGTTCTTTCATTCGCTTTCATTTCCCGCTGTCTTAACGTAAAACCGCAAACCAATCATACTTCCAAAACCGGTCACTCACCTTCGTTAAACCGCCTACTTCTTAAACATCATCTAAAGTCGCAAACGTTGCTTCAACCTGAAACAGACATTTCCGCCCTTGAACCCGGTTCAAGAGTTTGTGACAGGCTGTGCAGTGCTGAGAACGGTTTTAGTCTCTAACCGGACTATCACCAAAGTGTTGTGTGTTGTTGTAAGCGGCCACCCTTCCTAAACCGGAAAACACCCCGGTCCTCCAAGGGCGTCCCCGATCCTAACATATTTGTTATTAGGTATTAAAACATTGTTTGTTGATAAGTACCAGATATCAATCGTACATAATTTTCCGTATTAAAACATTATTTATCTAACATATTGATAGATATGAGACATCGTTTTATACAATTCCGTATAAAACTATATTTGTTACTAGGTATTAAAACATTGTTTGTTGATAAGTACCAGATATCAATCGTACATAATTTTCCAAAATCGTCGATAAAGATCATTTTTATACAATTCCGTTCTAAAACCATATTTGTTGATAGGTATTAAAACCTTGTTTGGTGACAAGTACCTGAAATCATTCGTAATGATCCTCCACAAACCCAATTTGGTGATATGTACGAGAGATCGTTTTATACAATTCCATTCTAAAACCATATTTGTTGATATGTGTTAAAACATTATTTGTCGATAGATACAAGACATTGCTTTTACAAGTTTAAATCCAAAATCCCTATTTATTGATAGGTCCAAAAGTCTTCACATCGACAAGTATCTGTGATCATTCGTACATGATTCTACGAAAACCCTATGTTTCGATGGGTATCCAATCAAATCCTATCTCTCGATAGGTATCAAAAACCTTGTTTGTTGACAAGTAACGCGATCATTCATACATGATCTTGTTAAACCCTATCTCTCGATAAATACTATAAGTCAAATCCCTACTTGTCGATAGGTCTAAAACTCTTATTTGTTGCCAAGCCCAAAGATCATACATACATGATCATGTCAAACCCTATCGCTCGATAAGTACAAAATTATATACCTTGATATGTACAAAAATCCTATCTCTCGATAAGTGCTCAAATCCTATCTCTTGATAGGTATTCAAAACAAACTCTATATAGGTATCCAAACTCTATCCCTTGATAGGTATCTAACCCAAACCCTATCCCTCGATAGGTATAAAAACTCTATCTCTCGATACGTTTTCAAACCCTATCTCTCGATAGGTTTTCAAACCTTATCTCTCGATAGGTATCCAACATAAACCCTATATCTCGATAGGTACTCAAACTTTCTCTTGAAAGGTATCTAATAAAAAACATGTTTCTCTATAGGTACTTCTCCTAATTCAACACATCAAAAAAAATATGCCGATAGTGACATGATCATTTGTATATGATCGCCATAAAAATTACTTGTTGGTATCCTTCGTGACAAGTTTGTTAAGCTTCCATGATAAATCTATATGTTGAAAGTACCATAATCATTTATATATGATCCTCCTAAGCAATACTTGTTAGTAAGACTTGTGATAAGCTCATTAAATATATATGATCACCTTATATGTTACTAGTTAATAACTAACATGAAAAGTTATAAAACATTCATGTCCCATTTATGTCTAATTAAGTGACAGTGACCTTAGTCGTTTATATATGCCTATCTTGAATAATCTATTGATGTTCATACATAATAAGAGTTGATTTTTTCCAACAAATGTCTATGATTATCTCTATATCATAATCATATGGATTTTAATGATACTTTGTTAAGATATATGAAATACGGGCACAATCGGCACGATCGGCACATTCGTCACAATCGGCACGAACAACACAAACGACACGGATTCTCGCCGCGACCGCGCTTCTACATCGGAAGTCGGCCGCCATCCTCCAGCACCTTCGATCGGTTGTCGTGCGCCCTCTAGAACGTGTTCTGTTGTGAAAGGAACGGTCGCGGTCATCTTCTCTTACCGTTGACCGAAGCATTTCGTCAAACCCCCTTTTGCAGAGACTTGACGTCGAATCGGCGTCGGTCGCCCTCCTCTTCTCACTTTTCGTTTACAAGTTAGTTCGGACCTCAGTCGGGACATCAAACCCTATTGAGGTAAGTATGACAGAGCTGAATAAGACTGTTGATCGAGAATTAATAGGTTCAAAGAATATTACAAGGTCGGGGTCAGTTTCAGAAGCAGGAAAACATGACAGTCTGGGTAATTCAGATGCAGAGAAAGATTAGAAAACAAATTTTACCGGTCCTACTAGAGAGGATGCTAAACTGGGCAAAATAGATCATTTTGAAATTGCCTCTACAGGGTTGAAGATATCAGCTGCTCAGAGT
Organism: Impatiens glandulifera; assembly: GCF_907164915.1. Lineage (NCBI taxonomy): Eukaryota > Viridiplantae > Streptophyta > Magnoliopsida > Ericales > Balsaminaceae > Impatiens > Impatiens glandulifera. The sequence continues at coordinate 32,386,382 of NC_061869.1, read as the reverse complement.
CCATTAGGTCCAAAGAAGGATATATTTTCAGAGTCTTGTTCTACAATGAAAAATCTTGCAAATCTAAAAGTCTCGGGTTCCATTAATGATCAGAATGTTAAGTCTACCTGTCCTGCTAAGGATCAAATGGAAAGTCAGATATCCAGACTATGTACTAGGCTTGAAAAAGGTTGGACAGAAGACACTAAATGCGCCCAGGATTCTGAAACTGATGCTAAAATTGCAGGATCTTCTAAACAGCCTGCACATCTAGCTGAAATTGTTAAAGGTCATAGTCTAACAGAATCTGGAAACACTGAAGAAATTGGATCTAAGTTAGAGCTATTCATGGAAATAAATTCAGCTCAATTAGAAAAGCCTAATAATAAAGATCTAAAGGATGATGAACTGAACTTGATTGGTATAGCCAATGGTGAAAGCTTAGCTGGAAATTATATTGATTCGTTGATTGATGACATCATGAATGACAATCTGGGTCTGGGTATGGATCTCATGGAAGCTACAAATAAGTTGGGTCAGAATATAAGTCAGGGTATAAGAGGTGAAGAATGTATGAAACTGGAACAATTAGCCATCGGTTTTCGCTTGGCCGGGTCTAATGAGGGGTTAGCCAACGGTTTTCGCTTGGCCGGGTCTAATATGGGGTTAGCCAACGGTTTTCGCTTGGCTGGGTCTGAAAAAGATAATTTGGTTGCAAAAAAGTTGGGTGTAACAAGGGTGGATAACATGAATATTCAAGTCATTGATCCTGAACACGTCGGTCCTGGACACACTAAAACTACTCATGGCATTGGTCATTTCTCTTCAAATGCCGGTCCTAGCTCTTCAAATGCCGGTCCTAGCTCTTCAAACGCCGGTCATAGCTCTTCAAATGCTGGTCCTAGAACTTCTAATGCCAGTCCTAGCTCTTATAATGTCAGTCCTAGCTCTTCTAATGCCGGTCCTATCTCTTTAAATGCCGGTCCTGACATCACATATCCACCTTCTACCGGTCCTAATCGCCAAGATAATAAATCTACTAACAAAGCTATGAGCCACCGGTCGAATCAAAAGAACCAAAGCATAGATGTTGATTTGGAATAAGACGATAGCACTGACTATGATGAAACAATATTATGCGACCTCGAATATCATAAGTCCATGAAGAAGATATTGGCAACAAAGATCAAACCAAAAGCAAAGAGGCATAATTCTTCCAAAACAAGTGCTGAAATTGAAAAGATCGATCAAGAAACCGGATCGAATAATTCTAAAACAACTAAGAAAGGTAAAAATGGATCGAAAATCAAAGAAAGGAAAAATATGAAGGCAAATAACTCAAGTTCTAAGAAGAATGCTGAAGTAAATCCCAAGGAAACTGTGATACCCGAGGCTAACCCTGAGATATTGAACCTGTTTTCGTTTTCTCCACTCGTTAATCTGGATCCTGAAATGCCAATTGATAGTATTGAAAAGAGGAAAACTGATACACAAGAGAAGAACAGTAAAGGGGATATTCTAAAGAAGATCGGAACAATTGAAGGCAACGGTTTTGTGGGAAATATAAGGGTTAGATGGGCCGAAAAGAACAAACAAGTCAGGAAAGATAACATCCCTGAAACAACCATCTCCTCAGCTCCTCCTACTGCTACAATTTCTGGAAAAGAAAATACTCAGGATGATAACAAGGATCCTACTGCTGGTCCAACGTGGTCAATGAGGAAAAACGAAATAGCAAATTTGGCAGGACTGAGAAACTAGATGAAGAAGCTATTTTTCCAAATTAATAAACAAGAGATTACGATGCCCCAAGAAAGAAATGATCAGTTGAATGCTCAGTTCAACTGTCACTATCTAAAGAATTGGAATCTCTTCAACAAACACCAATATGATGAAGTGATCAAGTGGACGGTTGACGCCATAAAGGAAATTTCGAAATGTAATAAAACAAAGGTCTACACAATCATGAACAACCCAGACAAAACCTGGAAAGAAGGAAAGGTGTGGAATGGAAATGCAATGAGAGATCCAGAAAAGGGAAAATTCCAGATAGACACTTTATTCCCAAAGGTAATTACACTTGATCATCCGCACCGGTTTGAGCTCCCACCAGAAATTGAAGAAAAATGTGTCAAGGCATGGGAGTTTGTCATAGTTGGTCATTTTATGGGCAACATGAAGGCACCATTTGCTGAGGTTAAAAGAACGTTGATGGGTCAGTGGGAATCCTCTAGTCTAGAGAGGATCACAATCAATGATCACAGATTCTACTTTCTATCCTTCAGGAATGGAAGTGAATTAAAGTCGATCATAGAGAGCGAATATACTTTTATCAGGGGAAAAAGATTCAAGTTGTACAAGTGGAGCGAGGAACTTAATACTAATCATAGACCGCCTGAACTTGAACAAATCTGGGTGAATCTCAAGAATGTTCCACCACACATGTGCAACCCGATGGGTCTTGCCTATATTTCAAGCATTATAGGCAAACCACTTATGTTTGACCCAGCAATGGAAGGCTACGAGCGTGCATCTGTGGCCAGAGTTAGTGTCGAAATCCATCCAAGTAGCTCTCTTCCAATCAAGCTTGAACTTAAAGATAGACTGGGAAATTTATTTGACATTGGAGTACAATACGAATGGAAACCAAATCGATGCATATGGTGTAGCACTTTCACACACGCTACGAATAAATGTCCAGTCAATAATAATCTAAAATCGAAGGCCAGTAACAACACTCAAGTAAGCGATATCAATGACTCTAACCAGGCTCAGGTTGAGAGAAATGTGAACAGGTCTGAACTTAACAGCAATGAACGCACTGAGGATGATAAGATGGGCAACCAAAAGCAAGAACATATAAGGGTAAGGAAGAAGATAGGAAAAAGAATGAAGTGGGTAAGGGTACAAGCTGGCCCTACTAACGTTGATCATATTGGTCATGTTCAGGGCACCGGTTCTAGGGATTCTGTTTTCTCAAGAATAGGTCCTGTTCAAAATGTCAGTCCTGGTCAGGGTATCGGTCCTGATAAAGCTGGACATAGACACACCGATCCTAGAGCTTCTCATAAAGCTACTATTCCTAGCCATATTGACCATATTAAGCCTGATCTTGGACTTGTTGATCATGAAACTACTCAAGCTAACGGACTTGCTACTACAGGTCCTGATGAAAAATGTGCAACCATTGCTGATCCCGACTATATTGGTCCTGATACTGGCACACGTCCTATTATTGTGGATGATACTATTGTTGGTCCTAACTCCACTGATCCCAATACTGATCAAAGAACTGGTCTTGATGTAACTACATGTCCTAGTCCTAAAGTTTATGAAATTCAATGATATATGGGACGGGGAATACTTGGCCCATATGAAACAAGCAAAATTCGATCTGAAGGCACTCCAATAGGTCGTGAGTCTACTCTTCACAGTTCTAGGAATGCAAGCAGGAACCGAAAAAACAATGTCATCAAAATTCGAAATGACCTGATCCTTGGGCTCAAAGCCACCTTTCGAGATGATGAACAGGAGAATCTTGGAATAAGTAATAAAGAAGCTCTTGAGAATGGACTAGTAAATCTTGGGTTTTGTGAAATCAAAATATCAAGTGCAGAAGAAGACAATTATGTCTTGAATAAGGCAGTGAGCCTTAGTTCTGAAGTAGGGAGAATTAAAACCGATAACAAACATGAATCCAGTAGTGAAGAGGTTCAAAGTCAGAAAAGACCTACTAAAGCAGAACAAGATGAAAATCGAAGACAAAGCAGAAAGATCCTGAATCCAGAAGCTACTAAATCTATCACGGGAGAAGATGAAATCTACATGAGGCAACTCTCACTCAATGGCAATAGTATTCCATGTAATCAAACTGTAGCCATTGAGGATAGTGAGGCAAGTGATGCTTATGATTTCTCGGATGAAGAGGTCCAGGACAGTCTGGAAAGTCAGGAATCCAACACTTATATTCATTCATGAATATAGTGACATGGAACATAAGGGGACTCAATGACCCTCTAAAATGTAAAGAAATCAGGAGGATCATTGAGAATCAGAAGATCACTATTATGGGTATTCTTGAAACAAAAGTCAAAAGTCGGAACGTTGAGAAGGTTAGCAAACTGTGTATTGATAGTAGCTGGGAAATCATTCACAACTCAAATGACAAAACGGGCAGAATCTGAGTTATTTGGGATAACAAAGTTGTTGAGGTGATTACTCTCTTTTCGAATGATCAAGCAATCCTGGTGGAGGTCAAAGACAGAATCACAAGAATCGTGTTTAATCTTGCTATTGTCTATGGTAGCAACTCAAGCACTGACAGAAGACTCCTCTGGAATTGTCTTAGAAACTGAATCGGTATTGATAAATCTTGAGCTGTCCTCGGTGATTACAACGTAACCAGAAACGAATCTGATAGTAGCCCAGAATCTGAAATTACTCGGGATATGATTGACTTTAATGACTACATCAGAGATATGGGTTGTATCGAGCCTACCAATTCTGGGAACTTCTTCACTTGGTCTTCTACGAGAGGGAATGAGCAAATTAGAAAAAGTAGAATTGATATATGTCTGGTAAATGAGAGTTGGATTAACCAATTTCCGAGAAGTCAACTTCATGTTTTGAATCCGGGTATATCTGATCACTGCCCGATTAAATTGTTCTGGGAAAAGGAAGAAAGGTTCAAACGGCCCTTTAAATTTTTCAATTTCTGGATGGATAATGATAAATTCAAGGGTATTCTCGAAAGCGTATGGTCAAGAGATGTCAGAGGTTCTAACATGTACAGGGTTTCTGAGAAGCTTAAGCTCCTGAAGAATCATCTCCAAAGCTTTGACAAGAAGAAGTTCAGCAATATCTCCAATAGAGTTCTGGATGCTAGAGAAGAACTGGAAGAGGTTCATAAAAAGTTATTAAGGGATCATAGTGATGAACAACTCAATGAAACAGAAAGATATGCGCTTGAAAACTTCAGGAAACTGAGTCTGCTTGAAGAGAATTTTGTTAGACAGAAATCAAGACAGAGCTGGCTTTCGTTGGGTGACAAAAACACAGCTTTCTTCTACAGAAAATGCAAGGCTAGAAACATGAGAAATAATGTGTACAGGCTGAAGAATGATGATGGTGAATATGTTCAGGGTCAAAAGGGTGTCCAAGATCTGGCTATTGGTTTCTATAAACAACTTATGGGTACAAGAAAGCAGCATCAAAGTCACATGAATACTTTGTATCAAATTATTGATAGAAAAATCTCTGCAGAAGATAGTCGCGAGTTGATAAGGTTGGTCACGAAGGTTGAGGTTAAAGAAGCTCTGTTTAGTATTGATGGGAATAAAAGCCCGGGTCCTGATGGGTTTAATGCACAGTTTTTCAAAGATAATTGGTCGGTTGTGGGTAAAGATGTTACTGATGGGGTTCTGGAGTTTTTCAAAAATATGAAGATGTTAAAGCAATGGAATACAGCGGTCCTAACCTTGATCCCCAAAACTGCGGTACCTGAGAAAGTACAAGATTTCAGACCAATTTCCTGTTGCAATGTGATTTATAAAATAATTTCAAAAATCATTTCTAAACGTTTTAAAAATGTAATAGGAAAAATAATAAATCTTAAACAATCTGTATTCATCCCTGGTAGGACAATCTCTCATAATATTCTTCTCATGCAGATCCTATTAAAAGGCTATGGGAAAAAGAAAATATCCCCGAGAGTGGCTTTCAAAATAGATATCAAGAAAGCTTTCGACTCTGTTAGATGGGAAGCCATTCGAGACTTTCTGGTTGTTTCTGCTTTTCCTATGATTTTTATCGATTGGATTATGCAATGCGTTTCATTATCCTGCTTTGTTGTTAGCGTCAATGGAGTCCACAGGACTATTTCAAGGGTGAAAACGCGGTAAGGCAAGGGGACCCCCTCTCTTCTTACCTTTTCGTAGTTATCATGGCGATCTTTGAGAGCATCTTCGCGATGTTCCGAAAGAATCGTCCATACATCTTTCAACCATTCTGTGAGGTAGAGGAGGTAATACATTTATGCTTTGCTGACGATTTATTCATTTTAGTGCACGCATACGTTGATTCCATTAAAACTATTAGGGCTGCACTAACGTTCTTTTCTGAGGTAACAGGTTTAACTATTAATGAAAGCAAAAGTGTGGATTTTATGGAGGCGTGAAGGACGAAACAAAGCAGGACATCTTCAACATCATGGGCATCAAGGAAGGCAGGTTTCCCATAAGGTACTTAGGAATTCCGTTAACTGCGAAGCAGATCGAGATTTCACACTGCAAGTCGCTGATTGAAAAGGTAAAAAACACGATATCTGGCTGGGCAGCAAAAAAACTTTCTTATGCAGGGAGGATCGAACTTATCAAAACCGTGGTTATGGGCATACTTGGCTATTGGGCGCAGCAAATGGTCATTCCGAAGAAGGTAATGAAGGAACTCGATATGCTGATGAGAAACTTTATCTAGGGTAGTAGTGGAAGAGGAGGAAAGAAAGTCAAATGGACCGCTCTCTGCAAACCGAAGGACGAGGGAGGCATCGACTTGAAGAACTGTATCGAGTGGAACAAGGCTCTAACCTTTAAGCATTAGTGGGCTTTGGAGCGCAATCAGGAGTCACTATGGATCAAATGGGTGCATACGAGGTTTATGAAACACGAAACCAGCATCTGGACCTGCAAAATTTACGAAGGTATGAGCTGGTCTCTAAAAAAGATTCTTAAACTAAGAAGCGATATTGCAGATCTTTATGACATCCGACTAGGGGACGGGAAAGGCACTCTATTCTGGCATGACCCTTGATTTGAAAACCAACCTATCATCGACAAGGAGGAGTTTCAAAATACTCGTATCAGAAGGGACTACGCAAAAGCGAAAATCAGAGAAATCAAAGACGGGAATTGGAACTTGCTCTTGAGAAGAATTCCAGAAGGAAAGATGATACTTGATCATATAAGTAACATACAACTACACGACAGACCGGATATTCATGAATGGAAAGCTGAGGACAATGGGAAGCTGGTATTGAAGAAAATATGGGAGTTAATCCGAGAAAAAGCGCAGAAAGTAGAATGGGCTCCTCTTGTATGGTCAACGAAGATTATCCCTCGACACCAGTTCATTCTATGGCTCGCCTTCTGGAAAAGACTCAGCACTCGTGATCGTATCAGTAAGTATATGATCATCCCGGACGCGAGCTGTCTTCTATGCATAGGAAATGAAGAAACCATAGATCACCTCTTCGGGAGCTGCTGTATTGCTTCGGAGCTTTGAGACAGATTCTATAAAAGCCTGGAGATGACCAGTTTCCCGAGCGAATGGAATGAAATCAAAGAAGCAGCACTACTCAAAGCCAAGGGAAATAGATTTGCAACAAGCGTGTTCAAGTGTGGCTTTGGAGTAGTGGTGTATAACATTTGGCAAGAACGGAATGCAAGGGTATATGACAGAACCCGCATGAGCATTGACGAGTTATGGAAAGATATTGTATCAGATTGCAGCGCCCTCGCGGGAACGTGGAGAAGAATTCCAAGCACGGAGCAGAACTGTAATATCTGCAGGAACTGGAATTTACCGTTTTTAAACTTACTAGAATTGAAAGCATTGTAAACAAATAATTCATTTACGTTTTTAACTTTTTAGCTTTTATTCAGAATGTTACGACTTCAAAATCATTCTAGGCCTGTCTAGAATGATATTTTAAACTCGTGGTTTTTTTTTCCGTTTTTGGGAATTTTTAATGAAATGACGCTAAGTCGTTTTTCCCAAAAAAGAAGATATATGAAATACGATTCCAAGAATTATTCTTGTTAGGATAATCACTAAGGAAAGATCCATGAGCAATGCTTGGAGCACCTCAATGAATGATATACACAACAACACCATGTCACATCAACGTTAGTACATTATATGTTAAATCTTTCCATAACCCTCAATAATATAAATTGGGAAAGATAAGTTTAGTGTTAATGTCATGCTCGAATATGCGTTTTGAAAATCAGTTTGTTGTAATCAAATTTGATTCGAGAGGGAGACATTGTAACACTAAAAATCTACATACCCAATTTATATATTTAAAATATAATTAATTTTATTATTTTCTAATAAATAAAATCAAAATAATTAACTCCAAGATCAAAACCTAATTAAACAATTAATTGGATTAATTATTATAATAATTAAATTCTAAATTAATCAAGGATAATAGCCAATGAAAATAAATAAAATAATAATTTAGGATAAAAGTTGTATCGATTTTGTCTTAAATTAATTTTAGAAAAATCAAAAGGATTAAAATAAATAACTTAGGATAAATGTTGTATCCATTTTATCCAAAATAAATTGTTTATTTAACCCCGAAATATACAAAAATAAAATAAATTGGAAAAATATATGTCATATTTAATTCGAATATTTTGTATATTTTTAAATACTTAAAAATAAAATCAATTTCAAATAAACCCTTAAAGTTTAAATAAAATAAATAAATTTGTAATCTAGTGTAGCCAAAACCCCGAAGGATCGCTGCAACCAGAACTACCACCTTAAGATAGGCGTTGGATTTTCATCCAACGCCTAGGAATCGCTCGTTGTAACAAAGCAAGGGCACATCTGCGAAGCACACAATCAGCTAATGTGTACCCCAACGTTGTTAGCTAAAACGTGACAGAACGCTTCGTCACTAACGGAACGTGGATGAAATGCTAATATAGAGTCTAGTGTCCGCCTTTTCACCCAAAACGACGTTGTATCATCCCTGGATCGTCGTCTTCGTCACGACGCTGGAAGAATAAGAACAAATTCATCTTTGAATTTTCAAATATGGAACTCTGACATTTCTTGATCATTTCGCCTCATTCAAAAAGTGAAATGATCACCATATATCTTTGATCATTTCAACTAGACCTACGATTGCCATAATGGCCTACGCCGACAACTGGTTGGAAGAACAACTAAAATACCATTATGAGTGTTTGACTAATTTAAGCCCACACGATCGATCAACCGACTTCATGAGGATATAAATAGTCTCCCTTGATCAATCCGAATGCAAGAAATAATATTTTAATCCTCAAATCAGAATTTTCAGAAAATTCGTCAATGAAGCTTTAAGTTTCTAGATTTTTTAAATTTTCGTACCAGACCTTAAAGCTTGGATCCATGAATCCCTAAAACTTCCTAAGGCCTAGTGTTCTCCAATGCTTAGTAAGTTTTCAATAATTCTCTAGTTCAATCTTCCAGTTTGAAATTAAAATTTTTTATTTTAGTTTTTATAAGTTTGTATATTGTCTAGTTGTTGAATTTTGTGATTGGAAAACGATCGTAGGATCATTTGTAAGCTTTATGTTGAAGCTAAAATCTAACAATCGAATTAGAATTTGGATAAATCTAAAATCGGATATTTTATTCTTGAGCTTTCCAACATGTTTCTAATGATATTGGAAACCTATTTGAATCATGTTTGATCCATCCCGACAGTATTTAATCAAAATCAAAATTTTCAAAATAAAAGAAATTTTAAGTTCTTGAATTTGTCAAAATGAACAGCTAGTGTTCATGTTTTGGTATCAATAAATCATATGAAGTATAAGGAAGTTATTGACAAGTTCCTTACACTTCATTAAAGCTTAAAAATCAAAACAAGATTTTTGGTCTCAAAACTGTTTTTAACAAATCAAACATCATCTAGGGTGAATGATACTTTAGGATGATGTTCATAATGATTGTGAGATATTTGTAAAGTTATCCAATCCTCAATACAAAGTGCAAAACTTATAATTTTGATGTTATAGAAGACCGACATGTTTAACTAGGACCGACATGTCCGATTGAGGAATTTCAGTTAGGATCAAAAGGTTAGACCGAGAAATTATAGCCATGACCGAGAGGTCCGATCATGAAATTCCAGCTAGGACCGAGAGGTCCGGCCGAGAAATTACAGTCAGGACCGAGAGGTTCGACTGAGGAATTTTAGATAAGAACGAGAGGTCCGACCGAGGAATATCAACAAAACTGAAGATTTTTACATCCGACTCAGGATTCTAACCTAGACTGAGGAGTCTCGCACCCAATCAAGAATTCCCAAATCTAAGACCGATGAAGTTAACTTAAAGCTAAGTAAAGATCGGTTGTTTCCCCACCTCGACCGAGGATCTTTCACCTATGATAAAAGTTCTTAGCCCCCGATCGATAAAAACACACCTAGAACTGAGGACACCGATTTTAGGGCATGTTTGGTTGCACTTTGAATTTTTCAAAACTAGGGAATCATAAACCATTTTTTAAATATCCCAAAAAAAATGATTTCAAAATAGTTTTGGGACATTTCCAAAAAAAACATATTTTGATAAGGGCTCGTTTGGGATTTTATTTTTAAACCCTAATGTCTTTAAACACTAATATTTTTCACGTATTTTCCTCCATAGTCATCAGCAGCAGTAGCAATAGGTACTAGCATGTAAATATTGTTGTTACCATATTAAATACACAAAATATGTGCATGTCTAGGACCAGTTGAATATTTGGTTAAAATAAAACGTTATACAACTAATTTTTAAAAGCCAAGATTTTAGAGGATGAAGCGGGAAAGTTATTTCTGGAGTATCATCAAACTACAAATAAAATAAAACTCTAGTAAAAAATACGTTTATGTTAGAAAATAATTGTTAGAACTTATGAAAAGTTTAATGAATAGATAAATTAAGTTCAAATAAATATGTTAAACCGCTAAGTCATATCAAGTATATATTAATTGGTTTAAATATAACAAGAATGTGTTGAGCGTAGTGGTAAACACTCATGCCTGTCACACAGGTGACCAGAGATCAAATCTCACCGACTGCAAATAATATTTAATGTCTTTCTATTTCAGGGAAGCTGAGCAAAATCCAAAATTTATCTATAGGCATGATCGGCTCGGCAATGTATACCGGTTCGGTCAAAGAACACTTAATGAAGCATGGCTTCAGTCATAAATAAACTCAGAAAACCAGAACGGCTCAAATTCATGACCGGTTAAATTGTAAAACGAAAGTGTTCGGCTAGTTCATCGAAAAATCCTAACGAATATGAATATCTTGAAGATAACGTGTTAAGATAAACAAAATATTTCTTGGAAATATGCAAAATAAAAGTCTGAAACCAGGCATGGGGTAGGATAATGATTACTGTTTATCCAAGATCTCAAGAAAATCTCTGAAACAGGCGGCCGGCTAATGCATGTCTACCATGTGTCCAAAATGGCAAAGCGTGCACGCCACCTGAATCTGACCGGTGCATGCATGTCTGTCATGTGTGTCCAAAATGGAAAAGCGTGCACGCTACCTGAACCTAACTGGTGCAGCTTCAAATGACCAATCCAGCAGAGAAAGAAAAATATGACCGTTGTCATATTTCTCATATAAATAGAAGTCCAAGGCAACGAAGAACATACGGATTTCTACAGATTTACAACCAGACAAATTTTACGCGCGACCTTGAATATTGATTGAAATCCTTGAAATTATTTGAAATCTGACTTTGAGAAACTTTGTGTATTTTACATTGTGTAAAAGTATTACATCATTATGAGAGTGGTGTAACCGACGAGCAGTAAATAAGACTCGATCGGAGTGTGTTTGTTGAATATTCCAGTTAGTGAATATCCTTCTCACTGTTTGAGAAGAAGGGGTGACGTAGGATAGTTTGCTCCGAACATCCATAAAAATCTGTGTCTTGTGTTCTTCATTTATTTTCTCTCTCTAACCGAACTGCTTTACACTCACCTCAACCAAACCGAATTCACCTCACCTAAACCGACTTCTCCATATTTCCTTCTTTACCATAACCGGTTTTACCTTATATCAACCGAACCGGTTTTCCCATCATTTCAACCGATTCTTCTTCATTCTCTTCGTTAGCCGAACCGTGTGCAGTTGCTTCAGGCTGAAACAAACTACTTTCACACTTGAACCAAGTTCAAGAGTTTGTGACAGTCTGTGTAGTGTTAAGAACGGTTCTAATCATTAACTAGATTAGTTCCAAATTTGTGTTGTGTTGTAAGCGATTACCGATTAGCCGGACCCCGGTCCCCTATCGGCGATCCCGATCCTAACCGTTTATATACGTATATCTATTATTGATTTTAAAAATCAATTGACGTCTCTTTTTCAATTAAATAATCTTTTAAATTAATAATTTTTTATTACTTAAAAATAAATAATTTTATAAATTACATCATAATTTGATTATTTTAAATCTAAATGATTATTTAAACTTGAATTAAAATTAATTATTGTATAATTCACCTCAAATTATCAAGTTTATTTAAATATTTTAAAATTCTATTTTACTATAAAATTTTCTAACACGCAAGTCGAGGTTCAAAAAATTTGCGAACCTCGAGATTTTTCGAATAAAGGATTTTCTTGGAGTTAGAGACTTATAAATAAAATTGATTTTAATTTATTGTACGACACATTAATATTTCTAATTTAAAAATTTTCAAATTATATTATATAATTATATATCTGATCCTTTCATAGACATAAATCTTAATAAGCTACAATATCATTAATAATTTTTGTACTGCTCAATTCTTTTTTTTAGATAATTATAATTATGGTTGATATTTTTGTCTGTATTTATCTAAATATTTAATTTAATTTTTAGAATTAAAATAAAAATAAATTATTTAGAACAAAACAAAATTTAATATCCTACTTTATTTAGTTATTTAATATATATATATATATATATATATATATATATATATATATATATATATATATATATATATATATATATATATATATATATATATATATATATATTATTCCTTAAAACTTTAGAAAAATAATTATATATTTTATTTTTAAAATATTACAAAAAAATCATTTTAAAGAAAGTTTTTGAGAATAGTCATATATATATATATTATTCCTTAAAACTTTAGAAAAATAATTTTATATTTTATTTTAAATGTATTATAAATAACTTTAATTTACTTTTTAAAACATTAAAATCATAATTGAGAATAAAACTCATAAATTATTTATGATTTTTATTACTTAATTATCCAATTAATGATCCTATCACTTTTTAATTTTTTAATTAATTATAAAATAAAAAAAAATCATTTTCACAAAAATATATTCTTATTATTATACATTAATAACAATTAATAATTTATCGTACTAAGTCTCTAATCCAATTGATTGATAAGTTTTAATTTATTAAGTTTTAAATAAATAAATTATCAAAATTATCTAATATTTTGAGTGGGCACACAAAAGTTATATTTTTATTGTTTAATATATTATAGAAAATAACTATAAAGAATAATAAAAATATGTGAAGAAATAACTTCTTAAACAACTATTTACAACTTTAATCAGTCAATAATATTTATGAAAATAAAATATTTTGTCAAATGAATATTATTTAATACTATATTTAATGTCATTAATTAAGAATACATTGAAAAAATTATTAATAATTTTTTAACTTAAAAATGATCAAATTACTTTTAGTTACTTGTTAATTGTTACTCATTGTCATTTTTAATTTTTTGATTAATTATATAATAAAATTAAAATAATTTAATTAACATATAATTATTTATTATACTGAATTTTTTAATTCATTATTATCTTACAATTTATTAAATTAAAATAAAATAAAATAAATAAATAAATAACAAAATTATCAATTATTTTAAGTAGATATAGATAACTTTTATTGGTCACATATTTATGTATTTCTTAATATGCATAAAAATATTATTTTACTTTATTTTATAATATAATGAAATTTATTCATATAATTAAAATTTTAATAATTATTATAATAAGATTAATATATATAATAACATAAATTATATTTAATATATATATATTTATATTGGTGTGAATATGATTTGTAATTTTCATTTTTGTTATAATTCATTTATTCTTAATATGGTACATCATTAAAATTATATTTTAATAATTTAATTATATATAAATTTAAAATTTATATATATAGTAAAAGTAATATTTTATTTTTAAACTCTAATGTATTTAAACGTTAATATTTTTTTTACGTATTTTCCTCCCTAGTCATCATCAACAACAATAGGTACTAGCATGTAAATATTATTGTTACCATATTAAATACAAAAAATATGTGCATGTCTAGGACCGGAAGAATATTTGGTTAAAATAAAACGTTATACAACCAATTTTCAAAAGCCAAAATTTTAGAGGATGAAGTGTGAAAGTTATTTCTCCAAACTACAAACCAAACAAAACTCTAGTAAAAAATACATTTATATACGTATATCTTTTATTTATTTTAAAAATCAATTTACGACTCTTTTACGAATAAATAATCATTTAAATTAATAATTTTTTATTAATTAAAAATACATAATTTTTATAAATTACATTTTAATTTGATTATTTCAAATCAAAATGATTATTTAAACTTGAATTGAAATTAATTATTTTATAATTATTTTCAAATTATTAAGATTTATTTAAACCTTTTAAAATTTTGTTTCATTATAAAATTTTCTAAAACCCAGGTGGAGGTTAAAAATTTTCGAACCTCGAAATTTCTTGAATAAATGATTTTCTGGTAGTTAGAGACTTATAAATAAAATTAATTTTAATTTATTGTACAACACATTAATATTTCTAATTTGACATTTTTTGAAATTATATTATATAATTATATATCTGATTCTTTTATAGACATAAAACCTAATAAGCTACAATATCATTAACAACTTTTATACTATACAATTTTCTTATCTAGAACTCTAGATAATTATAATTATGGTTGATATTTTTATTTGTAATTATTCAAATATTCTATTTAATTTTTAAAATTACAATAAATATAAATTATTTAGAACAAAACAAAATTTGGTTATCCTTCTTTTTTTAGTTATTTAAAAAAAAAAAATATATATATATATATATATTCCTTAAAAACTTTAGAAAAATAATTTTATATTTTATTTTAAAAATATTATTAAAAAAATCATTTTAAAGAAAGTTTATTGAGAATAATTCATTAAATATATTAAAAATAACTTCAATTTACTTTTTAAAAACTTTAAAGATTTATTATAACTATTAACATCATAATTGAGAATAAAACTCATAAATTATTTCTGATTTTTATAACTTAATTATTCAATTAATGACCCTATCAATTTTTAATTTGTTAATTAATTATAAAATAAAATCAAAATATTTTATTTTCACAAAAATATATTCTTATTATTATACATTAATAACAATTAACAATTTATCATACTAAGTATTAAAATTATCCAATATTTTGAGTAGGCACACAAAAGTTAGATTTTATTGTTTAATATATTTTAGAAAATGACTATAAAGAATAATCAAAAATATGTGAAGAAATAATTTCTTAAGCAACTATTTACAACTTTAATCAGTCAATAATATTTATGAAAACAAAACATTTTGTCAAATTAATATTATTTAATAATATATTTAATGTAATTAATTAAGAATAAATTGAATAAGTTATTAATAAATTTTTAACTTAAATGATCAAATTACTGTTACTTATTTGTTACTCACTGTCATTTTTAATTTGTTAATTAATTATAAAATAAAATTAAACTATTTTTATTAACAAATAATTATTTATTGTACTGAATTCTTTAATTCATTATTAACTTACAATTTATTAAATTAAAATAAAACAAAATAAATAAATAACAAAATTATCAATTATTTTAAGTAGGCATAGATAACTTTTATTGGTCACATATCCTTGTTTTTCTTAATATGGATAAAAATATTATTGGCTTTATTTTATAATATAATGAAATTTATTTATATAATTAAAATTTTAATAATTATTGTAATCAGATTAATTGATACAATAACATAAATTTTATTTAATATATATTTATATTGGTGTGAATATGATTCGTAATTTTCATTTTTGTTATAATTCTTTTATTATTACTCGGCACATTACGAAAACTAGCCAAAAAAGTCCGTGTGTTTGAACGAATCTAAGTTAACACATATATTAATTAAAAAAATATGTAAAAAAAATGAAAATTAAAAAAAAAATTACATTTTTTTTGTCTTAATAAATTATCGTATTCGTCGAACGACCACTAAATGCTTGTAGTTGTCCACGCTAATTAAATCTACCATTTAAATGGATTCCTTTGTATTATTTTTTGAGATTCTAATATCAATAGATATTATAATAGTTAGTCTAAGTTGTAAAGATAAAAAAATATAAGATGAAATAATAAGTGGAATGAATATCATTAATTAGACAATTATTACTACATTTTTTTTAAGGTGTTAAGGATCGTAATTAGACACAACACGAGAAATAAGAAGTTTTAATTTCTAAAAATTTATGACTATAAATATCAATTAAAAGTCCTACCAATTTGAGACTATAAATATCAAACAAAAGTCTTATTCATAGTGTGGATTCAATCAAAATTTATCTAAATTAAATTACATAGATCAATAAATACGATTGAAATCATCATCCATCTGATAAGGATTTAGTGGTTTTACACATTCAAACAATAAAATTGACGTTCGAAATTTCTCTTTTTATGTTCTTGTATATAATTTCATTTTAAATGAAATAAATGAAAAGGTAGTAAAGAATGAAAAGTATAATATGAAAAGGCTAAGAGTTTAGTAACATTCTCAATAAACATCTTTTTATTTCAATTTCAAATCACCAAAATATAGAATAATGACAAGAAAAATAAATAAATTTATTACCAAATGGAAAGACAAATACATATATAAATACCAAAATAAAGTAGATTTTGAACATCCAGCAATATAACATTAAAGTTAAAATATGACAAAAAATAATAATAATAAAGTTAATAATAATAATAAAAATAAAGTATCCATTGTTTATGAATTTATTTGTACCACCTAAATAATTTGTCTAAAATTTTGTAAAATGAAACTCATTTGTTTTATGGTGTTGAAATTCTTATAATTCAATTTCCACAATATTTACATTAATTAGTTATGAATTATGGCTGAAATAAACTGAAGGGTTTGTTTTGTTTGATGTTAATTATTTGGATAAATTAGTAATATAAATGAATGGAATGTTATAATAATGGTCTGGCGATGACGATGGCGTCAGCTGCGATTCTAGAGGCGATTGTAAGATTGGCTAAATGAGTTGTGAAGGTTAGAACTGCTTATTTGATGCATGGTTATTTGATGCAGATTCAGCCTTTGTCGGTCCAAAATTGTATGGCATTGGTGGGTTGCCGCGTTTTGAGTTGTATGAGACGGATTTTGGATGGAGCCGGCCGGTGAAGGTGGAGATGGTTTCCATTGACACTATTGGAGTTTTCTCTCCTCTGTGATTCTAGAGATGACCAAGGCAGGATTGCTTTTAATAAACATAAGATTGAAGTCAATCTTCCGGCTTGAGGATATTGGTAATATTTAATAATTTAATCCTTCAACTTATTATTGTAGTTTATAGATTTTGTGTTATCCTAAATAAATTTTGTATAAGAAACTTCTTTTCTGTTTCTTATTTTGGTCCTTTGTTTAATGAAAATATATATATATATTAATTAGGTTGTACTTTTTCAATTTTTTGAGTTTAAATAAATTGTTTTTTTTTATCTATTTTAATGTCTTATTTAGGTTTTTAAAACGTGTTTATATATTAAATTAAAATTTATTAATGAAAAACATCAACTTCAAAGTTGTTGAACATGTATTTTTTCAATTTTATTATAAAATAAATTGATTTTTATTATTGTTTAATATTTTATTGTCTTAATTAGATTGTTAAAAATACAAACAAATTTAGAGATAATCGAATGACAATTTATTAGGACGAAAAGGACAAAAGATTTTATTTCTTTTTTTTATTTTACATTTTATATTTTGTTTAGTGAAAGTTGTTTTTTATTAATATATAATTCAACCTGTCTTATTTTTTCGATAATATATGATATCTTAAACTATTGTCTTTCAATTTTTATATATGGTCTTTTAAAATTATAAAATAATTCATATTGAATAATTTAATTTAACATTTTTTTTTATTTTTTTTTCAATAGTTTAAATCAATAGTAGAATTAGTTGTCTTTCATAATTAATTTTATATAAATATTTCACACTATTTATATTATATATATATATAATTTATATGACTATTAATTAAAAAAAATACCACTAAATTTACATTAAAAAAATTATTATTTAATATTAAAAAAAATAAAATTATAAAAATAAATAAAAAATATATTGTAAATTTATGTTTATATGTATATAAAAATATTTGATTCATAAAAGTTTGTTTTATAACTTTTTTTCATATATATACCTATAATATTAGGTATTCACCTATACGAACAAATAATTACTAATAACTAATTTTTTTTTTATGTTTTCATATATATATATATATAATATTTTAATATATATAGGGTCAAAATACTTAAATTTTTTATGTTTTAAAAAACTAAAGAGAATTTTTAAACTAAACAGAATTATATCTTAATATTCTTATTCAAAATTTTAAGCAATATTTTCATTTTAAAAATCTTTTTATTTATATACTGAATATTAATTATTTTAATAAATTGGATGTGTTAATACAAGTGATTTTTTGTTACGATAAATTGATGAAACGATAGTAAGTCCAATGGTTCCTTCAGCGACTGCAATAGCTATAATAAAAATGGAGAAATGGATCCTTTTAATTGACGATTATCAAAAAAATCAGAAAATGTTAGAAAATGTATATTAACTGCATTTAATATAAGTTCAAGACACATAAGGGCTCTAACCATGTTTGTGATTGCACCTATTAAGGCTACTAAAAGAATTATTGAAATAAGTTCAAATGGAAGAAAAAAATCTGTTGATAAATGAATACCAATTTGTTGACTATTACTTATTAAATCTTGCTCGAGAGTCTGGTTTAATCTTGTAGTCCAAATAATGTTATATCATGACGTATCTAGAATAATAGTAATTAGAGAAAAAAAAATACTTGTACAAATGATCGAAAGAATTCCATCTCCAACCGTCCAAAGGTATTATTTTCATTAATTAGTTATAAATTAGAATGAAACTAAATAATTTATTTTATGGATGTGAGGTTATAATAATATTTATTATCAATAAAGTATATTTTTTTATAATTTAAATTTCTTAAATAATTTTTATAATTAATATTAATATTTAATACAATCTCAATAATTATAGATGACTTTTTAGATAATAAGGGTTTATTTTAGTTGAATTTATTTATAAATAATCAAATTATTTAGATGAAATATTTAATAAAAAATATTAATATATGAATGGTATGTTATATTTATTGAGTTTATTTTTACTAACATTTTTTCTTTAAAAATAGGAGTATAAAAAATAAAAGTATTACCATAAAAATAAAAGTTGCACAATAAAATTAAATTTATAAAACACATTATTATTTCAATAAAAATAAGAGTATTAAAAAAAATACTTGATTTTAATTATTCCAAGTTAGTGTATACATATGAATTATAAATCTAGAGCTAAACACAATTATTTTAAAATTAAAGTATTTTAAGTGAACAAACATTTAGAAGTACGATAGCTTGCATTCAAAAGTATAATGGCCTACAATGACTTAAAGTACCTAAAACAAATCAAACAAAATTAGAAATTAATGCAATAAAAAAAATCAAAATATCTTTTTATAAACGGATTTTACGATAAAATGATCAAAATTTCACTAACTAATAATTTTTTTTATAATTAATCTATATGATAACTGAAACTCTTATTATTCTTGCAGTTTTTTATAATTAATATATATAATATTTTAGATGAGAATTATTAGGTTTACTTTTAAAATAATTAATATAAAATATTTATATATATATATATATATATAAAAGTATATATATAAAAAAATAACGACATAGATGAAACATTGTTAAGAAATGATGTATATATATATATATATATATGAAGATCATTTGGAGAGAGGTTGATGTACATATAATTAAAATATTATTTATTAAAATATAATTTTATTTATAATTTTATTATAAAATATCTTATTAGACTGTGTTATGAAATAATAAAAATAAATAATGAAATAAAAAATAATAATTTTTTATTTTTTTTTCTAAATTCACATAGACAAAGAATTTTCGGCTTTCTCTTGATTTCAAATCATTGTCTTCCATTTTTTTCTTGCGGGCATTTGAAATCCTTTTTACAGATTTTCTTATGTATAGCCATCACGTTATATAATTAATATATATGATAACTGAAACTCTTATTATTTTTGCAGTTTTTTATAATTAATATATATAATATTTTAGATGAGAATTATTAGGTTTACTATTAAAATAATTAATAAAAAATATTAATATATATATAAAAGTATATATGTAAAAAAGTAACCGACATAGAATAATTAATAATGATGAAAATTTGTTAAGAATTAATGAATATATATATATATATATATATGAAAAAATATATATATATATATAATATATATTATATATAATATAATATATATATAATATATATATATATATATAATATATATATATAATATATATATATAAGAAAGAGAAAATACATATGATGATGAAGATCATTTTGGAGAGAGCTTGATGTACATCTCTAACATTTATATACATATAATTAAAATATTAATATTATTTATTAAAATATAAATTTACTTATAATTTATTATAAAATATCTTATTAGACTGTATTATAAAATAATATAAATAAATAATAAAATAAAAAATAATCATTTTTAAATTTGTTTTCTAAATTCAAGGAGGCAAAGAATTTTTGGCTTTCTCTTGATTTTAAATCCTTGTCTTCTTTCACTTCCCATTTTTTTGC
Source organism: Impatiens glandulifera (assembly GCF_907164915.1). NCBI lineage: Eukaryota > Viridiplantae > Streptophyta > Magnoliopsida > Ericales > Balsaminaceae > Impatiens > Impatiens glandulifera. Next base: position 32,365,506 of record NC_061869.1, on the reverse strand, counting down.
GGGCATTTGAAATCCCCTTTACAGATTTTCCTATACATAGTCATCCTGTTATCATCTTAAAAGAGTAGGTATCTAGCGAGAAGAACAAATAGGATAACACCGCATGACCAAATAATAAATGATGATAGAATTAATAACCTGCTATGATTAAATTCAGACTAAATCACATTATTATTAATATAATATGAATATATTAAATAGAATAATCAAGACAAATATTATACAATAATGAGAATAATAAATAAATTAATTAAACAAATATTATAAAATAATGTGAATAATAAATAAATTAATTAAATGTTATAATAAATAATAATATTATTTCAAAAAAAATTAGAAAATAGTAAAAAATATTATGCTAAGAATATAGAGATCACATGCATTTAATTTTTTATTTTATTTTATTAATTAGTCATAAAATTTAATCATTACTCATACTTTGACCATATCGGATTCAAAAGAAGATCGATAAAATGCATATGATGTTATTGCAACTGCCTGAATTGATCGAATTCAAAAGAAGATCGATGAAATGTGTATGACGTTGTTGCAGGTGCCTGAAACGATCAAATTCCTAATAAAAAATTCAAAATAGTGAATAATAGATTGTTGAAACATAACCTAATACAAATTCAATTATTGAAAATATTATATTGATAGAGAAATTTAGAAGATTACGAGTCGATACAGAGATAACACGCTTGGAGACCGATAATGTTGTTGTAGCTGCCTGAAATGATCAAATTCCTGGAAAAAAATGCAAAACAGTAAATAACGAATTGTTGAAACATAACATAATGCAAATTCAATTATTGAAAGCATGATATTCATAGAGAAATTGAGAATATTATGAGTTCGATATGACTATTCTCTCTTCAATTGAACCTTGTTGATCTAAGATTATTAATAGGAGAAAATATTTGGGTGGAGAAAAAGATGAAAAGTCGTGTTGATTTAACATATTGGTTTAATTGTAGTTATATACGTTGATATAATTATTATTTAATGTTAAATTAAATTAATAGATAATTATAATATGATGAGAAAGTTTTTTTATTCTGGTATATTTTTATATTTAATATTTAATGTTAAATTGAATTAATATAAATATTTGTTTTTATAATTAATATAATATATTAACTAAAACATTATTCTTCTTACCGTTTTTTTTATAAAAATTCAATTAATATATATAATATTTTAGAGGAGAATTATTAAATTTATTTTTAAAATAATTAATAAAAAAATATTAATATATATATATATATAAAAGTATATATATATAAATGAGTAACCGACCTAAAATAATTAATGATGAAACTTAATTAATAGAATTCATGAAAATATATATACGGTGAGGGAATGAAAAACAATTCATAAATGAAGAGAGAGAAATATGAAAAAATACCTTGTGATATGAGAATTATTTTGGAGAGAGCGTGATATACACTATCAACATTTTAAATTAAGCGTTATTAGATATATATATATATATAGATTAGATTTTGATAATTTAATTATATGTAATTTAAAATATATATGTATATATATAGTAAAAATTATATTTTATTTTTAAATTCTAATGTCTTAAAAAGCTAATGTTTTTCACTTATTTTCTTCTTAGTCATCATCAGAAATAGGTACTAGCATGTAAATATTGTTGTTACCATATTAAATATACAAAATATGTGCATGTCTAGGACCGGAAGAATATATGGTTAAAATAAATGGTTATACATGAAAGTTAAGATTTTAGAGGATGTAGTGTGAAAGTTATTTCTCCAAATACAAACCAAACAAAACTCTAATAAAAAATAGGTTTATATATGTATACCTTTTATTAATTTTAAAAATTAATTGAAGACACTTTTTAAGATAAATAATCTTTTAAATTAATAATTTTTTATTAATTAAAAATATATAATTTTTATAAATTACATTTTAATTTTATTATTTCAAATCAAAATAATTATTCAAAATTGAATTATTGAAATAAATTATTTTATAATTAACTTCAAATTATCAGGATTTATTTAAATCTTTTAAAATTCTGTTTTATTATAAAATTTTCTAACACGCAGGTCGAGGTTTAAAAATTTTGAACCTCGAAATTTTCGGAGTAAAGGATTTTCTGGGAGTTAGAGACTTATAAATAAAATTGATTTTAATTTATTGTACAATACATTAATATTTCTAATTTCACATTTTTTGAAATTATATTATATAATTATATATATAATCCTTTCATAGACATAAATCCTATTAAGCTACAATATTAACATTTATACTGCTTAATTATAATTATTGTTGATATTTTTGTTTGCAATTATCCAAATATTCTATTTAATTTTTAAAATTACAATAAATATAAATTATTTAAAACAAAACAAAATTTGATTATTCTACTTTTTTTAGTTATTTAAAATATATATATATATATTTATTATTCCTTAAAACTTTAGAACAATAATTTTATGTTTTATTTTAAAAATATTAAAAAATATATTTTTAAAAAAGTTTATTGAGAATAATTCATTATATGTATTAAAAATACTTCAATTTTATTCTTAAAAACTTTAAACATTTATTATAACTATTAATATCATAATTGAGAATAAAACTCATAAATTATTTCTGATTTTTATCACTTAATTATTCAATTAATGACCCTATCACTTTTTAATTTGTTAATTAATTATAAAATAAAATCAAAATATTTTATATTCACCAAATTATATTCTTATTATTATACATTTTTAACAATTAACAATTTATCGTACTAAAGTCTCTGATTGGTAAGTTTTAATTTATTAAGTTTTAAATAAATAAATTATCAAAATTATTCAATATTTTTAGTGGGCACACAAAAGTTAGATTTTTATTGTTTAATTTATTATAGAAAATGACTATAAAGGATAATAAAAAATATGTGAAGAAATAACTTCTTAAGCAACTATTTATAACTTTAATATTTCTAATTCGTCACGACGCTGGAAGCATAAGAAAAAAGTCATCTTTGATTTTTCAATTATGGAACTTTGACATTTCTTGATCATTTGGTCTCATTCGAAAAGTGAAATGATCACCATACTTCGTTGATCATTTCAACTAGACATACGATCGCCATAATGGCCTACGCTGAAAACTGGTCGGAAGAACAACTAATACACCATTATGAGTGTTTGACTAAATTAACCCCACATGATCTATCAACCGACTTCAGGAGGCTATAAATAATCTCCCTTGATCAATCCAAATTCAAGGAATAATATCTAAATCCTCAAATCAGAATTTTCAGAAAATTCTTCAACGAAGGTTTAAACTTCTAGATTTGTTAAGTTTTTGTACCAGGCCTTAAAGCTCAGATCCTGGAATCCATAAAACTTCCTAAGGCCTAGTGTTCTCCAATACTTAGTAAGTTTCCAATCATTCTCTATGTTGGATCAAATTATTTTGACTAAGTGTCAAAGTAGTTTGACTATTGGAATTTTGATCATGAATGTATATAAAACTCAATCTATGCCGTCTAATTGTTTTTGGTGTAGGTGTATCGAAAATAGGTTATATTAGACTTAGTCTTAATGAGGTTCATTAGACTAATTTGGCATTAGATGTAGTGAGTTACACGTAGTTATACGTGCAGTCTAACAGACGTAGTTAGACTTGCAATCTAACAGACGTAGTTAGACGTGCAGTCTAACAGACGGAGTTAGACGTGCAGTCTAATAGACGGAGTTAGACGTGCAGTCTAACAGACGGAGTTAGACGTGCAGTCTAACAGACGTAGTTAGACGTGCAATTTAACAGACGTAGTTAGACGTGCAGTCTAACTAGTGAGAGTTAGACATGCAGTCTAACTAGTGAGAGTTAGACGTGCAGTCTAACTAATGAGAGTTAGACGTATAGTCTAACTCCTTTAGATTAATCTGAAGGGATGTGTAGTTAGAAGTGCAGTCTAACTCCTTTAGATTAGTCTGAAGGGATGTGGTATTAGACGTATTGTCTAGTCCCATTAGACCAGGTGTTCTAATGGATGCTGCTATTAGACGGGGGCGTCTAATTTCATTAGACGAGGTCGTCTAAATAAAATACGTCTAATGCTAGGCTTAAGCAGTTGCTTGAAGCTAGCACCCATCTATCCACGATCAACTAGTTGTACGCTACTACTGCTCCACTTTCTTGTGAAGATTAGTACGACAGCCAGTTGCAATCAATTGATTAATGCCACGTAAGCAAATATTCTTCCCAGTACTTGTTTTTGCAGGAATATCCTTGAAGAATATTTGACGCACTACTAGATTGGTACGGCCACGATCCTAGTGCTCAAAGTCTGCTGTGTACTATGGAGGCGTTCCAACGGAATCTCGCCACGTGTCATTATGGAAGATTCGACTGTTGGTACCTTCCTCTTATTTAAAGATCTTCAAGGACAACGAAAGAATCATCGATCTATCGATACTCAGATTATTCTATCTTAACTGTCATGTTGAGAGAGCTGCTTTCTTTCTTTTACTGATTGTTCAATCAAGAGAGAGTTATAATCAAAGCATTGTATTAGCTGAGTGATATTCTTCATATTGTAAGTTGAACATAGTCTCTTCTGTTGAACAGAGAGCTAGTCGTGCAATTGTATTTGATTCGTTGAAAGTTTAGTGAATCCTTTCGGTGATTAGAAGAAGGGGTGACGTTGGAGAATTAACTCCGAACATCCATAAACAAACTTCTGTGTTGTTTCTTTCTGTCATTTTTTCATTCTTGGTTTTTTTTGCTTTGCTCTACTAAAGAAATATGGGAGTAGCTGACTCAGATTTATAGTAGAAACGCTCAAGCAAAGAAGAATCAGATAGACCAGAAAGTTTTCATGTGTGTTGAAAACAAATCCAAATGGGAAGATAGTAATTTAGAGGAGTCCCCTGCTGAAAAAGAGACTGAAGCTGTAACATGCTTGATGGCAGACGACCAATCCAAAGCAAATGATGTTTATACACCAGAATTTACCAACTAAGAGTTAACTACTGCACTCAATGAAATGGCCATTGAGTACATGAACTTATCAGACTCGTTTTATGAGATGAAAGTGAAATATGACGCCAACATTTCTTCCTTTTATAAAACTTCTGAAACAAATATTTTTGAAAAGTAGAGATCTCATCTGAGAATGAGATGCTCAAAGAACAGATTCAAATTCTTTCTACTGAAAACAAAAGGGTAAACTATATAGTTAGTGCATGGACAAGGTCTGGAGATGCTATCAAATATCAGATCAGCATGTTAAAACCTGTTGGATTTAGATTTTGTTTAGGATTTGATGGCGATGACCCCAACCAGTCTTGCAAAAAGTCAAACTCATTGAATAACAATTTTAAACCAATAAGCTTTGTTAAAGGGGTTTAACTAATATTGAAGCTGATCCTATTCATGAAGAAGTAGCTTTTAAAAATGAAATAACTTATGTTCTGCCGACTGTTAGCTGACTGAAAAATAAGTTAGAAGCAGCCAGCAGGTCTTGCAACCTAAAACCTGACTCAAAGTCAATGAGTTTTAAAAGAAAATCTTCTTCAAAAGTTAAGGGATCGGTGGCTAGCGGGAAGACGTCTACTATGTCAAAATCATACGCACTAATTACTAAATAAAACGGGAAATCCATTAGAATAACCCAAATATGGATTCTTAAGGGACTGATTGACTGAGGACCCAATTGAATATGGGTACCAAAAGATTGTAAATATTGTTTTGTGTAGGTACAAGTGAATTATAGTCTCGAGGAATCTGTGTGGTATCTAGATAGCGGCTGTTCCAGGTATATGACAGAAAACAGACGGCTTCTCACCGATATAGCAAATTGTTTTGGACCTAAGATCACTTTTGGTGATAACAAGAAGGGTAAGACCATGGGTAATGGTAAGATTATCCAAAGTAATCTAACCATTAATGATGTGTTACTTGTGGACAACTTGTCCTATAACCTGATCAGTATTAGTCAACTATGTGATAATGGCTTGTCAGTCGATTCTCAAACTCATGCATGCTTAGTTAAAGATCTACATTGGTAATACCTTGCTAACTACTAGTAGAGTAGGAAATTCATATAAAATGAACTAGCAAAAATAATCTTCTGATCCTATGTGAATGATTTCCAAGAACGACCAGAAATGGTCATGGCATAAAAGGTTGAACCATTTAAACTTCAAAACCATATACAACATTTGTTCAAACAATTTAGTTATTGGTTTATCTAAACTTCAGTTTTCAAAGGAGAAGGTATGCTCTGCTTTCTAGTTATGCAAACAAGGCAGATCATCGTTCAAAAGTAAAGGGAAATCTTATTTCTAATCTTTGCTTAGAATTGTTACATATGGATCTGTTTAGTCCAATTCCTGTAAAGCGCCTAGGAGGAATGAGATTTGCTCTAATTGTTATTGATGATTTTTCTCGATTTACATGGGTAGCATTTTTGCCATCAAAGGATAAAACTGCTGAAAATTTGATTAGAATATTTAAAAGAATTCAGAATCAGAAATATTTGAATATTGCATGCATTAGAAGTGACCAGGGAACTGAGTTCACTAACAGATACCTATCATCTTATCTTGAGGAGTCCGGAATTAGGCACGAGTTGTCTAGTGCCAGAACTCCACAGCAAAATGGCATTGCTGAGAGAAGAGTTGATCCTGATTGGATAAATACTATGCAGAGGAGTTAAACCAATTTGTGAGAAATAAAGTGTGGCATCTAACTCCTAGACTGACTAACCAGTTAGTCATAGGAACAAGATGGGTCTTTAGAAATAAGATTAGTGAAGATGGCCTAGTTATTAGAAACAAATCTCGTTTAGTTGCTCAAGGATACAGACATGAGGAAGGTATCGACTTTGATGAGTCTTTTGCACCTATAGCAAGGCTTGAGGCAATTATAATCTTCTTGGCATATGCATCATTTAAGAACTTCAAAGTTTTTCAAATGGATGTAAAGAGTGCATTTTTAAATGGTAAATTAAATGAAAATGTCTATGTTGAGCAATCCTCTGGTTTTGTAGATCATATGTCACCAAATCATGTTTATAAACTTGACAAAGCTTTGTATGGTTTGAAACAAATTCCTATAGCTTGGTATGACACTTTAACTGAATTTCTTTTTGATCATGATTTTGTTATTGGAACAGTGGATAAAACCTTATTTAGATTCACTAAAGATTCTTACATCCTGCTTGTTCAAATATATGTTGATGATATTATATTTGGTTCAACTAATCCCAAATTATGTGAGAAATTTGCTAAGCTGATGTAGGACAGATTGAAAATGAACATGATGGGAGATTTAACGTTCTTCCTTGGGCTTCAAATCCGTCAGCTAGAGAAAGAAACCTTCATCAATTAGGCCAAGTATACCAAAAAACTACTGAAGAAGTTTGGAATGGAGAACTGTTCTATCGCAGCCACTCCAATGAGCTCCTCTAGTAAATTGGTTAAAGATGAAGGTGGCCAAAGTGTGGATGTCACAACCTATAAAGGACTTATCGGATCCTTGCTCTATGAGACTGCTAGTAGACCAGATATCCAATTTATTGTCGGTGTCTGTGGAAAATTTCAAGATAATCCGAAACTCTCTCACTTTACTGCTGCTAAACGCATTCTTAAATATTTAAAGAGAACTCAAAATGTGGGACTTTGGTATCCGAAGGATTCTAGTTTCAATTTGACCAATTTCTCAGATGCAGATTATGCAGGGTGCAAAATTGATAGAAAGAGCACAAGTGGAACTTGCCAGTTCCTTGAAGATCGTCTTATCTCATGGTTCAGCAAGACGTAGACGTCGGTTGCCACGTCTACAGCATTCTTAAATATTTAAAGAGAACTCAAAATGTGGGACTTTGGTATCCGAAGGATTCTAGTTTCAATTTGACCAATTTCTCAAATGCAGATTATGCAGGGTGCAACATTGATAGAAAGAGCACAAGTGGAACTTGCCAGTTCCTTGAAGATCGTCTTATCTCATGGTTCAGCAAGACGTAGACGTCGGTTGCCACGTCTACAGCATTCTTAAATATTTAAAGAGAACTCAAAATGTGGGACTTTGGTATCCGAAGGATTCTAGTTTCAATTTGACCAATTTCTCAGATGCAGATTATGCAGGGTGCAAAATTGATAGAAAGAGCACAAGTGGAACTTGCCAGTTCCTTGAAGATCGTCTTATCTCATGGTTCAGCAAGACGTAGACGTCGGTTGCCACGTCTACAGCTGAAGTAGAGTACCTCGCTGCTGGCAGTTGCTGCTCTCAACTTTATTGGGTTCAACAACAACTCAGGGATTATGGGATTTGAGGCTGAAGAAAGTCCAATTTTCTGCAACAATACTAGTGACATTACAATCACCTATAATCCAGTTCTGCATTCTCGGACAAAGCATATCGAAATCAGGCATCATTTTATCCGAGAGCACGTCAATCAGAATAGATTCATCTTGAATATATTCCTACAGATCAACAAACGGTAGATATTTTTACGAAGCCTCTGTCCGAAGCTAAGTTTTCTCATTTTAGAAACATTTTAGGTCTTGTTGATCTTCATTGATGTTGTTACGTACATAAATTGAGGGGAACGTGTTGTTCAAAGTGTAAGTGGACAAACAAGAAGACAAAGGTCTTAATACGTCCAATGAACTAGAAGCTTAAGAAGCATAACTACTTTGACACACGTCTACTCTAGCAGTTTTTATATTCTTTTGGGAAATTTTGGCTTGGTTCATAACTGACTCGGTTAGACGTACACGTCTAATAAGACATTAAACGTTTTTATGTCTAAGATCTAGTGGAAGCTCACGTCTAACCAGACACATGTGAAGCAAGTGCAGTTTATGCACTATTAGACGCGTCGTCTAATAGATAGATTTTCCAAGTAGAAGTGAAAAATGCGAAAAGTAGAATAAACGTCTAACTACTTGTGTACTTAGACTTTTAATTTTCTGGCTATTTGGACAGCTATCATCTGCATATGAATCTGTCCATGTAATTTTTTCCCGCCTAAAATAAACTAGTCACTTCTCAAATAAATTGAAGACAGGTGTCTCTCAATTTGTCAAGAGTGACTGACATTTCTGATATTATTTCTATTTATACGTCTAATATTAACTGCATGCTTTCATGATTAATATTAATAGTTGTGTTCTTAGGGAATAGATATATGACTCTTTGACGGTTGATATAATCATTAGATATTAACTACACGTTAGGTTCTTGATATTTAATGAAGGGTATAACTCAAATGGTTGAGTACTCCCAAATCCGTATCTCTCTCTTTCTAGAATTCGAATCGTCAAAATGACTTCCTTCTCTCCAAAATCTCTGCAAGTAAATTTCCAGTCTGTGTATTCTACTCCAATCCGTGGAATGGATCAAATGTTTTAATCATTAAAAGACTCTGGGTTGAAGAAGTTTCTTCGCCCCCACTGCATCTACCACGAACAGATAATTTCGTGAGTTCTTTGAAACTGCCAAGTTCTACAACGACAAATATGTCTGTGGGATTGTTCTCGGCAGAATTATTTGTTGTGATGAAGATACATTTGGCATATTCTTCCTTCTCCCAACCGTAGGAATCCATGAGTTTCCTCCCTCCCCTCCTGAAATCCGGTCGGAGATGATGAAGATTTTCTCAGACGCGACCCTTCCCGTGAAGAATCACGGGAAGAGTAGCTTCTTGAAAGTTGAGTTTACCTTACTCAGCGACATCATCTCCAAATTCCTCCTTACAAAGGAATCCTCCTACACGTACTTTTCAAAAGTATTTGAGATGATGGTGGCCATCAGAAGGGTGTTTCCATCAACTGGAAGAAAGTCCTCTTCGGGAACCTGGTCATAATGCTCTATTCCAGGAAGACGATCTTCGGTTTTGATGGTCCTCTTGGTGCATTTCTTTGTTGTCTTCTCGATGAATCTGGTAATGGGTATCATTCATCCTCCAAAACCCTGAACAGCCAGAAGGTTGTTGATTATGTCCTTAGGTAAAAGGCTTAAATCGAAGAAAAGGGACAGAGGTGTCTACAACTCCGCTCTAACCGCAGTCTTAGAGACTTCTTAGGTTGTAGATTCGTCTTTCCTGATGATGTTAAAAAGGGGGAAGAGAGAAAGAGAGAAAGGTGGAGGATATGAATTTTTTTTTGTTTTTGTTGTTTTTGAAAAGATGTTTTGTATTCCTCTTGAAAAACATTCCTTGTTTTTATCTAACATGTTTATCTGTTAATGGTATTACTTATGAACTTGTTTCTAAACATTGGTTTTGGGAAATGTTTGTGTACGATGGATGAAAAAGTTTTATGTGATAGATGTTTAATTTATTACTTATGCAAAGTTTTAACATCATCATGAAAAAGGGGGAAATTGTTGGGTCAAATTATTTTGACTAAGTGTCAAAGTAGTTTGACAATTGGAATTTAGATGATGAATGTATATAAAACTAAATCTATGCCGTCTAATTGTTTTTGGTGCAGGTGTATCGAAAACAGGTTATATTAGACTTAGTCTTAATGAGGTTCATTAGACTGATTTGGCATTAGATGTAGTGAGTTACACGTAGTTAGACGTGTAGTCTAACAGACGTAGTTAGACGTGTAATCTAATAGATGGAGTTAGACGTGCAGTCTAACAGACGGAGTTAGATGTACAGTCTAACAGACGGAGTTAAACGTGCAGTCTAACAGACGGATTTAGACGTGCAGTCTAACAGACGAAGTTAGACGTGCAGTCTAATAGACGTAGTTAGACGTGCCATCTAACTAGTGAGAGTTAGACGTACAGTCTAACTAGTGAAAGTTGGACGTATAGTCTAACTCCTTAAGATTAGTCTGAAGGAATGTATAGTTAGACATGCAGTCTAACTAATGGAAGTTAGACGTGCAGTCTAACTCCTTCAGATTAGTTTGAAGGGATGTGGTATTAGACGTGTTGTTTAATCCCATTAGACCAGGTAGTCTAATGGATGCTGCTATTAGACGGGGCGTCTAATTTCATTAGACGAGGTCGTCTAAGTGAAATACGTCTAATGCTAGGCTTAAGAAGTTGCTTGAAGCTAGCACCCGTCTACCCACGATCAACTAGTTATACGCTACTCCTGCTCCACTTTCCTGTGAAGATTAGTAAGACAGTCAGTTACAACCAATTGATTAATTCCACGTAAGAAAACAAATATTCTTCCCACTACTTGTTTTTGCAGAAATATCCTTGAAGAATATTTGGCGCACTACCAGATTGGTACGGCCACGATCCTAGTGCTTAGAGTCTGCTGTGTACTATGGATGCGTTCCAATGGAAGCACGCCACGTGTCATTATGGAAGATTCGACCGTTGGTACCTGCCTCTTATTTAAAGATACTCAAGGACAACGAAAGAATCATCGATCTATTGATACTCAGATTATTCTATCATAACTGTCATATTGAGAGAGCTGCTTTCTTTCTTTTACTGAGTGTTCAATCAAGAGAGAGTTAGAATCGAAGCATTGTATTAGTTGAGTGATATTCTTCATATTGTAAGTTGAACAGAGTTTGTTCTATTCAACAGAGAGCTAGTCGTGTGATTGTATTTGATTCGTTGAAAGTTTAGTGAATCCTTCCGGTGGTTTGAAGAAGTGGTGATGTAGTAGAGTTAACTCTGAACATCCATAAACAAACTGCTGTGTTGTTCTTTCTGTCATCTTTTAATTCTTGGTTATTTGCTTCAAACCTAAGCAACATTTCCGCACTTGAATCGTTCAAAAGTTTGCAAGGGTTTGTGCAGAATAGAAAGTGATCTAATTCTTTAACATAATTTTTATCAAATCGTTTGTCCTAAGCCGTTATCAATCGCTAGACCCCATATCTATTGATTACGCCAATCCTATCACTCTAATTCAATCTCCTAGTTTGAAATTGAGATTTTTTATTTTAGTTTTTTATAAGTTTGTATATTGTCTATTTATTGAATTTTGTGATTGAAAAACGATCATATGATCATTTGTAATCTTTTTATTGAAGCTAAAACCGATCAATCAAATTAGAGTTTGGAAAAATCCAAAATCAGGTTTTCTATTATTGAGCTTTCCAACATGATTCCAATGATATTGTGAACCTATTTGGATCATATTTGATCCATCCTGATAATGTTTGATCAAAATAAAAATTTTCAAAATAATGAAATTTTAAGTTCTTGAATTTGTCAAAATTAACAACTAGTGTTCATATTTTGGTATCAATCAATCATATGAAGTATAAGGAAGTTATTGACAAGTTTCTTACATTCCATTAAAGCTTAAAAATCATAACAAGATTTTTGGTCTCAAAATTATTTTCAACAAATCGAAGATCATCTAGAGTGAATGATACCTTGTGGTGATGTTCATAATGATTCTGGGAGCTTTGTAAAGCTATACAATCCTCAATAAAAACTAGAAAACCTGTAATTTTAATGTTATAGAGGACCGGCATGTTTAACTAGGATCGGCATGTCTGATTGAGGAATTTCAGTCTGGATCAAAAGGTCAGACTGAGAAATTACATCCATGACCGAGAGGTCTGATTAAAGAATTTCAGCTAGGACCGATCATGGAATTCCAGCTGGGACCGAGAGGTCCAACCGAGAAATTACAGTCAGGACCGAGAGGTTCAATTGGGGAATTTTAGCTAAGAACGAGTGGTCCGACCGAGGAATTTCAACAAGAATTGAAGATTTTTACATTCGACTGAGGATTCTAACCTAGACTTAGGAGTCTCGCACCCAACGGAGAATTCCCAAATCTATGACCAATGAAGTTAACTTCAAACTAAGTCAAGATCAGTTGTTTCCCCACTTCGACCGAGGATCTTTAACCTAACTACGAACCAAACAAAACTTAGTAAAACAATACGTTTATATACGTATACCTTATATTGATTTTAAAAATCAATTAATTACTTTTTGCAAATAAATAATCTTTTAAATAAATAATTTTTTATTAATTAAAAATACATAATTTTATATATTACATTTTAATTTGATTATTTCAAATCTAAATGATTATTTAAACTTGAATTGAAATTAATTAACAGGATTTATTTAAATCTTTTAAAATTCTTTTTTATTATAATAATTTCTAACAAGCGAGTCGAGGTTAAAAATTTTCGAACTTCGAACTTTTCTGGGTAAAGGATTTTCCTGGAGTTAGTGAATAATAAATAAATTTGATTTTAATTTTTTGTACATCACAATAATATTTCTAGTTTGACATTTTTTAAATTATATTATATAATTATATATCTGATCCTTTACTAGAGATATATACTAATAAGCTACAATATCATTAACAACTCATGTACAACTCAATTTTCTTGTCTAGATAATTATAATTAGGGCTGATATTTTTGTTTGTATTTATCCAATTATTCTATTTAATATTTAGAATTACAATAAATAGAAATCATTTAGAACAAAACAAAATTTGATTATCCTACATTTTTTTAGTTATTTAAAATATATATATATATATTCCTTAAAACTTTATAAAAATAAGTTTAAATTTTATTTTTAAAATATTATAAAAAAATCATTTTAAGGAATGTTTATTGAGAATAATTCATTAAATATATAAAAACAACTTCAATTTACTTTTTAAACACTTTAAACATTTATTATAATTTTTAACATCGTAATTGAGAATAAAACTCATAAATTATTTCTGATTTTTATAACTTAATTATCCAATTAATGACCTTCTCACTTTCAATTTGTTAATAAATTATAAAATAAATTCAAAATATTTTATTTTCACTAAATATATTATCATGATTATACATTAATAAAACTATATAATAACTATCTCCAATTGATTTTTAAATTTTAATTTATTAAGTTTTAAATAAATATATTATAAAAATTATCCAATATTTTGAGTGGCACACAAAAGTTAAATTATTATTGTTTAATATATGGTAGAAAATGACTATAAATGATAATAAAAAAATGTGAAGAAAATACTTCTTAAGCAAATATTTACAACTTTAATCAGTCAATAATATTTATGAAAACAAAATTTTTTGTCAAATTAATATTATTTTAGTACTATATTTAATGTCTTTAATAAGAATAAATTGAATAAGTTATTAATAATTTTTTAACATAAATGATCAACTTACTGTTAAAGTTACTTACTTAAATTAATTACAAAATAAAATTAAAATATTTTCATTAACAATTAATTAGGCATAGATAACATTTATTGACCACATATTTATTTTTTTCTTAATATAAATAAAAATATTATTTGACTTTAGATTATAATATAATGTAATTTATTTATATAATTAAAATTTTAATAATTTATAATAAGATTAATATATATAATAACATAAATTTTATTATATATATATATATATTTATATTGTGTGAATATGATTGGTAATTTTCATTTTTGTTATAATTCATTTATTATTATTTTTAATATGGTACATTAAGAATATTAGATTTTGATAATTTAATTATAAATAAATTTAGAATTTATATATATAGTAAAAATAATATTTTATTTTTAAAAATATAAACTAAATAAAAATATGATATATTTAAGTGTTTTCTTAAGTTGTCATATGTTATTTTTAAAAATTGTATTCTTGATATAATTTATATCATGTTCAAAGACATCATCATTGTTTGTTTGTATATGTTATAAAAGATAATATGTTTTTTATTTAATTATTATTTTTTTATATTTTTAGTTCACTCTTTTGTAATATTTTAGACACTATATTTATAATTAAAATTTGGACTTTGTAAATAAAACAAGTATAAATCAAACAAACTTAAAATGAATATTTATGTTATAATTTATCTTTTTTTTGTGTTTTTTCATTTTCAGAAGAAAAAAAAACATATATCCAAATGGGGCCTAGGACTTCAGTCATGCTTAGGGCGTGCTTTACTTTTTTTTGACAATCTTTAATTATTTCGTTCTAGAGTTAAAAAGTTTTTTTGAGACCAAATTTGTGGAAAAAGAGGAGAGGAGAGGAGAGGAGAGGAGAGGAGAGGAGAGGAGAGGAGAGGAGAGGAGAGGAGAGGAGAGGAGAGGAGAGGAGAGGAGAGAAGAGAAGAGAAGAGAAGAGAAGAGAAGAGAAGAGAAGAGAAGAGAAGAGATATGGACAAAGCTCTCTCTCCTCCATCACTTTACATACGTCTCACATTCACTAGTGGCTCCGAACATGATATCAGATATGTGGTTTATTCACTTCGGACGAATTACGGGGACAAGGATTAACATATGAGTGGTATCTTCGCTTTTTCGAATGGCACTCACAGATAATGATAAAGAGTGAGTAGTCATATTTCTTTCAAATATATTTTCGATTGTTCAGTAGTGATACTTTAAAATTTTAAAGTTAGGTACTAGTTCTCTTCATTTCCTGTACATTTTCGATAAGTCAAAACCTAGATGTATCATTATAAGCGATACATTAATAACTAGAAACATTATTATTTACTTGTATCTATGACTATTATTTGTGATCTAAGTAAAAAAAATAGTTTATATTTGTTTACTAATATGTATTTCATTTGGTATTTTTGTTGTTTTACTCTATCTATTTATGTATATTTTTTGCGATTAAATTGAAGAGGACCCGTCACTGAAATATTTCCAACCAAGCTGGTCTTATCACCGTTAATGCCGTTTTGAACTTCGTTTGAGTTTTATATTCAATTTTAATTTTTTATTTCCCCTAAAATATAAATAAATAAAACAAAAAAGAATCTATATATATATATAATATAATATATAATATATAATATATAATATATAATATAAAATATATAATATATAATTAATAATTAATAACAACTATAAAATATATATTATATGTATATAAAATGAATACAGACGGCATACTATATGATTAATAACAACTATAAATATATAAATATATATATATATATATATTATATTATATTATATGTTTGTAAAATGAATACAAATGACCTATGAGATTGACGTGGGTAAGTAGTGGGTAAGTATGAACTTTACAGGTGTGAGTAATAATAATTTATCATCTCTTTCATTTTTTTTAAATGTTCATATTTTATATATCTATAAAAATAATCCTAATAAAATATATGATCATTATGCTTTTCAAT
Organism: Impatiens glandulifera; assembly: GCF_907164915.1. Classification (NCBI taxonomy): domain Eukaryota; kingdom Viridiplantae; phylum Streptophyta; class Magnoliopsida; order Ericales; family Balsaminaceae; genus Impatiens; species Impatiens glandulifera. The sequence continues at coordinate 32,349,381 of NC_061869.1, read as the reverse complement.
AATTTAAAATATTTATTTATATATAAACAAAAATACAAAACTGTATTTCTTAATATTTTCTACACCTTTTCTTTTGAACATTAAAAGGTAAAATCAAATACAACTCATCACACTGGGTTTCCAAAATTCTATTCAACTTAATTGTGTAATGACATTTCCCTACTCCTTCTTGAACGCTACTCTCTTATAAAATTGAGATATAATCTTCTAGATTTCCACTAGATTTCCACCATAATGGTATATAGCACAAACAACGTGTGCACGATATACATGTGAATTGCTATAATCTATATGTGTAACTTCTTTCTCTAATGTCTATGGTATATGTATATATTCCCTTAGTGATCTCATACCTGAATTCTCTATTAAAGTCCAATGTTGACCTATGATACATTGCTTTTGCAAGTTCGAGTCTATACATTACTACTAGACAAATGTCTCCGTTCCAGTTCATATCCATTTCTTTTCTTAAGCAACAAACATTTTTCATTATCATCATTCGGATGTGCTCCAATATGTTAATGATAGACAATTATTTACTCAGTAATATCCATGAATTTAATATTTTACAAATATTGTTGTCTACCATGTCACACTTTGGATACTTTTTGATACGTCTTTGACCATCTTTTCTTAGTAATCCAGATCGTAGAAGTATTGAATCCTTGTTTGGTTTGTTCGGGTACTTTTAAATTGGCATCAAATTGTTCTAGAAAGGTGGATCGACCACACCTCTAAAATAATAATTCATGTCTTCACCAATATTTCTTCCTCTAGCCCAATTTGTATATCAATGGCAGCAACAAAATATATGCTCTTCATTTGGTAATAATTCATCAATTTCTCTTATTAATCCCTAATAAAATGAAATCAAATAAATCACATCTGTAATTAAAAATTGTGTGATCAAATTTATATATGAGAATGTACATTGAAATCAAATTGTGATTTAAAACATACATTTTGCATGTCTAAAATGATCTAATATTATCTCCTTCTTCCAAATGTAGATCCTCAATTAGAAGTTTGAAAACCATTCTTAACTTCTTCGACTCTCTCCGTCCACCACAACCCATGCTATGGGGAACATGTTATCATTTGCATCTCAACCAATACAAGAAAGTAGTTCTCCTTTATATGCAGTATTTAAAGAGCATCCATCATCCCCAATTATTGGTCTACAAACATTTATCCAACCACTCTTACATGCTTCAAAAAACACATACATTCTATGAAATTTTGTTTCACCTATCGTTTCATCTTTGATGGTTTTAAAAATATAAGTACCATTTTCCTTGATTATAATTCTTTGAAATATAAGTCTTTCTCGATGTCATATTCAACATTGGCAAAAACTATTCTTTTGGCTTTATTCATCAAAGAACAACTCACATCGAAATATAAATCTTCCCTACAAACTTGTTTAAGAGTTTTTTTGTGGAAATATCTCTTTGGGTTTAAATTCTATTGAGAAATTTTATCTCAACATATTTTACAAAGACCAACATGTTATTGTTATCAAATAACAACGATTCTTAGGACGATAATTCTTTACTATCCATTTTTTTTCTTTTTGTTTTGTCCTTGCTTAAAAAAATACCAAGAACATCATTCTTTGCTGCATTTCACCCTCATTTTATAATGGTCTTGGTTAATCCATTTTAAACTAACTATGCAATCACATAAATAATCTATAACAACATCTTTTATCATTTATTTTGATTCAAACACCATGCCTACAATGAACCTCCCTACAACCTAAATAGAAGGGTTGAACTTTAAATAAGAATATTGTCGTCTCTTTACTTAATGAGATATTACAACATCATCAAGCCCCTAATAATCATTTTCTTCACTACACCCTAAATAGAAACTTCACTTTAATCTTTTTCATCATCCATATCACTAGTATAATCTAACTCAACTTCAACTTACTTTTCATAACTAGGTCATCTTTTTCATCCTCATCTTCAACTAAAAACTCACTTTCAACCACACATTGATCCATACGAATGTATTGAATTAGGAGATCTTCGATACTTGTTTTAATTTCAATATCTTCTTAAAAATATTCTTCATCATCATTTTCAGCCTCCACATTTTAACATTCATCTCTATAACTTGTAGAGGTATAGGAAGAAGACTTGATTAAATTTCATAATCTTGGAGTATAGAATAACCTTTTACTTTATGATAAAAGAACTCATACCCGATGATGTATTGATTCTATTCCAAATACATCATCGGGTATGAGTTCTTTTCCACATGCTGATGAATTACATGAGAATAGTTCTATTGGGGATTCATACTGTAACAATATGCATGTTCATAATAGAAATTATAGGATTGAATTGATAGGAAAAGACAGTACTGCATATAGAAATGATAGGACTTTAATTCCAGAAAATTCTGTTGTTACTAGACTTGCTGCACAGAATGGACCGTTAGAGTCGTTGGTTGGTACCCTAGACCTGTCCGGTCATTCTGTTGGGAAATTGGATTTGAAATCTTGTCTTGTTGAAATTGATGACAATCGGGTCGCTTGTGCTGAAAATTCGGTTCCAATGTTGGAGATAATCTGTCAAAAAGGCTCTAAGGTAATGCAGGAAAATGACATAAATTGTACAGGTTTATTGGGTCCTATTGAAAGCTCAAAATTGGGGTCTATTTCTGAATCGGGTGAAAACATTACGCTGAGATTTATGTCTGTTTTGAATGATCCTACTGAAGTTGGTACTGGTGTTCCTATTGAGGTAAGTATGACAGAGCTGAATAAGACTGTTGATCGAGAATTAATAGGTTCAAAGAATATTACAAGGTCGGGGTCAGTTTCAGAAGCAGGAAAACATGAAATTTTGGGTAATTCAAGTACAGAAAAAGATCAGAAAACAAATTTTACCGGTCCTGCTAGAGAGGATGCTAAACTGGGCAAATTAGATCATTTTGAAATTACCTCTACAGGGTTGGAGATATCAACTGCTCATAGTCCATTAGGTCCGAAGAAGGATATAATTTCAGAGTCTTGTTCTGCAATGAGAAATTTTGAAAATCTAAAAGTCTCGGGATCCACTAATGATCAGAATGCTAAGTCTACTTGTCCTGCTAAGGATCAAATGTAACGTCAGATATCCAGACTATGTACTAGGCTTGAAAAAGGTTGGACAGAAGACACTAAATGCACCCAGGATTCTGAAACTGAGGCTAAAATTGCAGGATCTTCTAAACAGCTTGCACATCTAGCTGAAACTGTTAAAGGACATAGTCTAACAGAATCTGGAAACACTGAAGAAATTGGATCTGAGTTAGAGCTATTCATGGAAATAAATTCAGCTAAATTAGAAAAGCCTAATAATACAAATCTAAAAGATGATGAACTGAACTTGATTGGTATAGCCAAAGGTGAAAGCTTGGCTGGAAATTATATTGATTCGTTGATTGATGACATCATGAATGACAATCTGGGTCTGGGTATGGATCTCATGGAAGCTACAAATAAGTTGGGTCAGAATATAAGTCAGTGTATAAGAGGTGAAGACTGTATGAATCTAGAAGAATTAGCCAACGGTTTTCTCTTGGCCGGGTCTAATGAGGGGTTAGCCAACGGTTTTTGCTTGGCCGGGTCTAATATGGGGTTAGCCAACGGTTTTCGCTTGGCTGGGTCTGAAAAAGATAATTTGGTTGCAAAAAAGTTCGGTCTAACAAGAGTGGATAACATGAATATTCAAGTCATTGATCCTGAACATGCCGGTCCTAGACACACTAAAACTACTCATGGCATTGGTCATTTCTCTTCAAATGCCGGTCCTAGCTCTTCAAATTCCGGTCCTAGCTCTTCAAACGCCGGTCATAGCTCTTCAAATGCTGGTCCTAGCTCTTCTAATGCCAAAGCTAGATCTTCTAATGCCAGTCCTAGCTCTTCTAATGCCGGTCCTATCTCTTTAAATGTCGGTCCTGACATCACATATCCACCTTCTACCGGTCCTAATCGCCAAGATAATAAATCTACTAACAAAGCTATGAGCCACCGGTCGAATCAAAAGAACCAAAGCATAGATGTTGATTTGGATTCAGACGATAGCACTGACTATGATGAAACAATAATATGCGACCTCGAATATCATAAGTCCATGAAGAAGATATCGACAACAAAGATCCAACCAAAATCAAAGAGGCATAATTCTTCCAAAACAAGTGCTGAAATTGAAAAGATCGATCAAGAAACCAGATCGAATAATTCTAAAACAGCTAAGAAGGGTAAGAATGAATCGAAAATCAAACAAAGGAAAAACATGAAGGCAAATAACTCAAGTTCTAAGAAGAATGCTGAAGTAAATCCCAAGGAAACTGTGACACCCGAGGCTAATCCTGAGATATTGAACCTGGGTGCGTTTTCTCCACTCGTTAATCTGGATCCTGAAACGCTAATTGATAGCATTCAAAAGAGGAAAACTGATACACAAGAGAAGTGCACTAAAGGGGATATTCTAAAGAAGATCAGAACAATTGAAGGCAACGGTTTTGTGGGAAATATAAGGGTTAGATGGGCCGAAAAGAACAAACAAGTCAAGAAAGATAGCATCCCTGAAACAGTCATCTCCTCAGCTCCTCCTACTACTGCAATTCCTGACAAAGAAAATACTCAGGCTGATAACAAGGATCCTACTGCTGGTCCAACGTGGTCAATGAGGAAAAATGAAATAGCAAATTTGGCAGGACTGAGAAACCAGATGAAGAAGCTATTTTTCCAAATTAATAAACAAGAGATTATGATGCCCCAAGAAAGAAATGATCAGTTGAATGCTCAGTTCAACAGTCACTATCTAAAGAATTGGAATCTTTTTAACAAAGACCAATATGATGAAATGATCAAGTGAACGGTTGACGCCATGAAGGAAATTTCGAAATGTAATAAAACAAAGGTGTACACAATCATGAGCAACCCAAACAAAACCTGGCAAGAAGGAAAGGTGTGGAATGGAAATTCCATGAGCGATCTAGAAAAAGGAAAATTCCAGATAGACACCTTTTTCCCAAATGTAATTACACTTGATCATCCGCACCGGTTTGAGCTCCCACCAGAAATTGAAGAAAAATGTGTCAAGGAATGGGAGTTTGTCATAGTTGGTCATTTTATGGGCAACAAGAAGGCACCATTTGCTGAGGTTAAAAGAACGTTGATGGGTCAGTGGGAATCCTCTGGTCTAGAGAGGATCACAATCAATGATCACAGATTCTACTTTCTATCCTTCAGGAATGAAAGCGAAATAAAGTCAATCATAGAGAGCGAATATACTTTTATCAGGGGAAAAAGATTCAAGTTGTACAAGTGGAGCGAGGAACTTAATACTAATCATAGACTGCCTGAACTTGAACAAATCTGGGTGAATCTCAAGAATGTTCCACCACACATGTGCAACGCGATGGGTCTGGCCTATATTTCAAGCATTATAGGAAAACCACTTATGTTTGACCTAGCAATGGAAGGTTACGAGTGTGTATCTATGGCCAGAGTTAGTGTCGAAATCCATCCAAGTAGCTCTCTTCCAATCAAGTTTGAACTTAAAGATAGACTGGGAAATTTATTTGACATTGGAGTACAATACGAATGGAAACCAAATCGATGTATATGGTGTAGCACTTTCACACACGCTACGAATAAATGTCCAGTCAATAATAATCTAAAATCGAAGGCCAATAACAACACTCAAGTAAGCGATATCAATGACTCTAACCAGGCTCAGGTTGAGAGAAATGTGAACAGGTCTAAACTTAACATCAATGAACGCACTGAGGATGATAAGATGGGCAACCAAAAGCAAGAACATATAAGGGTAAGGAAGAAGATAGGAAAAAGAATGAAGTGGGTAAGGGTACAAGTTGGCCCTACTAACGTTGATCATATTGGTCATGTTCAGGGCACCGGTTCTAGGGATTTTGTTTTCTCAAGAATAGGTCCTGTTCAAAATGTCAGTCCTGGTCAGGGTATCGGTCCTGATAAAGCTGGACATAGACACACCGGTCCTAGAGCTTCTCATAAAGCTATTGTTCCTAGCCATATTGACCATATTAAGCATGGTCTTGGACTTGTTGATCATGAAACTACTCAAGCTACCGGACTTGCTACTACAGGTCCTGATGAAAAATGTGCAGCCATTGCTGATCCCGGCTATATTGGTCCTGATACTGACAAAAGTCCTATTATTATGGATGATACTATTGTTGGTCCTAACTCCACCGATCCTAATACTGATCAAAGAATTGGTCTTGATGTAACTACATGTCCTAGTTCCAAAGTTTCTGAAATTCAAAGATCTATGGGACGGGGAATACTTGGCCCATATGAAACAAGCAAAATTGGATCTGAAGGCACTCCAAGAGGTCGTGAGTCTACTCTTGACAGTTCTAAGAATGCAAGTAGGAACCGAAAAAACAATGTCATCAAAATTCGAAATGACATGATCCTTGGGCTTTGAGCCACCTTTCGAGATGATGAACAAGAGAATCTTGGAATAAGTAATAAAGAAGCTCTTGAGAATGGACTGGGAAATCTTGGGTTTTGTGAAATCAAAAGATCAAGTGCAGAAGAAGACAATTTCGTCTTGAATAAGGATGTGATCCTTAGTTCTAAAGTAGGGCGAATTGAAACCGATAACAATCATGAATCCAGTAGTGAAGAGGTTCAAAGTTAGGAAAGACCTACTAAAGCAGAACAAATTGAAAATCGAAGACAAAAAAGAAAGATCCTGGATCCAGAAGCTACTAAATCTATCACGGGAGAAGATGAGATCTACATGAGGCAACCTCACTCAATGGCAATAGTATTCAATGTATTCAAACTGTAGCCATTGAAGATAGTGAGGCAAGTGATGCTTATGATTTCTCTGATGAAGAGGTCCAGGACAGTCTGGAAAGTTAGGAACCCAACACTTATATTCTGTTAGGATCTAGGTCGAGGCTGGGGGACCGGGGTTTAGCCGGTTATCGCATCTTACTCAAAGGGTGGTGATTAATCCGGTTAGAGATTAATACCGGGGTTTCAATACTACACAAACTGTCACAAACCCATGAACAGAGTTCAAGCGCGGAAGTGGTTTGTTTCAGGTTGAAGCAGCACACACACAGGAGATAGACATAACCGTATTTGAATAAGACAGCTTTAGAGATTTCTGGGTCGGTTTTGCAGCTTTGTGATTCGGTTTGGATAATGTTGAATCGGTTGGAGCGGTATTAGTAGGTTAGTGTAGATCTGTTAGAATGTAGAGCAGGCGGAAAGTAAATAACAAGACAGGTTTTTATGGATGTTCGGAGATAAAGCTCCTACGTCACCCCTTCCTCTCGAAACCGCGAGAAGGATATTCACTAAGGAATACACACACAATCCGATCGAGACTTACTTCCTGCTCGATAGTACCCGTACATTTTTAACCGAAATTGTAAATACACTTCAAATAGGCGCTTAAGATTTCTAGAGATAGAACACAATATTTTTCTTAGGCTGTAGAAAATTCAGAACTTGTAACCCACATTTATTCCTCTTCAGCTCCTTCTTTTATAGGTGAAATGTGCCAACGGTCACATTTTATTTCCTTGAATCTGATTGGTTGAACAGAGGTTCAGTGATTCAGACCTGGCGGTCTAGTCTTCCAGTCTGTTAGGATCATGTAATAATGCAAATGTAGGCGGATTTCCAAAAATCACTTTATATATAAGAAATACGGTAAGGCAAAAATACTATATATATAAAACCAAAATGAACATGAGTAAAGAAATTGAAATAGGCCCCTATTTCTTCGATCTGGACGGCAGGAAATGATCCAACAGTTCATCGTCTATTTTTCCCTTGTCCGCTTGAACCGGCCTGGATGAGGATCCTTGACCGCCTGAAATGCCTGTGTGAGTAGAGATCGGTTGACAGATCGATCGGATTGGAACCACATTGAGACCTCGCTGTTTTTTGAGTTGCGGCTTTGGCTCTTCTTCGAAATCGTCATCGGTTTGCAAAACCGGGTTAAAGTGAGGTTCAACAATCGTATCGGTGACTCTGTTCAATAGTCCCTTGATCTCCGCCTTCCCTGAAGCAGCCTTTCTTTTGCGTGTAACCGGAACGGGGGGAGAAGCAACCGCCATGGACTTCTTGTGAGCCTTGACGAACTTATTATATTTTTCTTGTTGGGCCCTTAGCCGGTCAGCATCTTTGGCTTGTTGAGCCGCTATGGATTTTGCGATGGCCGGTGCATTGACCGCTAAGTTTTGCATATGTTCGGCTATGTTCGCATCAGCCGCTGCCGTTTCCTTCTGTATCAGGGTCTGTTCGTCTAGGGCATCCTGGAGCTTCTGAGCCGCGAGAGCATTCGCCTCCTCAAGTGCCTTATCGGCAACCAACTTAGCTGCTATTAATTCCGCCACCTGTTCCGTGACCGCATGGAGATCGGCTTCAAACTTGGCATTCTTTTCTTCAAGGGTTGTTACCCTTTCACGATTAGATCCGGCTTGGGAACCAGATTGCGCCAGGTCCTCCTCGACCTTTGCCAATCTTTGATTGGTCGTTTCTTGAGACCGCTCCATCTCAGCTACCTTTTGGCTGACCGAAGCGAGGTCGGTCACCAGCTTCAGAGTTATAACCTCCAATGACTTGGTTCGATCAAGATGACCGTCGTACAGTTGATCCGTATTGCCGTAATTTGTTTCAACGGACGTGATCCGATCGTCCGCCTTCTTTAGATCCTCCTTTGTCGTTTCGGCCATCTCGAAGGTTTTAGCCGCAGTTTCTTTGATTTTCTTCTTCCATGGCTGAACCGCGTCGTTGACAAATTCCTCAATGAGGGTCTTGAACCTCTCTTCCGTAATGGCCGGTTCCGAATCCCCGGTTTGAACAGATGCGCGCTGGTCGTTGGGAGGTGTACCTGTCCTCACTTCGGTTATGTTGATGTTCTGGTCCGGTGGAGGAGAGGATAACTCTTCATCGGTCAGATTTTGACCGCCAAAATCCTCAGGAGGGGATCTGGATGAGTTTGATGTTTCTTGGTGGTCGGCCTCCGTTTGAAGCCGCACCACCTCCTCGGTCAGTGCCCTCTCCTTCACCGTAAGCAATTTTAACACCAACAGTTCAAGTTTAGAGTTCGGTGTTCCCGGAGTATGTTTTTCTTGAAGGCGTTGTATGTATTCGGTTAGCTTTTATAACTGAGCACGCGGTTCGACTATCATGTTTCGTTCTAGGGTAGTTGTGACGTCGTGAGCCTTTGTAAGTCTGATGACCTCCTCCTCCATCTCCATCAACTGTTCGAATTTTTGGCCAACGGTTAGACCCGGTAGCATATTTTTGTAGAATAGCTGATGCCGGTTCCAGATCCATTGACAGAACACTTCGGATGCCGCGTTAGCTTCTTGATGTATTTCGTCCATGATTCTGTTGACGAGATCCTCGGCCGTTTTTCGTGTGTCATTATCAGCGTTGTCATCTTCCTCCCCAAGTCTGTCTGAACCGGTATCAGCATAATCATGACTGACCGATTGTCCCTCGACTATCGGTCCTTTCCCCTTACCGGACTGAACCCCTCCGGTATGTTGTGAATCTGTTCGGCCAAAGCTGGATGCCGATTCTTCTGTGTTGGGAATGTCGGACATCGGATTAGCCGATCCAATTAGTTGTTTATCTTTCTTGCTTCCGGATTTTTCTTTTACCGGAGCCGCTTTCTTACCGGTTGCCTTCTTCTTTCGGCCACCTGTAGAACCGAAGGCCTTCCTTTTGTTGTTCCTCTCCTTGAATTGCTGAGACTTTATTATTTTGCTGGATGAGAGGAGGACGCCAGGACCCGTGTTGATGTTGAAATGGCGCATGATTTTCCCAAGTGGGATGGAATATCCCCATGACCGAGTGGAAGCCGGATCCACCATTTCACATAGGTTATTGAAGATTACCTTAGCCCAATTTATTTTGATGCCGTTGACCAAAACGGCAAGCATCTCAATCTTTGCCCGGGTGAGACTGTCATAGTTTCCCCCTCTTGTTTGGACCGATTTTGTGAAAATGTCACATAGCGGTCTGTACTCCGGTCAAGGAGATGATTTCTTTCCGGAGATCTCGATAGGAAACGCGGTTTCCGAGAGAACCTGGCAAGCTGCCTCGAAGGTCTCTTCATCTAAAGCCGTCGAGAAGTTGCTCCCTTCGGATGGTAGACGTAGTATTTCAGCGACCGACTTCTCTGTTAGTTCGAGCTGTTGACCGCCTATGTTTGCAAGTATCGATCCCCCGGTGATGAATGTGGTTCGCAAAAATTCGTTAACCGCATCCTGGTTATAGTATGAATGGACCGCCCAGAAAGTATTCGAGGCCGGACTCGGAGATTCTGGATAACACCTGCTTTGCCGGAGCCGAACCGTTTGCCCGGATTTCCTCAAAATCGACTTGGATGATATGTTTGAACAATACTGAATCGCGACCCATTTTGGATAATCGAACCGAGAAACAAGAGAATAAGGATTTGAGAGAGTTTGAAAAAGCTGAAAGCTAGAGAGAGAAAGTCGATTCGCGTGAGAATGAAATAAAATAACTAAGGACCCTATTTATAGTTGTGGTTTGGAATTCCAGCCGTCGCGAACCGTCCCATCATGATTTAGGCGGGAATTTTCCCTCCAAGGACTTTGAGCGGGAAACCATGGGCGGGAATCCTTTGGCGGGAAAGTGTAGGCGGGAAACCATAGGCGGGAATATTCCCTCCAAAATTTTGAGCGGGCTTTTAATTTCGGTTATTTAACCGGCGATGATGCAGTTTTTCTTGTAACCGTTTATTAAGCGAAGCGGTTATTTAACCGTGAGGATGCAGTTTTCGACCGGATTTTTCAACGAGGTGATTTATCGATATTAACCAGTTAGTTAAATGGATATTGCGATTTTGACCCGTTTAACAGACTTAAATATTAGATATTCATTGAAAAGAAAGATACATGATAAAAGCCGATTCATTGATCGGTTTAGAATACATAAGAAATAAAATTACAACCTATGTAATGACTATTCTGGAGAGCTTGTCCTCCACCCCATCCATATCAAGAACATTTGATGGGGATGCCGGTGTACCCGGTCCAAATTCTGGACGGTACTTAAGAAAGAGCCGGCTTAGGTGAGGAGCGTAACCGAGACCTTTCTTGGTCTCCACCATAGTCCTCAGGTTTTAGTAGATGACCGTTGACTAGTTTATGGGTGTATTGCTGACAATGTACGTCATTATGTCAAAAACCTTTTTGGAGTAGTGTTGGTTGGGAGATTGGCAAATGATGGAACGATTGACAATCTCGTAGAGGAATTGGATAGTAATCTAGTTGGAAAGTAACTAATCTTGTTAGATAGTAATTACTCATGTAGTTGGAAGTTGAAAGTTATTTATCATTAATGAAAAGGGTACAAGAAACCGGAGATAAGTAATTAAAACCGAAAATATCATAGACTAAACTGAGATGATCATGATAGAGTTAAACATTGATACAACCGGTGCGTACAGCAAAATGACCGGTTGTAGGAGAGAGTGACTTAGTTGCTGGTGGAGTTGAGGTGGCGGTTCCTCCTCTTGTAGGCCTTCTCAAACCGCTCATAGAATGAGTCGGTGACCTCTTTGGTGATGACCTGTGCCTGGTTCAACCCTTCTCCGGACAGAGTGGAACCCCAAGTTCCAAAAGTAGGCAGCTTATCTGGGGGATGAGGCCGGTTTGACGAATGCCGTTCATCCAGATTAGGACATCAAACAACACCCTTGACCAGTTGACTGGCGTACCCGTGGTTATGGAAGACATCATGTTAAAAACTACAGCACGGTAAGTGTTTGTCACATCCCTACCTAGGATGCTTCGACCGATAACATCGTTGAGGAGCTGGTACTCAGCTCTCAGCGATGACCTGGCACCGTGGTCATTGACCGGGCGGTCTGACCGAGCAAAGCTTAAGGCGATTTCGGCCTTTAGTTCAGCCGGAACGGTTAGGTCGGTGAGCCCTTGCTTCGGAAGGTCGAAGCATCTTGCGAAATCACTTTCTGTGAAGTCAAACACAGTTCCTCCCTCCTTGGATTGAATGTGAGTATCGAAGTGAGGAGTACCTCGGAAAACCCTGGCATTGTAGAAAAATTCCAGGACTGTTTCCGGAAAGATGACATGTTTGTCATCTAGAAAGTGTTTGAGACCGGTGTCTTCAAGTGACTTAATCATCTTGAAGAATTCATAATCCTCAGTGCCTTGAGCTGAATCGAAATCTACTTGAAGGATGTTTGGAAACTGAGACATTTTTGTCTTAGTAAGAGAATAAGTTAGAGCTTGTGATTGTTTTGTTTAAGGTTTGCCTAACTTATATATTAGTGGAGGGATGATAGTATTATCCATTGTGTCGTAGGTAATGATGTCTATTAACCATAGGGTAAAGCATTTTGCATGAAATAAGCATGTCTACAACCTAGGATGTGGGTCATAGACCTGGACGGTGAAAGATATCATATCTTCACGTCTTTTGAGGTATGACCGTTTTACTTTGAAAAGATAATTTTTCAGAACAGATAAGTTTAAACATAGATAATTATTCCACTTTTGTTCGGAGGCTAGATAATCCGAAGTAAACTATTTCCAAACCGGTCGGTTTTCAGTCATTTGTTCTGATGCGGTTAATTGGTGCATACACTAAGTAACCGATCGGTTTACCCTAACTGATAGACAAAGCGGTTCTTCCATAGATACCTTGGTGAATTTGGAATCCGACAGTTTAGGAGGAACTACCGGTTTTGTCTGTTCGAACCGCTTTCCCTTTTTACACATTTTTAGGAATAAGTTGATTAATATCGGTCAAACCGAGTGTGAGTCTGAATTGAGAAAACTTAGCTTCCTGCAGAGGCTTTGTGAAGATATCACAAACTGACTTCAGGAGTTCCCTTTAGGTATTTCAAGATTCGCGTTGCGGCTGTGTATTGAGACTATTTTGGATTAGCCTGGAATCTTCCACACACACCGACCGCAAATAGTATGCCCGGTCTACTTGCTGTCAGGTATAGAAGAGAACCGATGATTCCTCGGTATGCTGTTATGTCTACTGCTTGACCGTCATCATCCTTGTCCAGTTTGACCGATGAGCTCATTGGAGTAGCGGCTGAGGAGCACGTGTCCATCCCAAATTTCTTTAGAAGTTCCTTAGTGTAATTGGGTTGGTTTATGAAGGTTCCTTCTTCGAGTTGCTTGACCTGAAGGCCTAGGAAGAAGCTTAATTCTCCCATCATACTCATTTCAAACTTGTTAGTCATTAAAGTTGAGAATTTATCACATAGCTTAGGATCGGTTGAACCGAAGATGATATCATCTACATATATTTGAACAAGTAGGATATCTTCCTTTTTCTCAAATTTAAATAGTGTTTTGTCCACCGAACCGATGGTGAAATCATGTTTTAACAAGAATGCGGTCAGTGTATCATACCAAGCTCTAGGAGCTTACTTTAGACCGTATAAGGCTTTGTTTAGGCGGTATACATGGTTGGGCAGTTCAGCATTTTTGAAACCGGGTGGTTGTTCGACATATACTTCTTCGCGTAGGTCACCATTCAAAAATGCACTTTTAACATCCATTTGAAACACTTTAAAATTTTTGAATGCAGCAAATGTTAGAAAGATCCTAATAGCTTCAATCCTAGCTATATGGGCAAATGATTCTTCAAAATCAATGCCTTCTTCCTGTTTGTATCCTTGTGCCACTAATCTGGCTTTGTTCTTCATGACCAAACCGTCTTCATTGAGTTTATTTCTAAATACCCATCTTGTTCCTATAACTGGTTGATCTTTCGGTCTAGGAACTAGGTACCAGACTTTGTTACTCTCAAACTGGTTTAATTCTTCTTGCATTCCCAAGATCCAATCTGGATCTAACAATGCTTCATCCACTATTTTCGGCTCAATCTGGGATATAAAAGCGGAATTGAAATATTCCTCCAGGATTTGTCGCCTAGTTCGAACGGGTTTTGAAAGGTCACCTATAATTAGCTCAGGAGGATGATTTGTGTTTCTTTTGAAATTCGGTTCAGCAACGTCTACCAAATCACCGTTTACTTAATCAAGGCTAGACATATCGGCAGGCTGAACAGGAGTGTCAGACCAACTGATTTCCTCAATTTGAACAGAGGTGTCAGCTTCCTACTGTGGGACTGCTTGATCCGGCTGGGTTTCATCATTACCCATTTGGTCATGGACAAACCGTCTAAATACCGGAGTCTCATCTTCACTATCAGAATGGATATTATTATTTTCCAATCTGTTGTGTAGATCAAAGCATGATGCAGTGTTGCTTTCAACCGATTCATCGAAAACAACATGAAGTGATTCCTCCACGGTTAAAGTTCTAGTGTTATACACTCTATATGCTTTGCTAACTGCTAAGTAACCTAGCATGATCCCAATATCGGCTTTTGCATCAAAGGCAGATAAATAGGTTTTGCCATTTATGTGAATATAGCATTTACAACCGAAAATCTTAAGATACCTAAGGTTAGGAACTCTATCAAAATATACCTCAAAAGGTGTTTTGTTGTGAAACTTGTTAATTAGAGACCGGTTTTGTGTATGGCATGCGGTGTTGATAGCCTCAGCCCAGAATTTCTGGGCAATACCCGAATCGGCTATCATGGATCGTGCGGCTTCCTTGAGAGTTCGGTTTCATCTCTCGGCCAGGCCATTTTGTTGAGGAGTCCTAGCACTAGACAACTCGTGTCTAATACCGGATTCATCAAGAAATGCATTTAGAGTACTATTTGTAAATTCGGTTCCTCTATCACTTCTAATGCTATTAATGCGTGTTGATTTTTCATTTTGCAAACGTTTAAGCAGTGTAATCAAGTTTGATGCGGTTTCACGTTCAGATGGCAAGAATATTACCCATGTATACCTAGAATAATCATCAACAACTACCATAGTGTAAATCATACCTCCTAGGCTGACGACCCTAATCGGTCCAAATAAATCCATGTGGAGGAGATCTAAGCATCAGTTAGATTGAATGTGTCCTTTACTTTTAAAGGTTGACTTAGTTTGTTCACCCATTTGACATGTTGAACAGACCTTATCCTTATTAAACACTATGTCAGGAACTCCTTCGACTAACTTTTTACCGCGGATATAGTTTAAGGTTTTCATGTTTAGGTGGTTTAGTCTTTTATGCCACAACTAGGTTTGATCGGTTTTAGCTATCATGCAGATAGGATATTCTACTTGGTTTTTCCAATCTACTTTGTAAATGTTTCCTAGTCTATTTCCGGTTAGCAGTATGATACCTTGAGAGTTTTTAACTAAGCATGCATGTTTAAGAAATTCTACAGTGTATCCAGCATCACACATTTGACTAATGCTTAGCAGGTTAAAACGTAGGTTTTCAACTAACAGTACATTATCAATTGTTAGGTTACGATGGACAATCTTACCTTTGCCCACAGTTCTACCTTATGAGTTGTCACCGAAAGTGATCAATGCACCGGTTTCTATTCTGATGTCGGTTAGAAGATTGTTGTTCCCAGTCATGTGTCTGGAGCAACCGCTGTCCAGATACCATTCAGAGTTTCCTAACCGTTTCTTCATATCCTGCAAAATGTACATATTTACAACTATTTGGTACCCACATTTACTTGGGTCCACAGGTGATTAGTCCCTTGGGTATCCAGACTTTGACAAGTCGGACGACTTTCCCGGTTAAGGTTTTAACTAATTTTCTTGCACTCGGTTTGGAGTCTTTTTGCTTTCCTAAGAGGGCCTTATGTGGGAATGATCTTTGGTTTGTCCTGTGTGGTTGTGAGTTGGCTTGCCTATATTTGAACCGGTTGGCTTTCATTTTCTCTGGGTGAAGCCATTTTTCATAATCAGTTGGACCTACATAGGTTAGGATGTCTTCCGGATATGAGGCACTTAATTCCTCTTCAACAGTTAATGAACTTCTAACAAAGCTTACAAAGTGGAGATTATCCTTGGTGAGCCTCATGATGTTGAAGTGTTTCCGGTTTTTGGATCTATTGTTTTTGTTTCCTAGACCAAACATGCAAGTAGGGTGTCTTTTATAACTACACATTCTGCTTACCATTTCACTAGATCTTTTCCATGCGGCCATTCGATACTGGATTCGGGCATTTTCCTCTTCGGTCAGCTCTTGAACTGGCTCCTTGAGCTGTTCGGTCTTAGAGGATAGTTCAATTGCTGCCTCTGTTTCTATGGTAGGGGTTTCATCAGGTTGTATGGTCTTTGGTTTGGTCAAGGTAGGTGCTATGGGGTCGGCTCTAAAGTTGGGTAGTAGTGTTAATAGGTTCTTATACTCTGCTACCATATCATTTAGTGCATTAAATAACTCATCTTTAGTAAATTCATCACAGGGAGAGTCGAATACTTGTTCCTCATTTTCCATAAGGAAAGTGAGTTCATCATCACTGTCACTGTGAGCCCATAAGCTTCCTCCATCATCGGCTATCAGTGCTTTCTGAACTTCACTTCCTTCACCGGTTTGTTGATAGTTATTTCGGTAATTCTGATTGTCCGGTTTCCGGTCATCTTTCCTTGGTTTTCTGCATTCCCACTTGAAATGTCTCAAACAGTTACAGTTATAACATCTAACATTAGATTTATCACCGTAGTTATAGTTGTTGTTTGTCGGTTGGCTTCTTTTCATAAATCTGCCGAATTTCTGTGCAAGCATTGCCATGGCATCCTCGGTGAATTGTTCAGCGGTTCTGATCGGTGCGGGAGCAACCAGTTCTATGGATGTAATCAATGCTCTGGTTGAGGTTGAGGCTGAGACTTCTTCTTCAGTCCTAGATCTTATTTCAAACTCATATGCCTTAAGATCTTCGAATACATCATGTAGCTTCATCTTACTTAGGCAGTTTGATTCCCTCATCACCATTGTCTTTATGTCCCAAGCACTTGGAAGAGATCTTAATGCTTTCATGATGACTTCCTTATTGTCATACCTCTTGCCAAGAATTGTTAGCTCGTCTATCACACCTGTGAACCGGTCACTGTATTCCCTCATTGTTTCTCCCGGTCTCATCTTGATGTTTTCAAACTTCTGAGTAGCCACCATTATCTTGTTTTCCTTGGTTCTCTCATTTCCCTCATGAATCTGAATCACTTCTTCCCATGTTTCCTTTGTTGTTTTGCAATCTCTGACCTTGCAATACGTATTTCTGTCCAAACCGTTGGAGATGCGGTTTCTGGCATGATTGTCCAGATTGTTTCTTCTCCTATCTTCAGCTGTCCAGTCCTTTCTGTCTTTATCAATTATTATCGGTCCTTCGGCTATGATGAACTGCATCTCGTCATCCATGGTGATTAAGTGCAGGTGCATGCGTGCCTTCCAGTTGGCAAAGTCGTCACCTTCTAGCATTGGGGGCCTATCGAAAGACATGCTTGCTTGAGTATTGAAACTAACTGCTCTGATACCAATTGTTATGATCTAGGTCGAGGCTGGGGGACCGGGGTTTGGCCGGTTATCGCGTCTTACTCAAAGGGTGGTGATTAGTCCGGTTAGAGATTAATACCGGGGTTTCAATACTACACAAACTGTCACAAACCCTTGAACAGAGTTCAAGCGCGGAAGTGGTTTGTTTCAAGTTGAAGCAGCACACACACGACATAGGCAGAACCGGATTTGAATAAGACAGCTTTGGAGATTTCTGGGTCGGTTTTGCAGCTTAGTGATTCAGTTTGGATGATGTTGAATCGGTTGGAGTGGTATTAGTAGGTTAGTGCAGATCGGTTAGAATGTAGAGCAGGCGGAAAGTAAATAACAAGACAGGTTTTTATGGATGTTCGGAGATAAAGCTCCTACGTCACCCCTTCCTCTCGAAACTGCGAGAAGGATATTAACTAAGGAATACACACACAATCCGATCGAGACTTATTTCCTGCTCGATAGTACCCGTACAATTTTAACCGAAATTGTAAATACAATTCAAATAGGCGCTTAAGCTTTCTAGAGATAGAACATAATCTTTTTCTTAGGCTGTAGAAAATTCAGAACTTGTAACCCGCATTTATTCCTCTTCAGCTTCTTCTTTTATAGGTGAAATGTGCCAACGGTCATATTTCATTTTCTTGAATCTGATTGGTTGAGTAGAGGTTCAGTGATTCAGACCTGGCGGTCTAGTCTTCAGACCTGGCGGTCTAGTCTTCCAGTGTGTAGGTCAAACCGGCTAGGTTTGTCTTCTGGAATTGTCTTAGAAACTGGATCGGTATTGATAAATCTTGGGCTGTCCTCGGTGATTACAACGTAACCAGAAACGAATCTGATCGTAGCCCAGAATATGAAATTACTCGGGATATAATTACTTTAATGACTGCATCAGAGATATGGGTTGTATCGAGCCTACCAATTCTGGGAACTTCTTCACTTGGTCTTCTACGAGAGGGAATAAGCAAATTAGAAAAAGTAGAATTGACAGATGTCTGTTAAATGAGAACTAGATTAACCAATTTCCGAGAAGTCAACTTCATGTTTTGAATCTGGGTATATCTGATCACTGCCCGATTAAATTGTTTTGGGAAAAGGAAGAAAGGTTTAAAAGGTCCTTTAAATTTTTCAATTTCTGGATGGATAATGATAAATTCAAGGGTATTCTCGAAAGCGTATTGGTCAACAGATGTCAGAGGTTTCAACATGTACAGGGTTTCTGAGAAGCTTAAGCTCCTAAAGAATCATCTCCAAAGCTTTGACAAGAAGAAGTTCAGCAATATCTCCAATAGAGTTCTGGCTGCTAGAGAAAAACTGGAAGAGGTTCAGAAAAAATTATTAAGGGATGATAGTGATGAACAACTACTTGAAACAGAAAGATATGCGCTTGAAAACTTCAGGAAGCTGAGTCTGCTTGAAGAGAATTTTGTTAGACAGAAATCAAGACAGAGCTGGCTTTCGTTGGGTGAAAAAAACACAGCTTTCTTCTACAGAAAATGCAAGGCTAGAAACATGAGAAACAGTGTGTACAGGTTGAAGAATGATGATGGTGAATATGTTCAGGGTCAAAAGGGTGTCCAAGATCTGGCTATTGATTTCTATAAGAAGCTTATGGGTACAAGAAAGCAGCATCAAAGTCACCTGAATATTTTGTATCAAATTATTGATAGGTAAATCTCTGCAGAAGATAGTCGCGAGTTGATAAGGGTGGTCACGAAGGTATAGGTTAAAGAAGCTCTATTTAGTATTGATGGGAATAAAAGCCCGGGTCCTGATTGGTTTAATGCACAGTTCTTCAAAGATAATTGGTCGGTTGTGGGTAAAGATGTTACTGATGGGGTTCTGGAGTTTTTCAAAAACAGGAAGATGTTAAAGCAATGGAATACAGCGGTCCTAACCTTGATCCCCAAAACTGCGGTACCTGAGAAAGTACAAGATTTCAGACCAATTTCCTGTTGCAATGTGATTTATAAAATAATTTCAAAAATCATTTCTAAACGTTTTTAAAATGTTATAGGAAAAATAATAAATCTTAATCAATCTGCATTCATCCCCGGTAGGACAATCTCTCATAATATTCTTCTAATGCATAGCCTATTAAAAAGCTACGGGAAAAAGAAAATATCCCCGAGAGTGGCTTTCAAAATAGATATCAAGAAAGTTTTCGACTCTGTTAGATGGGAAGCCATTCAAGACTTTCTGGTTGTTTCTGCTTTTCCTATGATTTTTATCGATTGGATTATGCAATGCGTTTCATCATCCTACTTTGTTGTTAGCGTCAATGGAGTCCACAGAGGCTATTTCAAGGGTGAAAACGGGGTAAGGCAAGGGGACCCCCTCTCTTCTTACCTTTTCGTAGCTATCATGGCGATCTTTAAGAGCATCTTCGCGATGTTCCGAAAGTATCGTCCATACATCTTTCACCCATTTTTGAGGTAGAGGAGGTAACACATTTATGCTTTGTTGACGATTTGTTCATTCTAGCGCACGCAGACGTTGATTCAATTAAAACTATTAGGGCTGCACTAACGTTTTTTTTTTGAGGTAACATGTTTAACTATTAATGAAAGCAAAAGTGTGGCATTTTATGGAGGCGTGAAAGACGAAACAAAGCAGGACATCTTCAACATCATGGGCATCAAGGAAGGCAACTTTCCCATAAGGTACTTAGGAATTCCGTTAACTGTAAAGCAGATCGAGATCTCACACTACAAGCCGCTGATTGAAAAGGTAAAAAACACGATATCTGGCTGGGCAGCGAAAAACTTTCTTATGCAGGGAGGATCGAACTTATCAAAACCGTGGTTATGGGCATAGTTGGTTATTGGGCGCAACAAATGGTCATTCCGAAGAAGGTAATGAAGGAACTCGACACACTGATGAGAAACTTTATATGGGTAGTAGTGGAAGAGGAGGAAAGAAAGTCAAATGGACCTCTCTCTGCAAACCGAAGGACAAGGGAGGCATCCACTTGAAGAACTGTATCGAGTGGAACAAGGCTCTAACCTTCAAGCATCTGTGGGCTTTGTAGCGCAATCATGAGTCACTTTAGATCAAATGGGTGCATACGAGATTTATGAAACACGAAACCAGCATCTGGACCTGCAAAATTCACGAAGGTATGAGTTAGTCTCTAAAAAAGATTCTTAAACTAAGAAGCGATATTGCAGATCGTTATGACATCTTACTAGGGGACGGGAAAGGCACTCTATTCTGGCCCGACCCTTGGTTTGAAAACCAGTCTATCATCGACAAGGAGGAGTTTCAAAATACTCGTATCAGAAGGGACTGCACAAAAGCGAAAATCAGAGACATTAAAGACGGGAATTGGAACTTGCTCTTTAGAAGAATTCCAGAAAGAAAGAGGATACTTGATCATATAAGTAACATACAACTACACGACAGACCGTATATTCATGAATGGAAAGCTGAGGACAATGGGAAGCTGGTATTGAAGAAAATATGGGAGGTAATCCGGGAAAAAGCGCAGAAAGTAGAATGGGCTCCTCTTGTATGGTCAACGAAGATTATCCCTCGGCACCAGTTCATCCTATGGCTCACCTTATGGGAAAGACTCAGCACACGTGATCGTATCAGTAAGTATATGAGCATCACGGATGCGAGCTGTCTTCTACGCATAGGAAATGAAGAAACTATAGATCACCTATTTGGGAGCTGCTGTATTGCTTCGGAGCTTTGGGACAGATTCTATAAAAGCCTGGAGCTAATCAGTTTCCCGAGCGAATGGAATGAAATCAAAGAAGCGACACTACTCAAAGCCAAGGGAAATAGATTTGCAACAAGCGTGTTCAAGTGCGGCTTTGGAGTAGTGGTGTATAACATTTGACAAGAACAGAATGCAAGGGTATATGACAGAACCCACAGGAGTATTGACGAGTTATGGAAAGATATTGTATCGGATTGCAGTGCCCTCGCGGGAACGTGGAGAGGAATTCCAAGCACGGAGCAGAACTGGAATATCTGTAGGAACTGGAATTTACCATTTTTTAAATTCACTAGAATTGAAAGCATTGTAAACAGATAATTCATTTACGTTTTTAGCTTTTATTCAGAATGTTACGACTTCAAAATCATTCTAGGCCTGTCTAGAATGATCTCTTAAACTCGTGGGTTTTTTTTTCCCGTTTTTGGGAATTTTTAATGAAATGACGCTAAGTCGTTTTTCCCAAAAAAAAATATAAAACTCAAAACAAATCCCAAAGAGCTTTAATAAATGTAGCAAATGTTGATCATTATTAAAAGTCATTAATTGTAGAGTATAGGAAGAAGACTTGATTGAATTTCATAATCTTGGAGTATAAAATCACCTTTTACTTTAAGATAAATATCAATATCAAGACACATCTCAAAGAGATTTAATAATTGTACCAAATGTTGATCATTGTTAAAAGCTATTAATTATTGATTTGGTGGACGATACAAAAACTCCAATTTTTTTATCCTTATATCTGAGAGAAATTGCAAACTCCACTAAATTCAAGAAGAAAAATTGATTAAAGTCTTTAATGGGTATGAGATGTTCTTTACCGTAGTGTATAACTCGAAGAAATCTCTAAAATATTAATAAATAAGTAATATTAAGCTAAAAAAAGTTATAAGTGTTAATGAAAATGAATTTTAAGAATATATTACCGATCTGGAATTGGAAGAGTTTCATCGTAGTAATGATTGTATTCTTACAATGATGACCTTTAGATATTTCACCTAAAAAATTCTTCATTTTTTCTAATATGTCATATTTCCCTGAGTAAGTTTTTCAAGCATTGTAATCAAAATATACATAATCATACTTATTAAAAAAACATTCATTATCAAAGTTAGTTTTAATCATTATTATATATGTAAGTAAAAGTTATAATTTAAATTTCCAGAAAACAAAGAAATATTTTAGTGGAAATTTTAAATTTTTTTCTTGTGTTATTATATTCAAATTTCCAAACTCTAACTTATTTGGATTGTGATTACAGGAAACATGTTACAAAAAATATATTGATGAACAATTCAGATAATAAAATAAGACTTAATCTAAGACATGATTCTTCTATGCGCATCAATAATATGCAAGGATATCCATGTCTGAAATAATTCTAATGATATACAAAATAAATTACTTTAATATCCATTATCCATTGATATTACAGACAGGAAAATGAAACAAAATATAAATAATTAATATGAATCGAAAAAAACTAAAAAACTAGGTAAAATTAATGATTACTGTAATATCCATTAGTAATAGTGTTCTTCTTCTTGATTAAAAATTATGTAAAATAAAAGTCATTATATCCATAACATATGAAAAAATAACTTACTATTATCATTTATTATTAGTAGTACAAGACATGATATGCAAACATTGAATAAACTGACTATAATATGAATGGATAATGATATTCTAAAGAAAAATACATCTATTATTACTTACTAATCCATACATTTGAAAATCATTATCTAAAAATCATATATATTATTTAGTAAAAATGAACACAATAAAAAAAATTCAATGGAGTTTCATATATACTCAAACAAAGAATATAATTTCAGCATATATGTCTATCTAAAATAGAGAACAAAATAAAGTGTCAAGATTACTTGTGAGCTTCTAGATGATGAGAATGTTGTACCAATCTAAAAAGAAACGAAAACAAAACCCTAATCTAAACCATAAATTCAACATATCTTAATCTAAACCTAAATTGAATTAAACGATATTAACGAACAAAGAATTTAAACCTAAATTAAACTAATCTAAACATAAATCAATCCAAAATCTAAATATCTGAATCGTTGATGGTCTGATAAAGAATTTTTGGTAATGAATCATACAAACGGATGAATGAAGAAAAAAGGAATTAAAGAAGAAAAAGATGTCTTATAGAAGAAAGAACCTGGAACATTTTATTGGCACGTCAATTAAAATAGACGGATCTAACGTTTGTTTAGTAAAAATCTCCATATGGCCAAAACTTTGATAGTTCGTTTCCATATGGCTCAAAT
The DNA here is from genome assembly GCF_907164915.1 of Impatiens glandulifera. NCBI lineage: Eukaryota > Viridiplantae > Streptophyta > Magnoliopsida > Ericales > Balsaminaceae > Impatiens > Impatiens glandulifera. The sequence continues at coordinate 32,325,918 of NC_061869.1, read as the reverse complement.
CAAAATGTAAGCTTATTAGTTCTTGTTTTGAATGTTTAAAATATAGAGAAATTTTGATTTATATTATAAGTTTTAGGTTATATTTGATTATTTTTTAATTTTAATTTTATTTGTGAAAGTGATAAGTTAGGTATAAAGTGGCCATAGATCATGTAAAATCGATAGAATTATTGAAAATACATGATAAAGTCTTCGTGTTTGAAAAGATTGGCGAATCTTCTCTCTTAAAGATTGTTACTATACAAGATTAATGACCTACATTTTATCATGAAAATCTTGTACCATAATACTTATATTTTTTTAATTGAATTTTTGTACTTATTTAGAATTTAGGGATCTATTTTTTTTTTAATTCATTTAGGATATATTTTAATTATAAACGACATTATAATAAGAATTTTAATTTCAGTTTCATCATAATTAAAATTTGTTTATAATTTAATTTCTATATTTAAAAAATTATAAAAATCTGTAATTTAATTTTAATTCTTGTATTTGAACAAATATAATAAAGTTAATTTGAATATAGATTAGTTATATTTTTAAAATACGCTAAAACTTACTAAAACGTAACTTAAATAGTAAAAAATTAAATATTGATATTACAATCAAACAAATTAAATTTGTTTATCTATTAAAATTAACATAGTAATTTTAATATGTCTAACTAAATATAAAAGGAATTACTCCAGATTCTAAAATATTTGACTTATTGTTTACTTCGAATTAAAATTAATGTAAGCCCAAACTGATCTATTACTACTATAACTAGCACATTGAGGAAATAATGAGATATAGTTCTATTAATTATTACCGAATATTATATTATAAATTTAAAAGAAAAACATATATAAACAAACTTTATTGAATCACTAACAAAATCTCATGAATTTTCAAACAAAATTTAGGGTTTTATATGTTTTGAAATTTAGAAGAAAAAAAATAAAGGTTAATAATTTTCATTTAATATATTTTAAGTAAATTGTAACATTTTTAATAAAAGCATGCTTAAAAAGTAGTTGTGTTGGTCAAAAATAATATGTCGTTCATGATTTTAAATGTGTCAATAACCTACTATATGATTGTAAGTAATATTGTATCTTATTATAGGCTTAATTATAAAATATATTTTTTTTGAAGTAAGGAGAACTAGCAACATAAGGCGCTTACAGATGCTTATATATAAAATATTACTAAGATGCATATAAAATATTTAAAACTTCGGTTTATAAATAATAATTATTTAAAACATTGTTATAAAATAGGTATTAATTTTTATTTAATTTAAAAAAAATATCATATAATTTAGATAGTGTCCTTTCACATATATAATCGATTATCGGGCGAAGACGTCAAGATTATTAAACATGTTTGCATCATCTCTTCATCTTCTGTTGACGAGGTTATTAAAGATATCGACAACATCTCTTCCTCTTATGGCTATGACTTTCTTTCTTATCTATATTATTTTTATTATTTTTAATATGTTTATGTATATGTCTCATTATTCTTTCTTATTTATAATGAAATTTAATTATCTTTTCAATATATAAAATTAGAATAAAGTTAAATTATCTTAATCAAAACTAAAATAAATTTTTTTAATATTTTAGAAAGATGAGTATAAATGTTTTTGTTTAAAATGTTAGAAAATTTAATGTAAGTAATAACTATTATGGATAATAAATAAAATATAAAGAAATAACTTCCTAAACAACTATTTACCACTTTAAATAGTCACAAATATTTAAGAAATCAAAATTTTTTTATCTGATTAATATTATTTTAGTATTGTATTTAATGTCATTAACTAAGAATAAATCGAATAAATTATTAATATTTGTTTAACTTAAATCATCAAATTAAGGTTACTCTTAATGTCATTTTTAATTTGTTAATTAATTACAAATTAAAATATTTTCATTAAAAAATTATTCATTATTCAATGTACTGAATTCTCCAATTCATTGTTAAGTTGTAATTTATTAGTTTTAAAAAAGAAGAAGAAATAATAAAATTATTTAAAAAGTTGTCATTCTCAAGTTAGTGGCGATTGGAAAAAATTAATTAAAAAAATAAAGAATTTTATATTTAATTTATTATTCTCTTAAATATATCAAATTATTATTCTCTTAAATAAATAAAATTATTTTATTATTAATATTTTATTATTTATCAAATATAATATATATTTGAAAATATATATTTTTTATTTATTTATTTGATTTATTATTGTCTCTATTATTATTTTTACTTTTTTATATATAAAAAAGTTTAGAAAATAAAATATATAAACATATATTTACAAATTAATAATATAAATAAATTATTAATAACGATTGAAGACGTAAAAAATAAATTATTAATAAATAGAAGAGAGATAAATTGTTAATGAATATGGGAGAGATAAATAAATATTTAAAATTATGTTAGTCAACAGGCCTAGTTACCCTTCCACATTACTTTGCTACACATTCGCTGTAAATAAAATGAATACAAACAGGGTCGGACCTATCTGGCGGCTAGAGAGGCCATTGCCTCAGGGTACCGCCTATCAAGGGGCCCAATTTTTTTAATATTAATATTTATATATTATATTTAATATGATGCAAAAGACTCACCACGATTTCTACCTGCGTACACTACCGACTGTCGCCCCCAATCCACATTTATCCATCTCATGGCCCCAAAGTATCAAATAATTCCAATCCTTCTCAATTAGATAATCTACTTCAAATCTTATTTGATTCTATAATTTTTTGATCTTACAGGCTGAATAAATAAGTATTTTCTCTTATAGACTTATGTGATTTTGATGAAATGTCTTAAATAGGTGGATCTTTAGTGTTTACTTGCATTAATATATTTTTTCTTTGTTATATTATCAATGAATTTTTGTAATTTGTAGGCGAGAACTCAAAATCAAAATTATAGCAATTAATTATAACAAATGTTCTATATATTGAAATAATGAAATCTTAGTTCTATACTTTTATTGCTCCATGGTATGAATGAATGTGTTGTTGAGTTAGGTTGTGTTGATTAAATTAATTTTGTTTGAAAAGATCTAGATTAATTCAATCTTTATTTGATGAAATTGTCAATTGTGACAATTTTAGAATTTGTCAACTGCAATAAATTAGTTGTAACTGTTGTAATTGATCTTGTGTAAAATGCCTTGTAAACATTTGTCTATAGCTCAAAGAGAAAATTGAAACAAAAGGAGGAGGAATTAATCCATACTCAAGTTAATGATATTAACAAATATTTTATTAGAAATATCATAACCGAAAGAGAGGAATTAAGAGATAGTTTGGTGATTGAAGAACAAAGTCACTATGAAAATGAAGAATTGATTGAATGGGAACTTGGACAATGACTCTCAATATGAAAAATTAAATTAGACTGAGAATTTGGAGAATCCTAGACATTGAAATAACATTAGTCAAAAATTGATAGATGACTTGGTACATATGGGCAAAAAAGAGTGGATAATTTTTTGTTTCCTAAGGATAATAACAACAGAAATTTTAATTAATCGCATTATACATGGATAATAGAAAATGAACAAACATTTGAAAGACTATGGCTTATATATATTCAATTTCTTTAAATAAAATATTTTGCTCTTGTTGTAAGTTGTTCAAGACTGAATAAATGATCATTGCAAAAGTTAAACATGCAAAATATTTTTCAGTAATACTTGATTATACTACAAATAAAAGTCATCAAGAACAAATGTCTCTAGTTCTACGATGCGTGGATGATTCGACAAACACACCAAAAGTAGAAGAATATTAGGTTGAGTTTTTAAAGGTGGATGACACATCAGATATTGGGTTATCAAGTGAATTTCTGAATGTGTTAACTAGAGTTGGGCTTGACATTGACGATGTAAGAGAACATGGGTACAACAATGGGTCTAACATGAGTGGAAGACACAAAGGTGTACAAAAAATGAATGTTATCCTAAAGCAAGTTAGACATGCAGTTTTCACGCTAATTTGAACATAATTTTCACGCAAGTCTTGTTCAATCCATTTTAAACTAATTCTACAATCAAATTAATAATCTATTATAGCATCTTTTATCATTTGTTTTGATTCAAACAATATGCCTAAAATGAATTCCCCCTACACCCTGAAGATTCAACGATCGGCACAATTTGCACGGTATCAAGGTCGTGGTTCGCTTATTATGATCACATTATAGTTGATTAGTATTTCTTGTCAAACGTGTACATGAACGACAAGATATCGACTCTAATTTCTAGGTCGGTCATTCATCTACAAAGCTTGGTTGGAAGATTAGGATTTCTAGTTTACGATGTTTTGTAATAGCTAGAGTTTATGGTGTGCACTATTCTGTAATTACTCTTTTTTGTTGCTTTTTTACTTTGTTCTATTTTTCATTAAAATGGGAAGAAAGAAAAACAATAAGTATAAGGAAGTCAAAAAATTGTGATGGAAGGTTTAAAGGAGGTAGCTGAAAAGAAAATTTATAGAATTGCTAAAGAAATTATCCAGGAAAATCAGGAATGAGCAAAGGTAAGGATTAATTACTAATAAAAATTGTGAAGAAAATGCAGCAGGAAAACATGGGAAGAAAAAAGGAATTTGGAAGGATGATTATAATGAAAGAGCCAACATGTTTGGTCTTAAAAACTAGATTACCAAACTCCTAATGCATGCTAAGAAGGGAGAATTCACAATCAGTAAAGAGAATTTTTAGAAAATAACAGTTCAACTAAATATTCATTATCTATAGTATTAAAATTTTACTAAAGAAAATTGAATATGAAGAGATAGTTAAATGGTCAGTTGATGCAATGAAGGAGCTGATGAAGGCTCCCAAAACCAAGACCTACACTACCAAGAGTAATTCAACATGGAAAGTCCACGATATGTGGAAGTATAAAGCATAAAATAAATCTAAAGACCATACCTACAAAGGAAAAGTATTTGGGTGATATTCAAACAAAGGTAGAGGTACTCAACTCTCATTTTGAATTCAAAATCCCTTCTAAAGTAGAGAATAGATGTATTGAAGACTGGAGTTTGTGGTGGTTGAAAACTTCATTGGAAAAAAGAGAGTATCATTCTCAACTACTAAAGAGGCTCTAATTAAATAGTGAAGAGAAAAGGGCATGGAAATGTTTCTGCAAACATACATGAGCTTTACTTCTTGCAGTTTAAAAAGGGCTCAAATCTGAAAGAAAAATCTTAGAGAAAAGGCATACTTACATTGTATCAAATTGTATAAAGATGGAAAAGTGATCAGAAGAGATGAATAATAGGGCATAATAAAGGAAACTACCAAGATTTAGTTAAAGCTATGGAACATTCCATCCCACATGTACAATGCTGAAGCAATTAGTCATTTTCGTAGGTACAAATAGGAAACCATTATATATGGATACAATAACTGAAGGAGGAGAGTAGTTGTCCTTTTTTTAGAATTAAAATTGAAGTGCATACTAAGAATGTCGTGTAAATGAAAATGGAAGTTGTTGATAGAAAAAGAAAACACAATTTCATGGGGATCTCTTAAGAATGGAAACAAAAAATAAGTGCTTTCTATAACACTTTCCTGCACAATAAATGTGATAAAGCTAAAGAAGAAAAGCATAAAATCTAGGAAGCAGAAAAAAAAAATGGAAACATAGGAGGGAATAGGAAAGCAATGAAGGAAAAAAGTAAAGGGAATCAAGGTGAAGAGGAAAAGAAAATTTTCTGTAATATAAAGAATTATGATGCAAATAGAAAATGAACCTCAAGTTGTTGTTGAGGAAACTCAAAAGGAAGACACCCAAAATTTCAAAGCTGAAATAGAGATTTCTAAAGCCAATAAAGAAGATTTCAAAATCGATGTGGAGTTTGAATGTAAAGCTGAAGATAAGGAAGACAAGAATATAGAAATTTAAGTTGAAGATAACAAAGGTACAAACCCTGAAATACTCAAACAATTATTTCTATCAAATTAGAACGAATTCGTACAAAGAGAGTATTCAAAGTGAGAAACAACAATACTCATCATCCTCTTCAATACAATCTCCTTTATCGTTAGAGGAAGAGGAAGAATAAGAGGAAGGGGAAGGGGAAGGGGAAGGGGAATAAGGTCTCTCAATAAAATTAGATGGCATGCAAAAATCCTAAGCTGGGATGGTTAGGTTTGAATGTAGTTTTTTCTGTTTGTAATCTATGTTTTTTTAGAATGTATAAATGCTAATGAATTTATTTAGGGTATTTTGATTGTAATTTTTAATCATAGTTAGGGTTAGAGTTTGTTTAGCTTTGATTTCATACCCTCCCATTTTTGGGAATTTAATGAAATATTTTAACCATTTTCCCAAAAAAAATGTTGAATTTTAAATCATTAGTAATAGTGTTCTCATTCTTGATTAAATATTAGGTAAAACAAACGCCATTCTTTCCATAAGATATGCAAAAATAAGTTACTATAATATTAATTATCCAGTAATATTCGTATTACAAGAGATGATATGCAAAGATTGAATAAATTGACTGTAATATGAATGAAAACAATCAAACAAAATTAAGTAGAGTTTTATATATACTCAAACAAAGACTATAATTTCAATAAGAAGTGACGGTCTAAAATAGATAACATAATAAAGTGTCAAGATTACTTGTGAGATTCTAGATGATGAGAACGTTGTAGATTTCAAACCAATCTAAAAAGGAAGAAATAGAAAACTCCTAATCGAAAACCTAAATCCAATATATCTCGATCTAAACTTAAATCAAACCAAACGACATTAACGAACGGATAATTTAAACCTAAATCAGACCAATATAAACTTAAATCAAAGCAAAATCTAAATACATGAAACATTGATGGTCTGATTAAGAATTTCTTAGTGATTGATGAAAGAAACAGATGAACAAAGAAAAAAGCAATTAAAGAAGAGGAAGATGTCTTGGAGAAGAGAGATAATATGTTTAAAAATAATTACGTGTTTGACATGAAGTGGAAGTAAAACATTTTATTTCTACTAAATAAAAATAGACGGACCTAATGTCTATTTAGTAAAAAACTCCAATTCGCGACAACTTTGATAGTTCGAGCCCTATATTGCTCAAATAAAAGTTTGAGCCCAAATGATAATTATCTTTTGTTTTGAATATTTAGAATCTTAGAGAAAATTTTATTTTTTAATAAGTTTTGGGTTATATTTGATTTTCTATTCAATTTTGATTTTAGATCAGTGACTTGTCTGTCTTAAATATTGTTAGAGAAAGAATAACAGATTACAATTCAACTCAACATCCACTATCTTCAAGACTGAAATCTGCTGAAAAAGAAGAATGTGAAGAAATTGTTCAATGGTCACTTGCTACAATGAAGGAGCTGATGAAGACTCCCAAATTTATATCTTATACTATCAGGAGCAACTCGACATAGAAAACTACTATAGTCTGGAAGAACAACAATGCAGAAAAGTTAGAAGACCATGTCTATAAAGGGAAAATCTAGTTGGGCAATACACAGACAAAAGTGGAGGTATTGAATTCTCAATTTGAATTTAAATTGCCTACTAAAATAAAGGAAAACTGTATAAAGAATGGGAAAATATACTTGTGGGAAACTATATTGGGAAAAATAGAGTATCCTTCCCAATTACTAAAGATGCACCGTTGAATCAATGCGAAGGAAAAGGGCTGGAGAAGATTTCAGCAAATGTCCATGATTTATATTTCCTTAAATTCAAGAAGGGATCTAATCTAGAGGAAATTCTAGAAAATGGGCATACATATATAAGATCTAACTGTATGAAATTGGAAAAATGGTCTGAACACTTTAACCTATTGAGTAAGCCAAAAGAAGTTGCGCAGATATGGTTCAAGCTCTCTAGATTATACATGTACATATGAACAATTCTGAAGCACTTAGTCATTTGGCAGGTTTATTGGGTAGACTATTATACATGGATCCAATTACTAAAGGAGGAAAACACCTATCATTTGCTAGAATTAGCATTGAAGTTCATCCTAGAAGCACGCTACCGAAAAGTATGACCGTAGTAGACAGAAAAGGAAAACCTACTGTCATGGAAATCACTTATGAGTGGAGGTCAAACAGATGCTCTTTCTGTAATACCTTCCAACATTCAAGACCATAATGTGATTTGGCTAAGTAAGAAGATAATAAAATTCATAAAGTCTAGAAAGTAAAGATACAGGAAAATAAAATAGAGGTGCCTATTTTAAAAGAGCAAAATGTGGTTAAAGAACATTAAACAGAATATAAAGAAAATTATGTACAAGAAGAAAGCAGTGCGAAGAAGGAGGTAGAACCTCAACCTAATTATGTTGAAAAGATAGTTGAGGATTCTCAATCAAATCAAGTTGAAGTGGTTGCTGATGAAAATAGAGAGGAAGATACTCAGGTTAATCAAGAGAAAGAAGAAAATTTCAAGATTAATACAGAGGAATCCAAAGTTGTTGAGAATTCCAAAGCTGAAGTTGAAGGAAATAAAGACAATAATCTCGAAATTCAAGTTTAGAACAAAAAGGTGAAGAGCCCGAAAATCCTAAATAATAATTCATTCTATCAAATCATAACGGGTTGATATAAAGAAAGAAATCAAAATGAGAATAGGCAGTATTCATCAACCTCTTCAGTTCATCCCCTTTCATTGCAAGAGGAAGGGGAAGGGGAAGAAGAATGACAAGGGAAAGAGGAAGACAACATGTTGAAACATCAGGTTGGTATGGAAATAAAAATCATAATTGGGATAAATAGGATTTGATACAGTTTGTAATTTTTGTTTGTAATCTATATTTCTTGTATGTTTGATTGCTACTAATCAGATTCTTTATGGTCATTTGATTGTTATCATTTAATCATAGCTAAAATATGTCTAGCTTTGATTCTTGTCCCTCCCACTTTTGGGATTTTAATGAAATGGTTTTATCTGTTTCCCAGAAAAAAATTCAGTAGAGTTTCATATATATACTCAAACAAAGACTATAATTTCATAAGAAATAACGGTCTAAAATAGATGACAAAATAAAGTGTCAAGATTACTTGTGAGCTTCTAGATGATGAGAACGTTGTAGATTTCAAATCAATCTAAAAAGGAAGAAATAGAAAACCCCTAATCGAAAACCTAAATCCAATATATCTCGATCTAAATCTAAATCAAACCAAACGACATTAACAAACGAAGAATTTAAACCTAAATAAAATCAATAAAACTTAAATCAAACCAAAATCTAAATACATTAATTATTGATGGTCTGATGAAGAATTTCTTAGAGATTGATCAAAGAAATAAATGAACAAAGAAAAAAGGAATTGAAGAAGATGAAGATGTCTTGGAGAAGAGAGATAACATGTTGAAAAATAATGACGTGTTTGACATGAAGAGGAATTAAAAAAATTTATTTCTACTAAATTAAAATAGACGGACTTAATGTCTATGTAGTAAAAAACTCCAAACGGCGACAACTTTGATATTTCGAGCCCTATATGGCTCAAATCAAAGTTTAAGCCCAAATGATAATTCACTCTTGTTTTGAATATTTAGAATCTTAGAGAAAATTTTATTTATGTTATAAGTTTTGGGTTATATTTGATTTTTTTTTCATTTTTAATTTTAGATCGGTGACTTGTCTCTCTTAAACATTGTTACAATACAAGATTAATAACCTACATTTTATCATGAAAATTTTGTACCTTAATACTTATATTTTATTAATTGAACTTTACTTATTTAGAATTTAGGGATCTAATTTGTTTCTTATTTTTTCAAAAATCATTTAGAATGTATTTGATTTATTGACGACATTATAATTAGAATTTTAATTTCAGTTTCAGTTTCATCCAAATTAAAATTTATTTATAATTCAATTTTACATTTAAAATTTTATAGGAAATTTTAATTCTTATATTTTAACAAACATAATAAAATTAATTCTAATATATATATATATATATATACACGCTAAAACTTACTAAAAGTCAGCTTAAATAGTAAAAAAAATTATTTTAAAAAATTATTTATTAAATGTATAATAAAATAATTTTTTTTTATCAATTGGAATTAACATATTAATTTTAATATGTCTAACCAAAATATAAATAATAATTAACTCCCATTATAAAATATTTGACTTATTCTTTTACTTTGAATTAAAATTATTTTGAGTCCAACCTGATTTATTACTGTTGTACTTACGTACATGGAAGAAATAATGAGATATAGTTCTATTAATTATTACTGAACATTATATAATAAATTTAAAATAAAAACAAATAAAAAAACATTATTGAATCATTAGTACAATTTCATAAATTTTCTAACAAAATTTAGGGTTTTATATTTTTTGAAATTTAGAAGAAAAAAGTTGATAAAATAAAGGTTAAGCATTTTCATTTGAAATATTTTAAGTAAATTATAATATTTTAAGTAAATTGTAATATTTTTAATAAAAACATGCTTGAAAAGTGATTGTGTTGGTCTAAAATAAGTACGCCGTATCTGATTATAAATGTGTCAATAACTTACTATGGAATTGTATGTGATATTTTGTTTTATTAGATGCTTAATTATAAAATATAACTATGATGCTTATAAAATATTTAAAATGTCAGACCCACCAAGGCAACATAGTGATAAAAGTTAGCTTAAGAGGCCAAAATATCATGTGTTCGATTCCATCTGAAAATACTTTGAGTTTAAGTGTGGGGCCATGAGTATGGGGTGTCATGATAGTTCTCCTTTAATTCCAAAAAAAAATTATTTAAAATTTTTGATTATAAATTAAAGTTATTTTAAACTTTGGTATTAAATTGATATTATATTTTAATTTATGTTTTAAGCATATTGTCATTTCACATATATATAATCGATTATATAGGGGCAATGATGTAAATGTCATTAAACATGTCTACATCATCTCTTCCTTTTATGGTATTGCAACATCCCTTCTTATTATAGCTATGACTTTCTTTCTCATCTAAATCATTTTTATTATTTGTAATATATGTTTATGTATATAGCTCATTATATATGGCTCACTATTCTTCCTTACTTATAATGAAATTAAATTATCTTTTTTAATGTTTAAAATTAGAATAAATGTAAATTATCCTAACTAATATTAAAATAAATTTTATTAAGATTTTTTAAAGATAAGTTTGAATTTTTTTTTCAAAATGTTAGAAAATTTATGGTAAGAAATGAATATCAAGGATAATAAAAAAAAAATAAAGAAATGGTGTTGAGAAAAATTAAGTAAAGAGTTAATTAACTTAGAAGAAATTGTTGGGAAGAACTAAGTGAAGAGTTAATTAACTTAGAAATTATTAAATATTAATCAACTGAGTTTTAATGATATTTAAATATGAATGAAGTTAAGTCGTCTAATTTCTTCTGTACAGGTGTATCAGATTTGGCTAATTTAGACGTGGTTTAAGCGGGCTAATTAGACGCGTTGCTAATTAGACGTGCAAGTCGAATTCCATTAGATGAGGTAGTCTAATGAGAAACGTAGTTCGACGTGTCAGTCTAATGGCAAACGTAGTTGGACGTGTCACTCTAACAGATACGTAGTTAGACGTGTCAGTCTAACAAATATATAGTTAGACGTGTTGGTCTAACAGATACGTAGTTAGACCTGTCAATTTAATATATACGTAGTTAGATGTGTCAGTCTAACAGATACGTAGTTAGACGTGCCAGTCTAACAGATACGTAGTTAGACGTGCTAGTTTAACAGATACGTAGTTAGACGTGCTAGTATAACAGATACGTAGTTAGACGTGTCAGTCTAACATATACGTAGTTAGACATGTCAGTCTAACAGATACGTAGTTAGACGTGTCAGTCTAACAAATTAACCATTTCTTGTGTTTTTCTTTACCATATTAATACACAAAAATATTCATGACAACATAATAAAAATTATGTTCATTTATTTTATTTTTAGGAATTGTTTGGGTATTTTGGGGATATTTATTTAATTATTTTATGCCATAAACTATACTTAATTTATGTTTAAAATCACAATTAAATTATTTCACTCTCTTTTTGGGATTAATTTGGGTAAAATAAATACAATATTTTAATCTCAAATTATTTTTAATTTATATTTATTTTTTTATTTAGAGTTTAATTATCACAATAATTAATTCTAATTTACTTTTAACCTATACTTTTGATTATTTTGAATTAAAAAATTTGAGGTATTATAATTATTATAAATTGGGATATGTAAAATTTTCATGCTTACACATACATGTACAAACGTATTTTTAGGTAGAGTTTGTTTTAGTTCGTAGTTTGGTGATACAGGAGAAAGAGATTTTATGTTCATCATCCTTACTTATTTTAAAAACGATCTGTACTTATCAATTTGGCTTTTGAAAATCGTTTGTATAACGTTTTATTTTACAGATTATTCATTCGGTCTTAGACATGCGTAGGATTGTGTGTATTTACAGATTTATAACATCAATGATTTAAATGTCGGTACCTATTGCAGATGACGTTGACTAGGGCGAAAATACCTGAAAACGTTAGTTTTTAAAGGCATTAAGGATTAAATATAAGTCCCAAATGTGCCTTTATCACAATATTTTGTGGAAACATCCCAAAAATATTTTAAAATCATTTTCTATTTTTTTGGGATTTTTAGAAAATATTTTGGAGTTTTTGTGATTTTGGAATTTTTAAAAAAGGAATCAAATAGGCCTCAAGAACAGTGTTCTAGGTCATGTGTTTGTTTTATTATCCTGGGTTTAGGATCCTCGGTCGGGGTGTAGAAACCTCGATTGAGGTGCTAAAGACTCTCGGTCTTTGGCTAGAATTCTCTGTTGGGTGCTAGAATTCTCGGTCGGACGCCTTTGTGTTGGCTGGACGTCATCGATCATAGGTTATGGAGTTCTCAGTCATGTGCAAGACTCCTCATGCCTAGGTTTGATTTTTTGGTCGGATACAAAAATCTTTGGTCGGCCCTCTCAGTCCTCTTGGTCCTAGATGAAAAGCATTGGTGTAACTTCTTGGTACTATTAAGATTTATCAGTCGTGACCAAAGATCCTTGGTTGGATCTCTCGGTCCTAGTCGGACCTTTTGGTCCTCAAGAGCATAAAAATTGTAGGTTTTGAAATTTTAATGGGGGCTTGGATCCTTTGTACCTAGGGCTTAGGTAGCCACACAAAGCTCCCCATGAATATTAAAATCATTATCCTAAGGTATCATTCGACCCGATGATGACCAATTTGTGCAAAACAGTTTATGACCAGTAATCGGATTTTTGATTTTAATGTTTTTTGAAGTAAAAGGAGCTTACCAATAGCTCCTTTATACTTCATATACTTGATTGGTACCAAAATATAAACATTGATTGTTCATTTGGACCAATTCAAGAACTCATAAATTTCATTTATTAGGTATGGATGACATGATCCAAACTGTTGCCCAATATTATTAGAAACATGTTGGGGAATTTTTTAAGTTGTTGTTCTTGAGGATTAGCCCAAAAATAGAAAACCCGTTTTTATAAATTTTAAAATTCAAATTTGGAATTTTCTTTTTAGACTGATTGATCATCTGGCTTTCCTTGAAAGCTTTTAAATAATTGTAGGATCGATTTCCAATTATCAAATTCAAGAACCATAAAGCATACCAAGCTTATGAAAACTGAAATTTAAAAATTTTAATTTCAAACTATAAGTATTAATTAAAACATGATTGGATGCTCAGATCTGAGTTTTAAGGTTTGTGGATAAAATTCCAAAAATCCAGACACTTTAAGATTTAATGGCGGATTTATATATTTTTTGGATTGGAAGCTTGAGAGATGATCTATTGGCTTCGGATTTGTTAAGGGATACTATTTGTTGTCTCCCGAAGTCGGTTGAATGAGTCAAGTGGATTGCATTTGCCAAAATCTATTTTTGGTATTTTGGCTATTCTTTTAGCCAATTTTCAGAATAGTCACGGATGATACCTATGGATGTTGGAGAAATGATCACCGAAGTAGGAGGTTATATCACCTTTTGGATCAGCAAAAAAGGTTGACTTTAGACGGAAATCCATCTTTGAGAAATCAAAGATGGAACATGTTCTTATCGTTCGACTATCGTGTGGAATAAGACAACTGCATGGCAAAACGATGTTGTTTCGGGCGGGAACACGGATGCAGAGCGGTCCATTAGCGATTCGTCACGTTTCGGGCGTTCTTTAAATGATTCATCTAACGGAACGTTAGCTGATCTGATGCGGCGTAGGCCCGCGTTCCATATGTTAAAGCGGGCGATGCAAAGAACTCATGGGCTTTGGATGAAAATCCAACGCTCATCTAATAGTTCTCATCTAATATGGGATTAATTATTTTGATTTTATAAATTATAAATTGGGTATGTAAGTTTTTCGTGCTTACACCAAGGTTAAAACCTAATTAAAAATTAATTGGATTAATTATTGTAATAATTAAATCCAAAATTAATTAAGGATAATAGCCAAAGAAAATAAATAAAATAATTTGGGATGAAGGTTGTAACAATTGTCACAAATTAATTGTGGAAAATCAAAAGGGATTAAAATAAATAATTTAGGATAAAAGTTGTATCCATTTAATCCCAAATCAATTATTTTTTAACACAATAATATACAAAAATAAAATAAATTGTCAAAATATATGTCATATTTATTTTAAATATTTTGTATATTTATAAAGATTTAAAAACAAAACTAAAAGGGTAAAAGAAAATTCAATTTCAAATAAATCATTAAGGTTTAAATAAAAAAATATTGTAATACAGTGCAACCGAAACCCCGAAGGATCGCTACAACGGGAATAACATCATTCAGATAGACAATGGATTTTCATCCAACGTCCATGAATTGCCCGCGTGGCCCGCTGCAACGAAGCAAGGGTGCATCCTCGAAGCACACAATTAGTTAACGTGCACACCAGCGCCGTTAGCTCAAACAAGACGGAAAGCTCCGTCGCTGACGGAGCGCAGACAGAACGTCAACTGAGCGTCCCACCTCCTCCTTTTCACTCAAAACGACATTGTTTTATCTTGGATCGTCGTCTTCGTCGCGATGCCGAAAGATTAAGAACAATAGTTATATTTTATTTTTCGAAGATGGAAGTTTGACATTTCTTTACCATTTGGCCACATTCAAAAAGTCAAATGATCACCCTACTTCTTTGATCATTTTACCTAGACCTATGATTGCCATGATGGCTTACTCCGACATCTGGCTGGAAGAACAACCAAAGCACCATTATAGGTGTTAGACTAATTGAAGCCCACTTGATCAATCTGGAGGTAAGAGATAACCTCTCAAGCCTCAAATAAGAATATTCAGAAAACTTGCCATTGATGCTTCCCTAAGGCCTTAAAACTTGGATTTAGGTATCCCTAAAGCTTCCTTAAAGTCTAAGGAGTGTTGTTCAATCATTGTTAGATTCCAATCACACTCTAATACAATCTTCCAATTTGAAATTGAGATTTTATATTTTAGTTTTCATAAGTTTATATACTACATGGTTGTAAAATTTTGTGATTGGAAAACGATCCTAGCATCAGTTTTAAGCTTTCTGCTGAAGCTAAACCGATCAATCAATCTAAATCAAAAACCCCCAAATTTGAATTTGGAAAACAAAAAATCGGCTTTGTTGTTCTTGTGCTTTTGCTGAAAAACAGTAGCCCATAAAGCTTCCCGACCAAGGATTTTCGACCTAAGACTTACGGACTTATCCCTCGGTTCTAGTACCTGTTTGGTTTCACTTTTCATTTTTTTATAAAATTATTTTTATAATTTTGGAACATTAAATCATTTTCTAAAAATCCAAAAAGATAGAAAATTATTTCAATTTTTTTTTTGGATATTTATACAGAAAAATATTCTGATAAGGACTCGTTTGAGATTTATTTTTAAACCATAATGCCTTTAAACATTAATGTTCTTCAAGTATTTTCCTCCATAATCATCATCATTATCAAAAACTACCAGCATTTAAATATTGTTGTTACAATTTTAAATACACAAAACATGTGCATGTCTAGGACTATAAGAAATTTGTTAAAATAAAACGTTATACAATCAATTTTCAAAAGTCAATATTTTATAAATTAGAGATTGTTTTTAAAATGGGTACGGACGATTAAGTGCGAAAGCCATTTCCTGAGTATCATCAAACTACGAACCAAACAAAACTTAAGTAAAAAATACGTTTATATACGTATATCTTTAATTGATTTAAAAATAAATTAGCAACTCTATTTTTAATAAATATTTTTTTAAAAAAATTTGTTTTTTAATTTTAACTATAAATTTCTAAAAATCAAATTTTAATTTGATTATTTAATCTAAAAGATTATTTAAACTTGAATTCAAATTAATTATTTTTATAATTAATTTCAAATTGTTAGGATATACTAGAAGGTACAACACCTAATAGGTACATATGTTTTTTCTATGCTTGGATTTATGAAGGGTATGTACCCTAACATTGCTTTTAAGAAGTACACGATTATATTCGGTAGTTCTACAAATTATGTGCAAAGATTGTCAACGAGGAAAAATAACTTGTTACAAAATGAGTGAAGTTACAAGAGGAAAAATTGGAATTCATGGGATCGACCCCACCCTTTGGCGATGAGTCGTCTGATAGGACATACACATTGTGGAGGTGAAGGAAATTCTCGATTGAGTTGATATTCTCTAGTTTATGAAGTTGTTTTACCCCCTTCCACTATCGGTGAATAATACTCTCTTATGATTCTCATTAGCACAAAAAAACTTGGATACTCTCTCCAAGTTGGTTATTTCTCGTCCCAAATAACTAAACCTCGTCAATACAACCCCTATGTGACTACCATATGTATAATATGTGTATGCATCTATAGTCGAAATGAACATCTCAAGAATGTTTCTTTTTCAAAAATAATATATTTTTGTAAAAAAAAATTCAAATTTCCAATCACAAACGATGTCCATGCTAAAGGATATCACCCCATTCTCATAGATCGACTACTTCCATGTAAACGAGTGGAACCATGGAATTTATGGACTGACTCCCATCATGAGGTTTATAAACTTCAAGATAAACAAAACTTTCATGATACAAATGCAAAAAAGGTGGAGCCCCGCAAGCCGAGTGTACTTTATGGGAGAAATACAAATGTGCCCGACCATAGAGGAGTTTAGGTTTATCTTAATGATGGACAATAAGAATATTTTGCATCTAAAACTATTTGTATAATCAATGTCCTTAAAGAATCTCTTACAAGAGAAATACAAATATACTAAGACAACATCCGAGACAATCCTCCAAACGAACGTCATCGACTTCCAAAAATGAACGCAAATTGAAGTCATAAATGGAGAAATCCATTTAACCTTGGGCTCCTCCATGATGACCATAACGGTCTTGTTATCTTATTTCTTGATGGCTCCAGCGGATGACAAGTCATCCTAAAAAATCCTAGAAATAGCATACCACATGCGTAGGGTAAACAAAGACCCCTCAGTATCATTCAAGATGAAACACTGATGAGGTTGAATGATTCATACATAACCTCAACCATGAGAAAAAGAGGCTCACATCTAGTTTTATACATATGGCTGCTCGATAAATTCAAACGTCTGCCGCCAATATGTTCAATACCGAAGGATGATGAAAGTTTTGCATGAACATATCATAGAGAATGATGATGAAGTAAGGGAATTAGTCACATGGAACCCCATCAAAAATATGGTCTACATGATGGATGGCGAGCCTATGATAATGCTTATGGCCTTGGAATGGTTCACCTCCTATTAAACCCATAACATATTCAAACAGTTTGGTCGTGACTTAGTGAGCAATCATGTTTCTTTCAAATATATTTCCAATTGTTCACTAGTGATACGATAAATTCCTGAAGTTAGGTACTAGTTCTCTTCATTTCCTGTACATTTTTCAATGAGTCAAAACTTAAATGTATCATTATAAGCGATACATTAATAACTAGAAACATTATTGTTTACTTGTATCTATGACTATTATTTGTGATCTAAGTAAAGTAATTGTTTATAGTTTTTATTAACTAATATTTATTTCATTTGGTCTTTTTGTTGCTTTACTCTATCTATTTATGTATATTTTTTGGGATTAAATTGAAGAGGACCTGTCACTGAAATATCTCCAACCAAGCTGGTCTCATCACCGTCAAAGTCGTTTTAAACTTCGTTTGAGTTTTATATTCAGTTTTATTTTTATATTTCCCTTATAATATAAATAAATAAAAACAAAAAAATAATCAATATATTTATATGGGATAATAAATTGATATTATATTATTTATAATCATATATAATATATAATTAATAACAACTATAAAATATATATTATATATATATAAAATGAATACAGATGGCATACTATATGATTAATAATAACTATATATATATTATGTTTATAAATTGAATACAAATGACATATGAGATTGTATAGACTGTGCAATTTGGGTAGATGAACTTGGCCGGCGTGGGTAAGTGTGAACTTGATAGGCGTGGGTAATATCAATTTATCATTTCTTTCATTTTTTAAATGTTTCTAATTTATATATCTATTCAAATAGTTCTAATAAAACTTGGCAGGCGTGGGTAAATGTGAACTTGATAGGCGTGGGTAATATCAATTTATCATTTCTTTCATTTTTTAAATGTTTCTAATTTATATATCTATTCAAATAGTTCTAATAAAATATATGATCATCATTTTTCCTTTCAATAATTTAAAATATTTTTTATATATAATAAAAATACAAAAATGTATTTCTTAATTTTTTCTACACCTTCTCTTTTGAACATTAAAAGATAAAATCAAATGCAACTCGTCACATTTGGTTTCCAAAATTCTCTTCAACTTAATTATTTAATGACATTTTCCTATACTTTCTTGAACGTTACTCTCTTATACAAATTGAGATATAACCTTCTAGATTTCCACCATAATGGTATATAGCACAAACAATGTGTGCACAATATATATGTGAGTTGCCATAATCTACCTGTGTAACTTCTTTCTCTAATGTTTACAGTATTTGTATGTATTCCCTCAATGATCTTGATAGAAAAATTAAGTAGATTAATTTTGGAACCGTCCAGACGAACTAAACAGAGGTTAATCTTTATGTGCAGGTACTTCTAAAAACCGTATGAACCGGTTGAGGAATCAAAAACCGGTTGCTACCACTTCAAAGAAACCAGTCTCAAGTGATCAAGTTAAAGATCAGAGGAATCGGTTCTACTCTCTCAAGCGACCGGTTAACGAAGAAGAAAGATTTTACTCTCCAACCGGATGATACAGCACAAGGCACAAAAACCGGATGGTTCAGAACAAACGTTAGAAGATTCAAACTTCAAGAGTGACGTACCATGACGGAAGAAACGTGTCTCGAAAGAATAAAAGAAGATCGGATCCGATCAGAAGCATGCGAGGAAAGCAATGATGCTTTGTTGATCCGATGCTGACAACCGGAGGCGGATGTTCAACACGTGTCTCAATCTGAAAACCGGCTATGTAATCTTATGCTCAGAGCTGCTGCATGAATGCCAGGTGTTGAGGAAGTTGAAGCGTGCAAACAATCTTTCTGCAAACAGGCGTGATGACGATCAACCAATCCAGAAGAGAGAGAAGAAAGTAGCCGTTAACTACTTTCAGCTATAAAAGGAAGATCAAACGTCTTCATTCAAGGCAGTTCAGTAGTAGTAGTTGTGAGCATCATAAATTCTGAAAGTCATAAATCATTAAATTCTAGAGAGATAAAGTCCTGCATTCCAGAACCGGTGTGCCTAAAACCGGAAGTTCTTTGTGTGTTATTGTGTTGTGTTGTTGTATTACATCAAAAGTGTGAGTTTGGTGTAACCGGCGAGTAGCGAAGTTGGGCTCGACCGGAAGTGTAATTGTAACTCTAAAGAGTTAGTGGAGATCCTTCTCATAACCTGAGAAGAAGGGGTGACGTAGGAGGGTTTGCTCCGAACATCCATAAACAAATCTCTTGTCTCGTGTTATTTCCTTCACTTTCATTTCCCGCTTTCTTAACGAAAACCGCAAACTAATCATACTCCTAAAACCGGTCAC
Organism: Impatiens glandulifera; assembly: GCF_907164915.1. Classification (NCBI taxonomy): domain Eukaryota; kingdom Viridiplantae; phylum Streptophyta; class Magnoliopsida; order Ericales; family Balsaminaceae; genus Impatiens; species Impatiens glandulifera. The sequence goes on along the minus strand of NC_061869.1, from coordinate 32,305,803 downwards.
TCACCTCCATTAAACCGACTCCTTCTTAAACATCATCTAAAGTCGCAAACGTTGCTTCAACCTGAAACAGACATTTCCGCCCTTGAACCCGGTTCAAGAGTCTGTGACAGGTTGTGCAGTACTGAGAAAGGTTTTAGTCTTTAACCGGACTATCACCAAAAGAGTGTTGTGTGTTGTGTAAGCGGCCACCCTTACCGAAACCGGAAAACACCCCCGGTCCTCCAAGGGCGTCCCCGATCCTAACAAGTGGTATCAAAGCGAGGTTCTTAGTACTCAAGCAACCGAAGAAGATGGGAAGCATGACCCACAGCGACAAGCCGCCAATGCTAAACAGCGAAGCGTTTAGTAGTTGGAAGAAACAGATGTATCTACATCTGATTACGTTAGATGATGAGATGAGCCGAGTCCTGAAAGAGGGACCGATCAAGATCAACAAGGAGGAAAGCCAGTGGACGAGTGAAGATCGGAGAAGAAGCAACCTGGACAACCATTGCATGAGGCATATCTATAAAGCTATAGATAACAACACTTTGAACAAAATATCAGAGTGCGAAAATGAAAAGGAAGCCTGGGAAACGATTATTCAGATCCACGAGGGAAATGAAAGAACCAAGGAGAACAAAATCTTGGTGGCTACGCAGAAGTATGAAAACATGAGGATGAAACCGGGAGAAAATATGAAGGAATTCAGCAACCGGTTCACCAGCGTAGTAAACGAGCTTCAGACACTCGTAAAGAAGTATGACAACCGAGAAGTGATCATCAAAGCTCTAAGATCTTTGTCAAGCACGTGGGATATCAAGACCATGGTGATGAGGGAATCAAGTACCCTTGGGCAGATGAAGTTGCATGATGTGTTTGAGGACCTGAAAGCCTACGAATTCGAGATCAAGTCTCGGATCGAAGATGAAGCATCCACATCAACCGCAACAAGAGCTTTGGTCACATCGGTGGAACCGGCGGCTCCAGTATCAATCGCACCGGCTCAAGTCAAAAACACCGATCAAATTACCGACGATGTGATGGCAATGCTAGCCCAGAAATTCGGGAAATTCATGAAGAAGAGCCAGCCACCATCTAATAATGATTTTAATTATAACTATGTAGATAAATCAAACAAGAGATGTTATAACTGTGATGGTTTTGGACATTTCAGGTCAGAATGTAGAAAACCAAGAAGAGACGATAGAAAACCGGAAGGAAATTATCAAGGAAATAATTATCAAGGGAATAACTATCAAGGCAACCGGTATCAGGGAAACAACTATCAAGGAAACAATTATCGGGGAAACAACAATAACCAACGAAATGACTACCGAAGAAGAGATGATCAACATGCTGATGAAGGAAAGGAGATTCAAAAAGCACTCATTGCATCTGACGGTGGAAGCGAGTGGGCATACTCCGATAATGAAGATGGTGAAGAGAAAGTAACCTGCTTCATGGCAAACGACGAAGAGGTATTTGATTTCTCTTCTGATGAGTTTACTAAAGAAGATCTAGTTTCTGCACTCAACCAAATGGTTGCTGAGTTCAGAAATATATCTGCGTATATACCAACCCCTGTAGAACCTAAAACCGAACAAACAGAATATGTATATGATAAAACATGTGAAATCGAAACGTATGAACCGGATGAACTATTCTCCGATAATGAGAAGACAGTTCAACCGGTAACCGAAACCGATGAAAGAGCAATGTACGTCACGGCTGCGTGGGAGAGATCACGTCAAGCAGTGAAACAAATGTGTAACTATAAAAGACATCCTAAATGTAGATATGGCATCGGCTATGAACCAAGTAAACAAAATGAAACAAAACAATCTAACGGGATGAAACTAACGAAAAATAATCTTCCATTTATAAAATTTGTCAAAAGTTCACAAACCGAAAATGACCTAAAACCGGAAGAAACGCTGAAATATGTAGGTCCTAACGAATCTGAAAAATGGCTTCATCCTGAGAGAAGGAAAGCCAACCGGAAACCAAGTAAAACAAATAAAACTCGACATCAAAGAAGCCCATCACCACATAAGGCATTCTTGAGCAACAACTAAGAAGTTAAGCCAAATATTATCAAAACAATAACCGGGAAAGTGATCCGACTCATTCAAGTCTGGATCCCAAAGGGACTAATCAACCATGGACCCAACTAAATGTGGGTACCAAAAAGGTGTAAATAATTGTTTTTTGCAGGTTAGGAGGAGCAACCGGTTAAAGAATTCTGAATGGTACTTGGACAGTGGATGCTCAAGGCATATGACCGGGAACAAGGAGCTACTGACTGACATAAAGTATGAAACCGGAGCATTCATCACATTCGGGGATAACTCAAAAGGTAAAACCGTGGGCAAGGGTAAGATTGTCCATGGTGAACTATCCATAAATAATGTACTATTGGTAGAAAAACTAAGCTTTAACCTGTTAAGCTTAAGCCAAATGTGTGATGTGGGCTACAAAGTTGAATTTCATAAAAACTCATGTTTGGTCAAAAATCAGAATAATGACACTTTGCTAACCGGTAACCGGATAGGAAACATTTACAAAGTGAACTGCAAAACTGATTTCGAAAAACCTGTGTGTATGATAGCCGGAAATGATCCAAACTGGCTTTGGCATAAAAGGCTAAATCACTTGAATTTCAAAACGATTAACTTTATTTGTTCCAAGGAACTAGTCCACGGTTTTCCAAATGTTAAGTTTTCAAAAGATAAAGTATGTGCTGCATGTTAAATGGGGAAACAAGTAAAATCATCTTTCAAAAGTAAAGGAAATTATCAATCTAAAAGATGCTTAGAACTCCTGCATATGGATCTGTTTGGTCCAGTTAAAGTAACCAGTTTAGGTGGCATGCATTATACTATGGTGGTTATTGATGATTACTCCAAATTTACTTGGGTTACTTTTCTAGCTTCTAAAAATCAAGCATCTTCAAACTTGATTAAACTGATTTTGAGAATACAAAATGAAAAATCTATCCGAGTAAATAAAATCAGAAGTGATAGAGGAACTGAGTTTATAAACAGTAATTTAACTACTTTTCTTGATGACTCCGGTATTAGGCACGAGTTGTCTAGTGCCAGAACTCCTCAACAAAATGGCCTGGCTGAGAGAAGAAACCGAACTCTCAAGGAAGCCGCAAGGTCAATGATAGCCGATTCGGGTATCGCTCAAAAGTTTTGGGCTGAAGCCATCAATACTGCTTGCTATAAGCAAAATCGATCTTTAGTAACTAAACGGTTTTCGAAAACTCCTTTTGAAATTTATTTTGATCAAGTTCCAAGTATACGGTATTTTCGAATTTTTGGTAGTAAATGCTTTGTTCACAATAACGGCAAGAACTACTTGACCGCTTTTGATGCTAAATCCGATGAGGGAATAATGTTGGGATATTCAGCTGTGAGTAAAGCCTACAGAATATACAATACTAGGACTTTAACAGTAGAAGAAACCGCACACGTTGTTTTCGATGAAACGGTTGAGCGAAACACTGCATTACCCTTCGACCTTCACAACAGAATGGAAAATTTCAATATCTATTCTGATGATGAAGACGAGGTTCCGGTTTTTAGACGCTTTGTCAAGGACCAAGCGGTTGATGTTGAAATTCAGCCTTATCAAGCTGCTTTACCGCAGAAAGTTGACGCTTTAGTTTCTACTGAAGAAATCGGTCGGTCTGACTCTGTTCAACCTATCGATCAGTCTAACCTTGATCAGCCAACCGAAAGCTTGGTAGACACGTCTCGGATTAACCTCAGAAGGAACAAAAATCATCCTCTTGAACTAGTAATAGGTAACATGTCCTCACCCGTCCGAACTAGGCAACAAAATTTGGATCACTATGGAAACTCTGCTTTCATATCACAAATTGAGCCGAAAAAGGTGGATGAAGCACTGTCAGATCCAGATTGGATCTTGGCAATGCAAGAGGAATTAAACGAGTTTGAGAGAAATAAAGTCTAGTACCTAGTCCCTAGACCGAAAAACAAACCGGTTATAGGCACATGATGGGTATTCAGAAATAAACTAAATGAAGACGGTTTAGTTACGAGGAACAAAGCCCGGTTAGTGGCGCAAGGCTATAAGCAGGAAGAAGGCATTGATTTTGAAGAATCATTCGCCCCTGTAGCTAGACTTGAGGCCATTAGAATATTTTTAGCATATGCAGCTTTCAAAAATTTCAAAGTTTATCAAATGGATGTAAAAAGCGCTTTTCTAAACGGTAAAGTAAATGAAGAGGTGTATGTTAACCAACCTCCAGGTTTTAAAAATCCAGAACATGAAAATCACGTTTACCGGCTGAATAAGGCCCTTTACGGTTTGAAACAAGCTCCAAGAGCTTGGTATGATACTTTGACTCAATTCCTATTTGATCGCAAATTTACAATCGGTTCGGTAGACAAAACCCTTTTCAAATTTGAAAGAAAGGAACAAGTTTTACTTGTTCAGATTTATGTTGATGACATTATATTCGGATCAACCGATCCAAAATTATGTGACAAATTTTCGAAAATGATGACTGATAGATTTCAAATGAGTATGATGGGGGAAATGAGTTTCTTTCTAGGATTTCAGGTCAAGCAGATTGAAGCCGGAATCTTTATAAGCCAACCAAAGTATACAGCCGAACTGCTGAAGAGATTTGGGATGGATACCTGTGCCGAAGCGGCTACGCCAATGAGTTCTTCTTTGAAGCTGGACAAAGATGAAGATGGTCAAGCCGTTGACATCACAGCATATCGAGGAATGATCGGATCGCTGTTGTATCTCACGGCAAGCCGACCTGACATTCTGTTTGCGATTGGAGTGTGCGGAAGGTTCCAAGCAAATCCAAAGCAATATCATTATACGGCGGCCAAAAGAATCCTAAAATATTTGAAGGGAACTCAAGAAGTGGGACTTTGGTACCCAAAAGACTCGAGCTTCAATCTAATAAGCTACTCAGATGCCGATTACGCGGGGTGCAAAATCGACAGAAAGAGTACAAGTGGAACCTGTCAGTTTCTGGGTGACCGGTTAGTCACTTGGAGCAGCAAGAAACAAACATCCGTTGCAACTTCAACCGCAGAGGCGGAGTACCTAGCGGCTGGAAGCTGCTGTGCACAACTCCTCTGGATCCAACAGCAACTCAGGGATTTCGGAATAGAAGCAAAGGAGTCTCCAATCTTTTGTGACAACACCAGCGCCATAGCAATCACATACAATCCGGTGTTACACTCAAGAACAAAGCATATTGACATCCGACACCATTTCATCCGGGAGCATGTTCAGGAGAAACACATCCGGCTGGAATATGTTTCGACCGAGCAACAAGTAGCGGACATCTTCACGAAACCGCTACAGGAAGCTAAGTTTTCACATTTTCGAAATATCTTGGGTCTTACCAATCTTAATCAATTAATATAATCATCATGCATGCTTGTATATAAAACCGGGATATGTGTTCAGGGAGAAGCTAAAGCTTCTCAAACCGTATTCAAATAGGCCATTAATAAATCAAACATGCTAACCGGGAAGAAGTCTCCGGTTATGCCCAACTACTTCATAAATTCAAATCAAATGTATGTCTACTATCCGGTTGAAATAACTGGGCTGAAGTGGATAAAATAAGTCCAAAGGTGAACAACTGTTGATATCAATCAACTGTTTTTCATAAATGGAAATATCCTACTAAAACTGGTCATGGGAAACCGCTTAGTACATATGCACTCTGGTCTGATGAAATGAACTTTTCCGGCTAATCTGAGATGACTAACTGAGTTTTCGTGCATGTTTTGAAAAATGAAGCCTGTAATTAAGTAAAACAAGTCTACCACAATCGAGATGACGACATGTGTCCATCATCAAGAGAGGGAGACTCACATCTTGTCAATAGATATTTTTCATCATTGCTATCTTAGTAATAATTAGATTTACCTTGGAAATAACCATTAGTTACTTCAACAAGTTAAGACTATTAAATAGCTGATGACATCATCAGGCATGCTTAACTTCATTAAAGACCAAGCCGAATCCCCGGGCTATATAAACCATCCTTAATCCTTTTCAAAACATCACAAGTTCACTATTCACAAGTATCATTCTTGAGATAAAATTTTCTCTCTCAAAAACATGAATACCAACTCTTTAGCCAAGAAGATCCTATTGGCAGATTTTGAATCAATCTACCAATATGAGGATCATGAAGTAAAGGAAATGTTCTTAGCCATAGAAAGGAGCGGGCTAAGAAGTTTTCTTGAGAACAGATTCATCATCGACTACCTTGTAGTCGAAGAACTCTTTGAGACCGCGAAAGAGGTGCATCGAGATATACTCGTTGCACAGGTCTACGGTCAAAAATTCCTATTCAGCGAGACGGATTTCGCTGTATATTGCGGTTTGCCTAATGAAGGGGTAACCGACCTAACTTACTCCCCGGTGACAATGGAAGAGATGTGTCGCCGGTTTTCAGGATCTGACATCCCGGTTAAACCCTGGGGTGCTAAGAGTCAACTTTCTCACAAGTACCAGATTCTCTGCGAGATTCTGGGAAAATCTGTCTTGTGCAGAGAGAAGAGTTACTACTACACCCAAAGGGTCTTCGAGATGATGATCGCCGTAACGGTTGGGACACCGGTCAACTGGTCCTGGATCATCTTCAGTAACCTGAAGAAGATGCTTCACTCCAACAAAACCGGCTACGCTCCTCAGCTGAGCGGTTTCTGTGCAAGTCTGGACATCCACTCCGGAGCTTTCGTCACTCTTCACCCAAGGCACGTGCTCACCAAAGAACGAGTACAAGAGATGATCGACCGGTGGGAAGCGGTTAAAGCCAGAAGAATTCAAGCGGCTGAGGCTTCAAATGCTCAAGCGACTGAGTCATCAAATGTCTAACATGTCCTTCACTTTTTCTTTTATCCTTTCTTTACAAAACCGGTACTTTTGCTGTAATATCGGTTACGTACTCCAACTAATGAATCAGATTTATTTCCTTTCCAAGTCAAAATCTAAAATATTCAATGCGTCGTATCAAAATAAATCATTTCACTCTTGGGAACATAAATCCTCATTATCAAAGAGCATGCCTGACTTGATGAGACAAGACATGTCTTTATTCTCTTGGAAAATCACAAAAACATTAAATGACTAAGCATAAACCGCTAGATTTTTCAGATCCTCTCATTAAATACTCTCATTCACTCCAGGCTATAAAAGGGGATTCAACTTTCATTTTCAAACACACCTTCAAGTATTCCTCTCTCTAAAAACTCGGAAGCTCAAGAACTCTCTCAAACTCTCTTCACTACTCATTATCATGTCTGCCGAGATAAGAAACACCCTGATCATTGATTTTGAAGACATCAAGCATAGCGCCGACTATGAATGCATTTATCAGCATGTCATAGAGTCTGGCCTGAAAGGTTTTCTCAAGGGTTCGGACCTCATCCTTGTGGAGGAGGTGTGTGAATTTTACAATAACGGTCACATTTTGGATGATGGCAGCATTCGCACCATCATCGACGGTCAGTTCCTCCAATTTTCTGAGGAGGAATTCGCCACCTTCTTTCACCTTCCAACGGAAGGTTTCTCCGATTTTCCGACGCCGTATTTACCGGCTAAGGAAACCTTTTTCAAGATCTTCTCTTCTTCATACACTCTTGTTAAGGATTTTGGGAAGAAAGAAGATCTCGCTCCTCACTACTAAGTCTTTCACGACTTGGTCCAAAGGTCTATCATAGGCCGAATGCCGAATCAGAACTACAGCCGGGAGGCATTCGATATTATGATAGCCATCATCCGGGACTCCGCCATCAACTGGTCGTCCTATCTTTTCAATAAGCTGAAGCCGTTTATGACCGGTAAAAGAGGAAGGATCAGTTATGCTCCTCAAATCACCCGGTTTCTCATGTCCAAACGTTGCAACCTTGGAAAAGGGGTTCCGGTTGGATCCTTCAACACCATCACAATAGACATGATTTATAGATGTGTGTCAAGAATTAAGGAACGGTCTCCTCAAAACACCATGGAGAAGTGGTATGAAAGGAGGTTGGAAGGAGGATGGTTCACAGAATAATTTTCTTTCTTTTCGTTTTCTTTCCGGTTTCTGGTCATTTTACTGTACGACCAGAACCGCCCCAATGTCAACTATTTCCTTTATTTATTAATGAAATATTTCAATCCTTAAAAGTCTCCGGCTTTCCTTTGTCTTATCATTCCTTCCGGTTTGTCAAACCCATACAAAATGTTAAAGTTAACCTAAAACTTCCGGTTAACGAGACCTCTAGTAAAACCGGACTCTCAAACAAAAATGAAAGTTTAAAAAATCTTAAACCGCCCACAGTTTTATTCCTCAAAATTTACCGCCCACTGAAATCCCGCTTTTACCGCCGAAAGTTACGACAGTAACTTTTTGGAGGGAAAGTTGGCGCCAAAACATCAAATTGACGGTTCATCTTCAAAACCGCTTGGAACCGTCATCTATATAAGTTCAAATCAGCCCATTCAACACATGTGCTTTCTCTCTCTAAAAATTTCCAGAACTTCAAAGCTTTCCTCTCTCCGATCATCATCGTTCTTCATCCTTTCTTTTTCAAAACATCATGGATCTAGGTAAACTCAATTCCAATGGATGTTACAAGTTGACTTCGCAGATATTGACGAGCATGCTGACGATAAGAACAAGGCTATTCTTCAACTCCTTCGAGAATCTGGGTTGGAAAAGTTCCTGTCTGGTCCATTCATAATCCATCCGGCGGCGGTAACGGAATTCTTGGCGACGGCGACGCTGTCGAAGAGGAAGATATCGGCGACTGTTAACGGGAGGGCTGTTCTCATCACCGAAGAGATTTTTGCGGAAGCCCTTGGTCTGCCCAACACAGGTTCGGACATAAAGATTGACTTAACCGAGGCAGAATCAAATGCTGCCCGGTTGGTGGTATCTTTCTCAGGTCAGGATCTGGTGATCCACAGCAGCCGGAAGATCAAGCTCAAACCGGAATATAGATGGTTGGTGACCGTCATCGCCAAATCAATTCAAGGAAAGGGAGGTAATTTCGACAACCTCACAAAATTTAAACTTAGAATGCTGTTAGCTATTGTCCGCGGTGACAAGGTAGACTGGGGGTACGTCATATACGAAGAGTTCTGCCAAATGGTGATAAAGAAAGATGGCCGGGTGCAGGCCTATGCTATGCAAATCGTAAAAATTCTTGAGTTCCTCAAAGTGGAACTCGGTGAAGGCATACCGCTTCCGATCTCCAACATTCTTGACTCTGAGTCAATGATCGAAAAACTGGAGAAGACTATCAAACCTAAAATCTCAAAGACTAAATCCTCCAAGGGAGCCAGTTCATCGGTTCCAGTTGAAGAAGAAACGAGACAGAAGAAACCGTCAAGAAAAGCGGTTGAAGCAGAAGTACCACCAGAACCGAAAAGAAGGAAGAAGGTATCTGCGAAGAAGAGCTCAAAGAAACCGGCGGACTCCGAGAAAACGCTTTCCTCGGACAATCCACCTGAAAGAACCGCAGATGTTTTTTAGCCCATCCCACTCAACACCGTCATTCCCGTTCCCATTCCATCCCATTCTCCAAAGCAAACCGAATCTTCGGGGAGCAAGGAGAACAAGTCAGTTTCCAAGGAGGAAGCAGAGGTAAATGTTCACTCTGCAACTTCCAAGTCACCTAGTAAGCAAGCGGAAGAGGTTATAGCCACTGTGGGCTTAAATACCTCGGAAGCAATTCAGAATGTGGTCCAAGAGATCACAAGAGAAACCGAAGAGGACGATGTTTCAAGTCGTCGAAAGCCAGATGATCAGGTTGAAATACCTGATCAGACAGAAGCACAACCGGTCGATGAGACGGCCAACACAACAGCAATTGCACCTCCGGTTCAGGAGGGAAACATGGAAGAACAGGAACCTTCCGGTTCCGCAGGAGGAAAGATGGTCTCAGAAAACCAACCAGCATCAATACCTGAAGGTTCCACTTAGGTAGATAAAGGCAAAGGCATCCTGATTGAAGAAACAACGGCAACCGGAACAGGCACGCTGCAAATCGACCCTCAACTAACCGGAGACGAGTTTCAATACACCATAGAGCAAGAAAATGAGATCTTCGAGGAATTCAATCAAGACATGAACAAAGGGGCAAGTGATGCGCTAGCGCCATACATCTTATGGGTGAAGCTCCGATGCGAAACCAAGTTATCCGACATGCTTCCAGGTTTCAGTGGCAACAAACAATGGGACAAGCTCATCCAGCTGGAAGAAAGAGCACTTAACTTAGCTAACACCAACCTAATCCAACCGGCGTTTAACAAAGCTCCGGTAATTCTTGAGAATGCTCGGTTACAGGCTGTTGAAAACGCTTTTCAAGACACCCAAGGAAAGACGCTAAACTCGATCGAAATGAGAATGGCCGAACGATTTCTTGGGGTACGTGAACAGCTTGTGCGAAATCTTGATCGTCTTGACATGTAGTGGTGGAAAAGTTGCCAACGTCAATTCAACAATGCCGAGTTATATCAAAGTAAGTCGTTCTTTATAAGTGGTGAGTCATCCGGAACCTCTGAAAACTTGGAACAAGAAGCCTCTCAACCGGTCAAATCTCTGGAAATAGATCAAATCAAGCAAGCGATGGCTGAAACGGTTGACTCTTGCATTGGAAATTTCAAAGTCGTAACCGACGAAAGAATTGTAGTGGCTGAAGATAGACTGTCAAACTCTCTACAAACCATGATGGACACGACCATGCAGACAACAGTAAAAGCCATAATTTCCGAGTCCGTCAAAGCCGCAACCGCTCCATTAATTGACATGCTGCAGGCAATGGCTATTCAAATCGGGGAAATGTCCAAGGTTTAAGTCACCACAACTCTGACGCAAATCGAAAACGATGCTGAAACCGCAAAGAAACTGCAAGAGGAAGAGATCGAAAGGGAACAGTTACAGAAAGAAATTGAAGATAAAGAATATGAGCTTGCCCAACAATGCAACTAGGAAGAGCAGGCCAACGTCCAGGATCTTTCATTGGCTCAACCGTCCCACTCCATGAATACAAGGAATAAGAAGAAGTGAAGTGCAGTTAAGAATGTGATGAAACGGACAGAACAGAAAACAGCCTTACCAGTTGTGATAAATGCACAACCGCTTGATGAGGAAGAAGAAGAAGATCCGGAGGAACTCAATCAACGGAAGAGAAGGACAACCGGAGAATCCACAGCAACTCCAAGCTTCAGACCTTCAAATACTCCACCGCCTCCACCACCAAAGCCAATTTGTGCCAACTTCAATCTCAAGAATAAGGGTACCGGTCATTCAAGCGTAGGGGCCGGTGTGCTGATCGATGCCGAAAGACGTGCTAGAGAACACAGAGCAAGGAAAGAAGAAGAAAGAAGACGGTTGGAGAAGGAGCAGGAAAAGGAGCAACACAAGGGGGGATCATCCAATCCCTAAACTTTTTCTTTGTTTACTTTGAACAATTATGTTTTATTATGTCTCAGAACTTGGTTACTTAGCTCTCTCTAATAGGGTCTAACATATTTTTCTCAAAACGATCAAACTCATTTTTAAAACCGGCCATATATTACATGTTTTGAATATTTATTCTAAATAATCAAAAAGGGAGAAATTGATAGAAAAATTAAGTAAATTAATTTTTCTAAACTGGCTACTAAGCAAATTTTTTAACCGGCCATATATTACATGTTTTGAATATTTATTCTAAATAATCAAAAAGGGAGAAATTGATAGAAAAATTAAGTAGATTAATTTTGGAACCGGCCATACACTACAATTTTTGAATATTTATTCTAAATAATCAAAAAGGGAGAAATTGATAGAAAAATTAAGTAGATTAATTTTAGAACCGGCCAGACGAACTAAACAGAGGTTAATCTTTATGTGCAGGTACTTCTAAAAACCGTATGAACCGGTTGGGGAATCAAAAACCGGTTGCTACTACTTCAAAGAAACCAGTCTCAAGTGATCAAGTTAAAGATCAGAGGAACCGGTTCTACTCTCTCAAGCGACCGGTTAACGAAGAAGAAAGATTTTACTCTCCAACCGGATGATACAGCACAAGGCACAAAAACCGGATGGTTCAGAACAAACGTTAGAAGATTCAAACTTCAAGAGTGACTTACCATGACGGAAGAAACGTGTCTCGAAAGAATAAAAGAAGATCGGATCCGATCAGAAGCATGCGAGGAAAGCAATGATGCTTTGTTGATCCAATGCTGACAACCGGAGGCGGATGTTCAACACGTGTCTCAATCTGAAAACCGTCTATGTAATCTTATGCTCAGAGCTACTGCATGAATGCCAGGTGTTGAGAAAGTTGAAGCGTGCAAGCAATCTTTCTGCAAACAGGCGTGATGACGATCAACCAATCCAGAAGAGAGAGAAGAAAGTAGCCGTTAGCTACTTTCAGCTATAAAAGGAAGATCAAACGTCTTCATTCAAGGCAGTTCAGTAGTAGTAGTTGTGAGCATCATAAATACTGAAAGTCATAAAGCATTAAATTCTAGAGAGATAAAGTCCTGCATTCCAGAACCGGTGTGCCTAAAACCGGAAGTTCTTTGTGTGTTATTGTGTTGTGTTGTTGTATTACATCAAAAGTGTGAGTTTGGTGTAACCGGCGAGTAGCGAAGTTGGGCTCGACCGGAAGTGTAATTGTAACTCTAAAGAGTTAGTGGAGATCCTTCTCATAACCTGAGAAGAAGGGGTGACGTAGGAGGGTTTGCTCCGAACATCCATAAACAAATCTCTTGTCTCGTGTTCTTTCCTTCACTTTCATTTCCCGCTTTCTTAACGAAAACCGCAAACTAATCATACTCCTAAAACCGGTCACTCACCTCCATTAAACCGACTCCTTCTTAAACATCATCTAAAGTCGCAAACGTTGCTTCAACCTGAAACAGACATTTCCGCCCTTGAACCCGGTTCAAGAGTCTGTGACAGGTTGTACAGTACTGAGAAAGGTTTTAGTCTTTAACCGGACTATCACCAAAAGAGTGTTGTGTGTTGTGTAAGCGGCCACCCTTACCGAAACCGGAAAACACCCCCGGTCCTCCAAGGGCGTCCCCGATCCTAACAGATCTCATACATGAATGCTCCGTTAAAGTACAATGTGAACCTATGTTACATTGCTTTTTCAAGTTTGAGCCTATACATTGCTACAGGAGAAACATCTCCAATCCAATTCATATCCATTTATTTTCTTAAGCAACTAACATTTCTCATTATCGTCAATCGGATGTGCTCCAACATGTTAATGATAGACATTGATCTACTCAGTTGTTTAATATTTCACAAATATTGTTGTCTACCAAATCACACTTTGGATATTTTTTTTATAAGTCTTTGACCATCTTCTCTCAGTAATTCGGATCGTAGAAGTAACGACTCCTTGTTTGGTTTGTTCGGGTACTTTTAAATTGGCATCAAATTGTTCTAAAAGGTGGATCGACCACACCTCTAAAATAATAATTCATGTCTTCACCAATATTTCCACCTCTAGCCCAATTTGTATACCAATGGCGGCAACAAAATCTATGCTCTTCATTTAGTAATAATTCAGAAACTACTCTTATTAATCTTTAATAAAATGAAATCAAATAAATCAGTAATTGTAATTAAAAATTGTGTGATCAAATTTACATATGAGACTGTACATTGAAATCAAATTGTGATTTAAAAATATACATTTTGCATGTCAAAATGATCAAATGTTATCTCCTTCTTCTAAATGTAGATCCTCAATTTAAACTTTGAAAAAACATTCTCAACGTCTTCGACTCTCTTCGTCCACCACAACCCATGCTATCGGGAACATGTGATCATTTGCATTTCGACCAATAGTAGAAAGTAGTTCTCTTTTACATGCAGTATTTAAAAAGCATCTATCCAACCACTCTTACATGCCTCAAAACACACATAACATTCTATGAAAAAAAATTTACCATGTGGTTTCATCTTTCATGTTTTTAAAATGAGTAATGATAGGGGGAGCAAAAGATTTGTAGCGAAAGTGTAGCGAATGATGTGGAAGGCTGATTAGGCATGATGACTCAACATTTTAAATTTTTTATTTATCTCACTCCTTCATTAATAATTTCTCTCTCTTCTCTTTATTAATCATTTATTTTTTTATCTTTTCTTCCCTCTTTATTAATAATTTATTTTTATAGTTAATTTTTAAATATATGTTTATATATTTTATTATTTAATTTATTTATAAAATTTAAAATAATAATAGAGACAATAATAAATTAAATAAAAAATAATAAAATATATATATTCAAATATATATTATATTTGATAAATATATATTTAAGAGAATAAAAAATTAAATATAAAAAGTTTTAATTTTTTAATTAATTATTTCCCTTCTATGTTAATATATATATATATATATATATATATATATATATATATATATTAATAATTTATTTATTAGTTTTTAAAATGAGTTATAATAGAAAATAAAATTTTGTCAAGATAAACTAACTCAAATCAAATCATACTAATATTCAAAATAAATATAACTCAAACTATGATATATTAATATTCAATCGTAAATAAAAATGTTTTTGATAAGAGTTAACCCAATATGATAATATAAGAAGAGAGAATATATAACATTTGAGTTAATTAATTAAATTTACAAGAAAATGAAATATAAGAAAATAATTAAAGAGAGAAAAAAAAAAACTACTAAAGAGTTTAAGTAAAAAATATATATAATTTTAAAAATTATATATTTAATTTATTTATTTTCCCTATTATAACTCATTTTAAAATCAAATAAATATATAAATTATATATAAGGAGAGGAGAAATAATTGATTTAAAAAAAAATAAGAATTTTTATATTTAATTTTTTATTATCTTAATATATCAAATATAATATATATATTTTTTTATTAATAAATTATAAATATATAAATAATAAAATATATAAATATATATTTACAAATTAACTATAAAAATAAATTATTAATAAAGAGGGAAGAAAAGATAAAAAAAAATGATTAATAAAGAGAAGAGAGAGAAATTATTAATGAACGGAATGAGATAAATAAAAATTTTAAAATGTTGAGTCATCCTACCTAGTCAGCCTTCCACATCATTCGCTGCACTTTCGCTACAAATCTTTCGCTCCCCCTATCATTACTCTTTTAAAATTGAAGTACCATTTTTCCTTGATTATATTTCTTCGAAGTATAAGTCTTTCTCGATGTCATATTCAACTTTGGCCAAAACTTTGGCCAAAACTTCGATCTCTTTGAGTTAAAATTCTATTGGGAAATTTCATCTCAACATACTTTGCTATAGACCAACATGTTCTTGTTATCAAATAGCAACGGTGCTTAGGACGATAATTCTTTACTATCCACTTTTTTTTCTTTCTATTTTTTCCTTGCTTGTAAAAAAATAACAAGAACATCATACTTTGCTGCATTTCACCCTTATTTTATAATGGTCTTGTTTAATTCAATTTAAATTAACTCTGCAATCACATAAATAATCTGTAATAACATCTTTTATCATTTTTTTGATTCAAACACCATGCCTACAATGAACCTCCATGCACCCTAAAAAGAAGGGTTTAATTTTAAATTAGAAGATTGTCGTCTCTTTACTTGATGAGATATTACAACATCATAAAGCCCCTAATAATCACTTTCTTTACAACCACTCCATTAATAACTCATGGGGTCACTTTCATCAAAATATTTAGAAACTTCACTTTCATCTTTTTCATCATCCATATCACTAGTATAATCTAACTCAACTTGAACTTAATTTTCATAATTAGGTCATCTTCGTCAACCTCATCTTCAACTAAAAACTCACTTTCAACCACACATTGATCCATAATATTGTATTGAATTAGGACATCTTCGATACTTGTCTCAATTTTAATATCTTCTTAAAAATATTCTTCATCATCATTTTCAGCCTTCATATTTTAACATTCATCTCTATAACTTGTAGAGGTATAAGAAGAAGACTTGATTGAATTTAATAATCTTGGAGTATAGAATCGCCTTTTACTTTAAGATAAATATCAAACTCAAGACACATCTCAAAGACCTTTAATAAATATAGAAAATGTTTATCATTGTTAAAAGCCATTAATTGTAGAGTATAGGAAGAAGACTTTATTGAATTTCATAATCTTGTAGTATAAAATCACCTTTTACTTTAAGATAAATATCAATCTCAAGACACATCTCAAAGAGCTTTAATAAATGTTGCAAATGTTGATCATGGTTAAAATCCATTAAGTGTTGATTTGGGGGACGATACAAAAACTCCAATTTTTTTATCCATATATTTGAAAGAAATTGCAAAGTCCACTAAATTCCAGAAGCAAAATCGATCAAGGTTTTTAAAGGGTATGAGATGTTTTTTACCATAGTGTACAACTCGAAAAAATCTGCAAAATATTAATAAATAAGTAATATTAAGATAACAAAAGTTACAAGTGTTAATACAAATAAATTTTAAGAATATATTATCGATCTAGAATTGGAAGAGTTTCATTGTCACAATGATTAATGATTGCATTCTTACAATGATGACCTTTAGAACTTTCACTTAAACAATTATTCATTTTTTCTTAATATATCATATTTCCCTGAGTAAGATTTTCAAACATAGTAATCAAAATATACATAATCATACTTATTAAAATATATTCATTATCAAAGTTAGTTTTAATCATTATTATATATATAACTAAAAGTTATAATTTAAATTTCCAAAAATATTTTAGTGGATATTTGAAAATCTTTTTCTTGTGTTATTCTATTCAAATACCCAAACTCTAACTTATTTGGATTGTGATTACAGGAAACATGTTGCATAAGATTATCTTGATGAACAATTTATACAATAAAATAAGACTTAATTTAAGACATGATTCTTCTATAATCATCAATAATATGTAATAATATCCATGTCTGAAATGATTCTAATGATATTCAAAATAACTTACTTTAATATCCATTATCCATTGATATTATAAACAGAAAATGGAAACAAAACATAAATGATTAACATGAATCGAAAAAACTTACTATAATATCCATTATTAATAGTGTTATTGTTCTTGATTAAAAACTAGCTAAAACAAAATTCATTATGTCAATAAGATATGAAAAAAAACTTATTATGATATTCATTATCATTTAATATTAGTAGTACAAGACATAATAGGCAAACATTGAATAAACTGACTATAATATGAATGGATAATGATATTCTAAAGGAAAACACAACTACTATTACATTCTAATCCATACATTTGAAAATAATTATCTAAACTTCATATATATTGTTAGATAAACTAGACCGGTTAAAATAAGAACATAACAAAAACAAAATTCCTGTGCAGGAACGGTCAAGAATCTGACCGGTCAAGAATCTAACTGATAAAGTAGTCAAGACCGGTTAGAAGAAGAAGCAAAGGATGTATCTGAAACCGGAAGTTATCCGGTTAACCTGAAACTATGAACAACCGGTAGACATCCTAAACCGAAATGTAGTATTCAACCGAAAACCGATGAAGAAACTACTTAGAGAAAGAAGCCAAGATTATCAAACTAAGTATAATCTACAAATTGGTGCAAACGAATACTTTGAGTATCTGCGGAAGATGATATTGAAGGATCAGACTGTGACATTGCCATATCTATACAAGTCTGATGATACTCTGAAAGCTGCAGAAGATTGCCTGAAGAAACAGTTACCATTTTGGTACAAGTCAAAGGTGTAGTTTTCCAGATACAGGTAACTGGCCAACCGACAGTTGCCATATTAAGTAAAAGATAAATTAGAGTCGGTCTGTCCCATGCATTGGAAGCTTAAATTGCAATTAATGCAATGCTGAACCTCTGCTCAACCAATCAGATTCAAGGATTACCCTGAAGGTATCTGTTGAAGAAATGTGACCGTTGGCATATTTTACCTATAAAAGAAAGAGCTGAACAGGAGTAAATACAGACACAACAAGATATAACAAGTTACGAAAATTCAGAGCTAACAACCCAAGTTACAAGTTGTGTTTATCTCTCTAACAGATTAAAAAGTTTAAGTGTGCATTTGAAGTGTTATTACAATTTCTGTGAGAATTGCAAGAGTGATTATCGAGCAGTAAATAAGACTCGATCGTGTATTGTGTTTGTGTATTCCTTAGTGAATATCCTTCTCATGGTTTCGAGAAGAAGGGGTGATATAGGAGTTTTGTCTCCGAACATCCATAAAAACATGTCTTGTTCTTTACTTTCTACCTGTTCTTCTCTCTAACCGACTCACACCGTTCAAACCGATTTACATCACTTTAACCGATTCATTAAACCTAAAACCGACCTCCTAATCTCCAAACCGATACTCTCCAAAACCTATCTCTATTCATCCCGTGTGTGTTGCTTCAACCTGAAACAAACCACTTCCTCACTTGAACTTGGTTCAAGGGTTTGTGACAGTTTGTATAGTATTGAAACCCGGTGTTAATCTTTAACCGGATTAAACACCAACCGTTGAGTGTTGTCAGAAAAAGCTAACCGGCTTGACCCCGGTCCGCCAGCCCCGACCTAGATCCTAACAATTGGTATAAGAGCAGTTAGTTTCAATACTCAAGCAACCTGAAGCAAGCAAGCATGCCTTTCGAGAATCCCCCGATGCTAGAAGGTGATGATTTCGCCAACTAGAAGATATGTATGCACTTGCACCTAATCACTATGGATGATGAGATGCCGCTCATCCTGTTTGAAGGACCAATAATGATTGATAAAGATAGAAAGGATTGGACAGCTGAGGATAGGAGGAGAAGCAATCTGGATAATCACGCCAGAAGTCATATCTTCAAAGGTTTGGACAGCAACACCTTCTATAAGGTCAGAGATTGCAAAACCTCAAAGGAAGTATGGGAAACAGTGATTCAACTTCACGAGGGAAATAAGAACCAGGGAAAACAAGATAATGGTGGCTACCCAGAAGTTTGAAAGCATCAAGATGAAGCTAGGAGAAACCATGAGGGAGTACAGTGACCGATTTATAAATGTGATAAATGAGCTATCAACTCTTGGAAAGAATTATGATAACAAGGAAACTATCATCAAAGCATTAAGATCTCTTTCGAGTGCATGGGACATAAAGACGATGGTGATGAGCGAATCAAACTGCCTAAACAAGATGAAGCTACACGATGTATTTGAAGATCTGAAGGCATATGAGTTTGAAATGAGATCCATGATCGAAGATGAAGCATCAGCCTCAACCGCTACTAAGGCATTAATGACATCTATAGAACCTGTAGCTGCTGCACCGATCAAAACCGCTGAACAATTCACTGAGGATGCAATGGCAATGCTTGCACAAAAGTTTGGCAGATTCATGAAGAAAAGTCAACCGACAAACAACAACTATAACTACGGTGATAAATCTAATGTTATATATTAAAATTGCAACAGTTTGGGACATTTCAGGTGGGAATGCAAAAAACCAAGACGGGATGACCGGAAACCGGATGATCAGAACCAAAGAAACAACTACTCACAAACCGGTGAAGGGAAGGAAATTCAGAAAGCATTGATAGCCGATGATGGAGGAAGTTTATGGGCTCATAGTGACAGTGATGATGAACTAACCTGTCTCATGGCAAACGAAGAACATGTATTTGATTTTGATTTTTCTTGTGAAGAATTTACTAAAGATGATTTAGTTAATGCACTAAATGACATGATAGTAGAGTATAAGAACTTATTAACCTTAGTACCAACCCGACTCAACTTTAGAACCGACCCCATAGCACCACCCCGGTCCGAACCTGAAACCGATAGTATTCAACCTGATGAAATCTTAGAAATCGAGGCAGCACCTGAACTATCCTCTGAGACTGAACAGCTCAAGGAGTCAGTTCAAGAGCTGACCGAAGAGGAAGATGCACGAACCAGGTATCGAATATCCACATGGAAAAGATCCAGTGAAGCGGTGAACCAGCTGTCTAAATATCAAAGACATCCCAAATGCAAATTTGGTCTTGGATTCAAAAACAACGGATCCACCAACCGGAACCATCCCAACAAGATAAAACTTACAAAAGACAACCTTCCCTTTGTAAGATTTGTCCAGAGCTCTTCAACCGACGATGAGGCACAAAGTGACTCAAAACCGGAAGAAGAATTAATATATGTAAGTCCAACTGACTCGAAAAAATGGCTTCACCCTGAGAGAAGGAAAGCCAACCGGAGAACAGGTAAACAAACCGATCCACGACCACATAGAACAGACCAAAAGCCATTACAAAATAAGGCACTCTTAGGACAACAGAAAGATGCCAAGCCAAGCACAAGAAAAAGAATTAGAACCATAACCGTGAAAGCTATCCGATTTATCAAAGATTGGATACCCAAGGGACTAATCAACCGTGGACCCAAGTAAATGTGGGTAACAAATAGTTGTAAATATGTATATTTTGCAGGTTATGAAGACACGGCTAGGAAACTCTGAGTGGTACCTGGACAGCGGTTATTCCAGACATATGACTGGAAACAACAATCTTCTAACCGACATCAAAATTGAAACCGGTGCAATGATAGTCTTTGGTGACAACTTAAGAGGTAGAACTGTAGGCAAGGGTAAGATTGTCCATGGTAACTTAACAATTGATGATGTACTTCTTGTTGAAAATCTACATTTTAACTTGCTTAGTATTAGTCAGATGTGTGATGCTGGATATACTGTAGAATTTCTTAGACATGCATGCTTAGTTAAAAACTCTCAGGGTAGTACACTACTAACCGGAAATAGGTTAGGAAATATATACAAGGTAGACTGGAAAAATGAAGTAGAACATCTTGTTTGCATGGTAGCTAAAAAACCGATCAAACTTGGCTATGGCATAAAAGGTTAAACCATCTAAACCTCAAAACCTTAAACTATATCCGCAGTAAAAAGTTGGTTGAAGGAATTCCTGATATAGTATTTAATAAGGATAAGGTGTGCTCAGCATTTCAAATGGGAAAACAAACTAAATAAACCTTTAAGAGTAAAGGACACATTCAGTCTAACCGATGCTTAGATCTTCTTCACATGGATCTATTTGGACCGATTAGGGTCACCAGCCTAGGTGGTATGCTTTACACTATGGTTGTTATTGATGATTATTCTAGATACACATTGGTCACATTTTTGGCATCTGAATGAGAAACTGCATCCAATTTAATAACACTACTTAAGCGTTTACAAAATGAAAAATCAACACGCATAAATAGCATTAGAAGTGATAAAGGAACCAAATTTACAAATAGTACCCTAAATGCATTTCTTGATGAATCCGACATTAGACACGAGTTGTCCAGTGCTAGAACTCCTCAATAGAACGGCTTGGCTGAGAGAAGAAACCGAACTCTCAAGGAAGCTGCAAGGTCTATGATAGCCGATTTAGGTGTTGCTCAGAAATTTTGGACTGAAGCTATAAATACTGCATGTTATACACAAAACCGGTCTTTGATTAACAAATTTCACAACAAAATATCGTACGAAGTGTATTTTGATAGAATTCCTAACATTCGGTATCTTAAAATTTTCGGTTTTAAATGCTACATTCACATTAATGGAAAAAACTACTTATCTGCTTTTGATGCAAAATCCGATATTGGGATAATGTTAGGATACTCGGCAGTTAGTAAAGTATATAGAGTATATAATACTAGAACTTTAACCGTGGAAGAATCTCTTCATGTTGTATTCGATGAATCGGTTGAAAGTAACACTGCATTATCCTTTGATCTACACAACATATTGGAAATTAAAAATATTCATTCTGATAGTGAAGATGAGATTCCAGTTTACAGACGGTTTGTCCATGACCAAATGAGTGTTATTGAAATCCAGCCGGATCAAGCTGCCGCACAGTAGGAAGCTGACACCTCAGTTCAAACTGAGGAAATCGGTCGGTCTGACACTAATGCTCAGCCTACCGATATGTCTAGCCTTGATCAAACAAACGGTGATTTGGTAGACACTCATGAACTGAATCTCAAAAGGAACACAAATAATCCTCCTGAGCTTATTATAGGTGACCCTTCAAAACCCGTCCAAACTAGGCGACAAAAACTGGAGGAATACTTTAATTCCGCTTTCAAATCCCTGATTGAGCCGAAAAAAGTGGATGAAGCATTGTCGGATCCGGATTGGATCTTGGCAATGCAAGAAGAGTTAAACCACTTTGAGAGTAATAAAGTCTGGTATCTAGTCCCTAGGCCGAAAGATCAACCGGTCATAGGAACAAGATGGGTATTCAGAAATAAACTTAATGAAGACGGTTTGGTTACGAGGAACAAAGCTAGATTAGTGGCACAAGGATACAAACAGGAAGAAAGCATTGATTTTGAAGAATCATTTTCTCCTGTAGCTAGAATTGAAGCCATTAGAATTTTTCTAGCCTTTACTGCTTTCAAAAATTTTAAGGTTTTCCAAATGGAAGTTAAAAGTGCATTTTTAAATGGTGATCTACGGGAAGAAGTATATGTTGAACAACCACCCGGTTTTAAAAATACTGACCTGACCAATCATGTATATCGTCTAAATAAGGCTCTTTACGGTTTAAAACAAGCCCCTAGAGCTTGGTATGATACGTTAACCGCATTTCTGTTACATCATGACTTCACCATAGGTTCAGTGGAAAAAACCTTATTTAAATTTGAGAAAAAGGGACACATTCTACTTGTTCAAATATATGTAGATGATATCATTTTTGGATCAACCGATCCTAAACAATGTGATAAATTCTCAACCCTGATGACAAACAAATTTGAAATGAGTATGATGGGAGAATTGAACTTCTTCCTAGGTCTTCAGGTTAAACAACTCGAAGGAGGAACTTTCATCAGTCAGCCCAAATACACAAAGGAACTTCTAAAGAAATTTGGAATGGACACATGTTCCTCTGCCCCCACTCCAATGAGCTCATCAATCAAGCTGGATAAAGATGATGACGGTCAAGGAGTAGACCTGACAGCCTATCGTGGAATCATCGGTTCACTTCTGTACCTGATAGCAAGTAGACCGGACATATTATTTGCGGTCGGAGTGTGTGGAAGATTTCAGGCTAATCCCAAACAGTGTCACTATACAGCCGCTAAACGAATCCTGAAATATCTAAAGGGAACACCTGAAGTCGGTCTGTGGTATCCAAAGGACTCAAGTTTTAACCTCACAAGCTACTCTAATGCAGACTATGCACTTTGTAAAATTGATAGAAAAAGTACCAACGGAACATGCCAATTCTTAGGTGATCGGCTTGTTTAATGGCACAGCAAGAAGTAAACGTCGGTTGCTACATCAACCGTAGAGGCTGAATATCTGGCAGCCGGAAGTTGTTGTTCACAACTTCTATGGATTCAACAGCAACTAAAGGACTTCGGTGTCATCGCCGAAGAGTCTCCTATTTTTTGTGACAACACAAGTGGCATAGCAATCACATACAATCCGGTTTTACATTCTAGAACCAAGCACGTCGACATAAGTCATCATTTCATCCGGGAACATGTCATGCAGAAGCACATCCGGTTGGAATATGTAGCAACTGATCAACAAGTAGCCGATATCTTCACAAAGCCTCTGCAGGAAGCTAAGTTTTCTTTCTTCAGAAACATCCTAGGCTTAACCGATATAAATCAACTTATTTCTTAAACTTTAACCTCTAAAGGGAAAAATCGGTTGGGACAGACAAAACCGGCAGTTCTTCCTAAAAAGTCGGAAATTAAATTTACCATCATATTTATTGAAGAACCGCATTGTCTATCAGTTACAGTAAACCGACTAGTTACTTAGTACCAACACTAATTAACTGCATCGGGACCAATGACTGAAAATCAACTGGTTTGAATATATTATCTTTTGGAATATTTGGCTTCCCAACAAATATGGAACAATTGTATATGTTTTGACGTATCTGTTCTGAAAAGATACCTTTTCAAAACAAAGCAGTCATGCCTCAAAAGACGTGAAGATATGATATCTTTCACTTTCCAGGCCTATGACTCACATCCTTAGGCTGTAAACACTCATAATTCATGCAAGTTTTTTTATCCTATGGTTAATAAACTAAATTACTTGCTACCCTCTGAATAATACTGCTAACCTATATCACCCTCCAACTAATATATAAGTTAGATGAATCTCAAACAAATATTCACAACCTCAAACTCTCATCTTACTAAGGCAAAAATGTCTCAGTATTAGAACATTCTTCAAGTTGATTTTGACTTAGCACAAGGCACACAACATTACAAAATCTTCAAAATGATCAAGTCCCTGGAAAGTATCGGTCTTCGGTCTTTCCTAGATGACAAACACGTCATATTCCCTGAAACCGTGACAGAAGTCTTCCACAATGCAAGAGTCTTTCGTGGCACTCCATTCTTTGATACTCTTATCTAGTCAAGGGTAAGAGGAACGGTCTTCGACTTCACTGAACGAGACTTCGCTCGGTGCTTCGATCTTTCCAAAGAAGGTCTTACAGACCTGTCTGTTTCGGCTGAACAGAAAGCCAAAATATCTCTGGAATTTTCCCGCTCCAACTCTCCGGTCGATGATCACGGTGCACGGTCATCATTGAGGGCCGAATATCAGATCCTCTATGATATCATCGGTAAGGCCATCTTGGGAAAGGATGTCACCAACACCTACTGTCCCACGATATTCAATATCATGACCGCCATAACATCCGATACTCCGGTAAACTGGTCTAGGTTTCTATTTGACATCCTAATCTGGATGATCAATACCCGACATACCAGTTTTATTCCTCAAATAAGCTCTCTCCTCAACGAACTCGGGTTCCACTCTGTCCAGGCGAAGGGTTGAACCAATCTCAGGTATTGACCAATGGTTTTGCGGATTCCTTCTATGAGCGGTTTGAGAAAGTTTGGAAGAAGAATAACAGAAACATCACCTCCTCCGGTCATTAAAGAATCACTCATTTTGGAGGGAAACTTGGCACCTTTTCTTGATGTGACGTCTCGCGTCGGTTCACATTCTAGGCCGCTGCCTATAAATACCTTCATTTGTCTTCTTTTTACTCTCTTCCGCGAATCTTCTTTCTCTCTCTAGCTATCACTTAATCCTCAAACTTTCATTCCTTCCAACTCCCGATCTCTCTAAAGAAAATGGGTCGTGATTCTGCACTCTTCAACCACATCTATCAAGTCGACTTTGACGAAATTTGAACCAACGGTTCGACGGAGACTAAACAAGTGCTGGGACTTATATCTGCCACGGGTTTGGATCACTTTCTAAATGGACCGTTCGTCATGTATCAAGACACAGTCATAGAGTTCTTCCAAACCGTTGTACTCAATGAAGAAACTATATCCGCAACAGTCGGTGGAAATCCGTTCACGATTACAAAGGAAACGGTTGTTGCAGCACTCCGCCTACCGACAGAAGGGAGTGACTTCACCGTGGACACGAACGAATACGAACTTCTTGCGGTTCGCTGTGCTGTATAGGACACTGACCAACCGATAGTGGTGTCCGGAAAGAAAACTGACCTGAAACCGGAATACAGGCCACTTTGTTAAATCCTCTCCAAATCGGTCCAAGGAAGAGGAGGCAACTACGACAACTTAACCAGTTCAAAGATTGAGATGCTAGCCAGTATAGTTAGAGGTCTTCAAGTCAACTAAACCAAGGTTGTTTTCTCCAACCTCTGTGAGATGGTGGATCCGACTTCAAAACGGTCTCAGGGATATGTCGTTCCGCTCGGCAAGCTGATGCGCCACTACAATATCGAAACCGACCCGAGTGTTCTTATACCTTCCAGCTAGATAATAAGATCTACCCACTTTCTGAAAATAGCGGCTCGATCGAGCTGGGCGAAGGCCTCAACCGCGAAACAATCATCCTCTCGCCCCAGAAAATCACAGCCTAAGAAGAATGCTCCTGCGGTAGAATAATCCGGAAGCAAGGCGGTTCTCTACACATCCGGATCTGCTAATATTCAAGCCGACATCCCTAATCTGGAGGATTCTACATCTAGTTCCAGCCGCACCTACTCCAACGACACCGAGAAAAATCGGTCAGACAAAGGAAAAGGGAAAGTTGATGAAAATCCGGCCACAAATGTTGATAATGAATCCGGTCCAGCTAGTCAACCGAAGGTATTTAAATCCGCAGACAACAACATTCAACAATAGGGAGAGGGACTTGTCTCCCAAATAATAGCCCAGCTGTTCAAATAGGCTCATGATGTGAGCAATGTCTACTATTAGTGGGCTCTCGAACGGTAGGAAGTCGGTTATGCCGACATGTTACCAGAGCATCCCGCTCATTAGAAATGGGAAAAACTGGTGGAAATGGAAAGGTCGGTGTTCGACCTTACGAAGACAAAGAGCATTGTCACCGCTCTTAGAAGAGGAAAAATGGTTAAACCGCACGCCCGGTTGAAAGAACTCACCGGTCACATCCGTCACCTTCGTGAACAAAATGTCCCTGAAGAGGAGAAAAACCAGCTTGATGTAATAGTGCTGGAGATGTTAACGGCTAGGGAACAAGAGCTAACCGATGAAATGACACGGTTGGAATTGGAAGACGGTCATCAAGAGGCTTCACTCTCTTCGAGATCGCATCCTAAAGATGATGACGGTTCCAAATCCAATGGCGGTCCTAATCCGAACGAGGTCGAGAATGCCCCTCCTCCACCGGAATCCACGGTCAACAGAATTGAAACCGAAATGGGTAATCAGCTCACCGATCGGCCCGGGTCTCCACAAACCGATAGATCACCGGCGCGCGTACTAAACGAGGACAACGTCAAGGATATCATCGAGGAATTTTGTCAGGATGCCATCACCCCGTGGCAGACTAAAATGAAAGATAGGGCGAAGAAATCAAAACGGTTGATTCAGTCTATCGGTGAAAGGCTGAACTCTTCGATCCAACGGCTTACAGCCGTTGAAGAAATCTACGGCCTAACCGACCAACTGATCAGCTGCACGACACATAGAAATACAACTCTGGAGGATGGTCTTGCTCAAACTGACCAGCGGCTCGGTTCAATGGATCAAAGGCTAACGACTCTTGAAGAGGGTCACAACCATACTGCCCAACAACTTACGTCAACAGATTAAAGGTTGGCATCTTTTGAAGTGGGTCTACTTCAATCCGGCATCCAGGTCGGTTCAATGGTTCAAAGAATGGCAGAGCTTGAAGAAAAACATTCCCAGACCAAAGCCGCGCTACAAGCGGTCTCTAAACAGCTTGCGGAAATGATCGCGGCCAAGCTAGCGGCCGACGAAGCGCTTGAGAAAGCGAATGAGATCGCGACTCAAAAGATCCAAGAGGCTGAAGACGAGAATATGCGGATTATGAAGGAAAGGGAACGGGCGGATGCGGCCATGGCCCAACATGTTCAGGTGGTAGAAGATGTCGCATCGGAACAAGTGGTACAGGCGAATGAGGACGCGGCTCGGCTAATCCAACAACACTTGATAGTAGAATATATCGCCGAAAGAAATAAATTCTCGAATCCGCTGCTACCTCAAACGGACCTGTAACCAGAAAGAGAAAGGCCACAAAGAAGGCAACGACTAAACGAACTCAACGACTGTTGGCTGACATTGCTGAACCAACCAATGCTCCTCCAACCCGATTCCACCAGAAGTTGAAGAGGATATAGAAGAGGGGGTACTGTTGAACAAAAGAGCGCGGTGTCTCAATGCGTTACCACTTAGATCGGTCCCTTCACCAACACAGGATTCACCATTCACCGGCACCTCGGGCGGTCAAGCATCTTCCTCCTGACTTGGTATCGATCCTTGCAATCCGGGAAAGGGAGTGATGGCTGAATACCTCTTGAGATATATGCCTAAGGACAAGAAGAGGAGGGAATAAACTTTCAATTATATGTTGTTTTTGTTTATGTCAACTTTATTATATTTCCTACTTTTATATACATATAGTATTTATGGAAACCGGCCTACAATTTACTTCTTACATGATTTTGAATATTTTAAATAAAATAATCAAAAATGGAGAAATTGATAAGATAAAATTTTTCCTTTAAAAACAAAATTTTTTCCTTTAAAGACAAAATTTTTCTCAAACTTTTTTCCAAAAATCCGGCCAAACACACTTTTAAAACAACCGGTCTACTTCTTACATGATTTTGAATATTTTAAATAAAATAATCAAAAAGGGAAAATTGTTAAATAAACTAGACCGGTTAAAATAAGAATTTAACAAAAAAAATTCTTGTGCAGGAACGGTCAAGAACTAAGAACGGTCAAGAATCTAACCGATCAAGTAGTCAAGACCGGTTAGAAGAAGCAAATGATGTATCTGAAACCGGAAGTTATCCGGTTAACCTGAAGCTATGAACAACCGATAGACATCCTAAACCGAAATGCAATATTCAACTGAAAACCGATGAAGAAACTACTTAGAGAAAGAAGCCAAGACTATCAAACTAAGTACAATCTACAAATTGGTGCAAACGAACACTTTGAGTATCTGCGGAAGATGATATTGAAGGACCAGACTGTGACATTGCCATATCCATACAAGTCTGATGATACTATGAAAGCTGTAGAAGATTGCCTGAAGAGACAGTTACCATTTTGGTAGAAGTCAAAGGTGCAGTTTTCCAGATACATGTAACTGGCCAACCGACAGTTGCCATATTAAGTAAAAGACAAATCAGAGTCGGTCTGCTCCATGCATTGGAAGCTTAAACCGCAATTAATGCAATGTTGAACCTCTACTCAACCAATCAGATTCAAAGATTACCCTGAAGGTATTTGTTGAAGAAATGTGATCGTTGGCACATTTCACCTATAAAAGAAGGACTTGAAGAGGAGTAAATGCTGACACAACAAGATATAACAAATTACGAAAATTCAGAGCTAACAACCCAAGTTACAAGTTGTGTTTATCTCTCTACAAGATTAAAAAGCTTAATTGTGCATTTGAAGTGTTATTACAATTTCTGTGAGAATTATAAGAGTGATTATCGAGTAGTAATAAGACTCGATCGTGTATTGTGTTTGTGTATTCCTTAGTGAATATCCTTCTCACGGTTTCGAGAAGAAGGGGTGACGTAGGAGTCTTGTCTCGGAACATCCATAAAAACCTGTCTTGTACTTTACTTTCTGTCGGTTCTTCTCTCTAACCGACTCATACCGTTCAAACCGA
Organism: Impatiens glandulifera; assembly: GCF_907164915.1. Taxonomy (NCBI): domain Eukaryota; kingdom Viridiplantae; phylum Streptophyta; class Magnoliopsida; order Ericales; family Balsaminaceae; genus Impatiens; species Impatiens glandulifera. The sequence continues at coordinate 32,276,618 of NC_061869.1, read as the reverse complement.
TTTACATCACTTTAACTGATTCACTAAACCTAAAACCGACCTCCTAATCTCCAAACCGATACTCTCCAAAACCTATTTATATTCATCCCGTGTGTGTTGCTTCAACCTGAAACAAACCACTTCCGCACTTGAACTTGGTTCAAGGATTTGTGACAGTTTGTGTAGTATTGAAACCCGGTGTTAATCTTTAACCGGATTAAACACCAACCGTTGAGTGTTGTCAGAAAAAACTAATCGACATATATTATTTACAAAAGATGAACACAATAAAAAATAATTCAATGGAGTTTCATATATACTCAAACAAAGAAATAATTTCAGCATATATGTCTATCTAAAACATAGAACAAAATAAAGTGTCAAAATTAGTTGTGAGCTTCTAGATGATGAGAATGTTATATTTTCAAACAAATCTAAAAATGAACGAATAGAAATACCCTAATCTAAACCCTAAATCCAACATATCTTAATCTAAACTTAAATTGAATTAAACGATATTAACGAACAAAGAATTTAAACCTAAATCAAACAATCCAAACTTAAATCATAAAAAAAATGGATGAATAAAGAAAAAAAGAATTGAAGAAGAAGACATCTTAGAGAAGAAAGAATTTGTTGAAAAATAATGACGTGTTTCACATGTAGAAATTAAATTGAAACATTTTATTGGCACGTCAATTGAAATAGACGGATCTAACGTCTATTTAGTAAAAAGCTCCAAATGGCCAAAACTTTGATATTTCGTGTCCCATATGGCTCAAATCAAAATTTGAGCTAATTAGTTCTTGTTTTGAATGTTTAGAATATAGAGAAATTTTTATTTATGTTATAAGTTTTGGGTTATGTTTGATTATTTTTTTAATTTTTATTTTATTTGTGAAAGTGATGAGTTAGGTATGAAAATGCTCCTAGATCATGTAAAATTGATAGGATTATTGAAAATATATGATAAAGTCGTCGTGTTTGAAAAGATTGGTGACTCTTCTCTCTTAAAGATTGTTACAATACAAGATTAATGACCTACATTTTATCATGAAAATCTTGTACCTTAATACTTATATTTTCTTAATTGAATTTTTGTACTTATTTAGAATTTAGGGATCTAATTTGTTTCTTATTTTTTTGAAAATCATTTAGGATATGTTTGAATTATATACGAGATTATAATAAAATTTTTAATTTTAGTTTCATCATAATTAAAATTTATTTATAATTTAATTTCTATATTTATAAAATTATAAAAAAATGTAATTCAATTTTAATTATTGTATTTGAACAAACAAAATAAAATTAATTTGAATAAAGATTAGTTCTATTTTTAAAATACGCTAAAACTTACTAAAAGGTAACTTAAATAGTAAAAAATTACATATTGATATTATAATCAAATAATAAAATTTGTTTATCTATTGAAATTAAAATAATAATTTTATTATTTCTAACAAAATATAAAAAGAATTACTCCAGATTATAAAATATTTGACTTATTGTTTAGTTCGAATTAAAATTAATGTAAGCCCAAACTGATCTGTTACTACTATAACTAAGCACATTGTTATATTATAAATTTTAAAGAAAAGTTTATAAAAACAAACTTTATTGAATCACTAATACAATTTCATAAATTTTCAAACAAAATTTAGGGTTTTATATGATTTGAAATTTAGAAGAAGAAAAATAAAGATTAAGAATTTTCATTTAATGTTAAGTAAATTGTAATATTTTTAATAAAAGCATGTTTTAAAAGTGGTTGTGTTGGTAAAAAAATAAGCACATCGTCCATGATTTTAAATGTGTCAATAACCTACAATATGATTGTAAGTGATATTGTATCTTAGGTAAGTAATAACTATCCAGGATAATCAAAAAATGTAAATAAATAACTTCCTAATCAATTATTTACAACTTTAATTAGTCACTAATATTTAAGAAAACAAAATTTTTTATCTGATTAATATTATTTTAGTACTATATTTAATGTCATTAATTAAGAATAAATCGAATAAATTATTAATATTTGTTTCACTTAAATAATCAAATTAATGTTACTCTTAATGTGATTTTTAATATGTTAATTAATTAAAATTTAATATTAAAATATTTTCATTAAAAAATTATTCATTATTCATTATACTAATTCTCCAATTCATTGTGAAGTTGAAATTTATTAAATTTAAAAATGAAGAAAAAATTATTCATAAGTAGGAATACACTACTAAAAATAGGACCTATAACGAGCATGGTAGCGATTGGTCTAAATACCAATCGCGATTATCAAGGTAGTGACAATTGGAAAGAATTAATTACAAAAATTTAAATATTTATATTTATTTTATTATTCTCTTAAATATATATTTATCAAATATAATATATATACTTGAAAATATATATTTTATTATTTATTTATTTGATGATTTATTGTCTCTATTATTATTTTAATTTTTTTATAAATAAATAAGTTAAATAATAAAATATATAAACATATATTTACAAATTAATAATATAAATAAATTATTAATAATGATTGAAGAAGAAAAAATAAATTATTAATAAATAGAAAAAAGATAAATTGTTATTGAATTAGGGAGAGATAAATAAACATTTGAAATTATATTAGTCATCAAGCCTATTCACCCTTTCACATCACTTCACTACACATTCGCTGCAAATTTTTCGCTCCCCTATCATTAATCTATATATATATATATATATATTATGTATATAAAATGAATACAAACAGGATCAGACCTATTTGGAGGCTAGAGAGGTCATTGCCTCAGGGCATCGCCTATCAAGGGTCCAAATTTTTAATATTAATATATATATATATATGTTTAATATGATGCAAAAGACTCTCCATGATTTCTATCTGTGAATCCTATCGGCTGCCGCTCCCTATCCCCATCTATCCATCTCATGGCCCCAAAGTATCAAACAATTTCAATCCTTCTCAATCTAATCATCTGCTTTGAATCTTATTTGATTCCTCAATTTATTGATCTTCAATGCTGAATAAAGAAGTATTTTCTCTTATAGACTTATGTGATTTTGATGAAATGTCTGAAATAGGTGGATCTTTAGTGTTTTACTTGTATTAAAATATTTTTTCTTTGTTATATTATCAATGATTTTTTTTAATTTGTAGGAGAGAACTCAAAATAAAAATTATAGCAATTAATTATAACAAATGTTTTAATATGTTGAAAAATTGAAATCCTAGTTCTATACTTTTATTGCTCCATGATATGAATGAATGTGTTGTTGAGTTAAGTTGTGTTGATTAAATTAACTTTGTTTAAAATTAGACTGAGAATTTGGAGAATCTTAGACATTGAAATAATATTAGTCAAAAATTGATAGATTACTTGGTACATATGGGTCAAAAAAGAGTGGATGATTTTTTGTTTCCTAAGGATAGTAACAATAGGCATTTTGATTAATCGCATTATATACGGATAATAGAAAATGAACAAATATTTGATAGACTATGGCTTGTATATATTATATTTCTTTAAATAAAATATTTTACTCTTATTGTAAGTTGTTTTCTGACATCTCAGGATTATTTGAAAATGAATTGGGGTTTTAAAATTACAAAAATAATTTTGGGCTTTGAAAAGTGGAACCAAACAGACTTGGGACCAGAGTCCTAAGGCTTGGGTCCATTTTAACCGGTCTCGGATTAGATGGGTTCGGTCTAAATTGAAGGTGCTCTAGATCGGGGCTCGGAATACTTGGTTGAAGGATTAGAGGGTTCGATCATAGGCTTCAAGAGGCTCGGTCCTCAACTCGGATTGTTCAGTCCCAGGTCTGGGACTCTTAGTTCTAGATCTATATTTCTCGATCGTGAGTCTTAGGAATCTCGGTCCCATTTCAGACCTCTCAGTCCTAGGTTAAAATCCTCTATCGTATTTCTCGGTCCTTGTTCAAGAATACCGGTCCTAGGGCTGAGTCCTAACTCAAGAACATCGGTCCTAGGGTTCAGTCCTAACTCAAGAACACTAGTCCTTGGTCTCGTTCCTAGGCCAATATTCTCGGTCCTTGATCTCGGTCAGGATTGAGAACTCTCAGTCCTTCTTCTCGGTCCTCGGTCCTACAAAACTCGATCCAAGAGGACTGAGTGTTCTTCAATTGGTATGAAGATTATCATAAAAACATGATCTTTAAGTTGCTAACAACTTATATGGGTATAAGGATAATAACCTTAACCCAAATCAATTCAATCGATCCCTAAGATGATTGATTTCTCAACCCGATTTTTGACAAGATTTGGGAACTTTTGATCAAGGCCATCTCATGGCCTAATTATTGTTCAAACAACTTGAAAATGAGGTTTATCGTCTAACATGACCAAAACAAGAACATCAATCAAGAATTGTAACAACTTTTAAAACTGAAATCCAAACTTTTATTTCAAAATTTTCAGTTCGATTAAAACTTGATCGGTAATCCGGGATATATGTTTTATGGTTTTAAAATAATCTTAACATGTTTACAAACATGTTAGGAAACTATTTTAATCTAAATTCAATCTTAAAATCTCAAAACAAAAAATTCCAAATTTTCAAATTTTCAAATCAAATTAGGGATTTTTTTATTGAGGTGAATTGATGAAATCACTTTCAACAGAAAACTTAGAAAGCATCTACGAATTAATTTCGACTATTGATTTTGACTATAACTTGAACGAATTGAAGCCCTAAACAAGATCAACCTGATCGAATTGGAAAAATACAATTTTAAATTCTAACTTGAATTACAACAGGTGTGGAAGCTTACTTGTGATTGGAGAACACTCAAATGATCTGTAGGAATTTTTTCAGAAGCCTGGATTGAAGCTTGGAATGCCGTGATGACTTCTTCAAAATCCATTCGTCGGAGTTTCAAAGAAGATCTTCAAGCAGGTTGTCATTATTGGGGTTTGTTCGTTGGATTAGAAGAAGAAGACCTAAGGAGTATTTATACTCAATCTAGGTCGGTTATTGAAGTCGAATTCAACTTCAATTTTTTTTATTCTAAAAACTCTTCTTCTTTAATTCTATTTTGTCTTCACCAACCTAGTTCTAGGGTAGATTTTTACTTCAAATCTTACGGGTAATGAAGGCGAGGGAGAGACGTTCAAGTTGGTGAGAAAAATTGAGGGATAAGGTTAATAAACATAGAAGATAGAGCTTTTGGAAGTATCGCTGGCATCGAGCGCGATCCTCCCGCGTTCGCCCTGTATCATCGGAAAAGATGAACAAAACGAATTCGTTTTATTGAAATGAACGTTCCATTGAAGTTTCGTCCATCGTTTGGTGTTCTGTCTGGCGTTCGAGCATCTAGGCTAACGAGGTTATCATCCCGTTAGTTGATTCAATGTTGACCCAGGCACACACGTGCTTCTGCTACAATAGGGTACATGGCTTCTTTCTTGGCGCTAAATGAAAATCCAACGCTAATCTGATGGATAGAATTCTTGATGCAACAAATATTCTTAGTTTTGGTCACACTAGATCAACAATTTTTATTTTTAATATAAGGGTTATTCGAAATCAAATTTTTAACCATTTCTTGCATTTTTCATCACCATATTAATACACAAAAATATTATTGACAACATAATAAAAATTATGTTCATTTATTTTATTTTTAGGAATTGTTTGGGTATTTTGGAGTTATTTATTTAATTATTTTAAGCCATAAACTATACTTAATTTACGTTTAAAATCAAAATTAATTTATTTCAACCGCTTTTAGGGATTAATTTAGGTAAAATAAATACAATATTTTAATCTCAAATTATTTTTAATTTTTTAATTAGGGTTTAATTATCACAATTATTAATCCTAATTTACTTTTAACCTCTCCTTTTGATTATTTTGAATTTAAATATTTAAAATATTAATATTATTATAAATTGGGATATGTAAAATTTTTATGCTTACACATACATGGATAAACGTATTTTTAGCTAGAGTTTCTTTCAGTTCGTAGTTTTGTGATACTAAAGAAAGGACTTTTGAGTTTCATTCCCCGTACATGTTTTAAAAATGGTCTCTACTTATCAATTTGGCTTTTGTAAATTGGTTGTATAACGTTTTATTTTAACTAATTATTTTTTCGGTCCTAGACATGCGTAGGATTGTGTGTATTTACAGATTTATAACAACAATGATTTAAATGTCGGTACTTATTGCGGAAGACGTTGACTAAGGACGAAAATACATGAAGAATGTTAGTTTTTAAAGGCATTAAGGTTTAAATATAAATCCAAAACGAGCCTTTATCATAATATTTTTGTTGAAACATCCCAAAAATATTTTAAAATCAATTTCTAATTTTTTGGGATTTTTAAAAATTATTTTGGAGTTTTTGATTTTTAAGTTTTTTTGAAGTAAAAAGATTTTGCCAATAGATCCTTTATACTTCATATACTTGATTGGTACCAAAATATAAACATTGACTATTTATTTGGACCAATTCAAGAACTCACAAATTTCATATATTTTAAATTTTTTGATTTTTATCAAACATGATCGGGATGGATGAAACGTGATCCACACTATTGCCCTCTATCATTAAAATCATGTTGGGAATTTTTTTGAGCGTTTGTTCTTGATGATTAGCCCAAAACCGAAAACCCGTTTTTAAAAATTTTAAAATTCAAATTTGGGATTTTCTTTTTAGACTAATGATTGGTTTTCGCTTTCCTAAATAGCTTATAAATAATTCTAGGATCGAATTCCAATTATCAAATTCAAGAACCAGAAAACGTACATGGTTTATCATAACTTAAATATAAAATTTTTTTAATTTCAAACTAAAAGTATTAATTAAAAGATGATTGGAAGTTTACCAGATGTTGGAGAACACTCCTTAGACCTTAAGAAAGCTTTGGAGATGCTCAGATCCGAGTTTTAAGGTGTGTGGATAAAATTCCAAAAATCCAAACTCTTTAAGCTTTAATGGCGAATTTCTGTTTTTTCCGGATTGAAAGCGTGAGAGATGATCTATTGGCTTCAGATTTGTTAAGGGATACTATTTATTGTCTCCTAAAGTCGGTTGAGTGAGTCAAGTGTATTGAATCAGCCAAAATCCATTTATGGTATTTTAGCTATTCTTTCAACCAATTGTGAAAATAGTCACGGATGATGTCTATGGATGTTGGAGAAATGATCACTGAAGTAGGGGGGTTATTTCACCTTTTGAATCATCCGAAAAGGTTGACTATAGACGGAGATCCATCATTGAGAAATCAAAGATGGGACATGTTCTTATCGTTCGGCTTTCGTGACGAATAAGACAACTTTATATCAAAACGACGTCGTTTCAGGCGGGAACACGGATGCGGAGCGGTCCATTAGCGTTCTGTCACGTTTCGGGCATTCCGTCGTGATTCAGCTAACAAAACATTAGTTGATCTAGTGCGGTGCGGGCACGCGTTCTTTATCTTATAACGGGCAACGCGAACAACTAATGGGCATTGGATGACAATCCAACGCTCATTTGATAGTTTCGGTTTTGGCTATAGCCATTCTCCCGAATCTCGGCTACACATGATTACAAATTTTTATTTTTATTTAAAACTTTAAGGCTTTATTTGAAATTGATTTTTCTTTCACCCTTTTGACTTTATTTTTAATATTTTAAAATACAAGAATATTTAAAATAAATATGACATTTATTTTTTCAATTTTTTTTATTTTATTTTTATTTTCCTTAATTAATTAGGATTTAATTATCACAATAATTATTTTAATTAATTGTTTAATTATGTTTTGGCCTTGGGATTAATTATTTTGATTTTATAAATTATAAATTGGGTATGTAAGTTTTTCTTTCTTACACCAAGGTCAAAACCTAAATAAAAATTAATTGGATTAATTATTGTAATAATTAAATCCTAAATTAATTAAGGATAATGGCCAAAGAAAATAAATAAAATAATTTGGGATGAAAGTTGTAACAATTTTCTCAAATTAATTGTAGAAAAATAAAAAAGGATTAAAATAAATAATTTAGGATAAAATTTGTATCCATTTAATCCCAAATCAATTATTTATTTAACATAATAATATACAAAAATAAAATAAATTGATAAAATAAATGTCATTTTTATTTTAAATATTTTGTATATTTATAAAGATTTAAAAACAAAACCAAAAGGGTAAAGGAAAAATCAATTTCAAATAAATTATTAAGATTTAAATAAAAACAACGGAACAACATCATTCATATAGGCAATGGATTTTTGTCCAACGTTCATGAATCGCCTGTGTGGCCCGCTGCAACGAAGAAAGGGTGCATCCGTGAAGCACACAATTAATTATCGTGCGCACCAGCATTGTTAGCTCAAACGCGACAGAATGTTCCACCACTGACGGAACGCAGACATAACGACAACGGAGAGCCCCACGTCCACCTTTTCACCCAAAACGACATTGTTTTATCTTGGATCGTCGTCTTCGTCACGATGCTGGAAGCATAAGAAAAAAGTCATCTTTGATTTTTCAAATATGGAACTTTGACATTTCTTGATCATTTATCTCATTCGAAAAGTGAAATGATCACCATACATCATTGATCATTTCAACTAGAGCTATGATCACCATAATATCCTACGCCAACAACTAGTCGATAGAACAACTAAAACACTATTATGAGTGTTTGACTAATTTAAGCCCACATGATCGATCAACCGACTTCAGGAGGCTATAAATAGTCTCCCTTGATCAATCCAAATGCAAGGAATAATATCTTAATCCTCAAATCATAATTTTCAGAAAATTCTTCAATGAAGCTTTAAGCTTCTGGATTTGTTAAATTTTCGTACCAGGCCTTACAGCTCAGATCCAGGAATCCCTAAAACTTCATAAGGCCTAGTGTTCTCCAATGCTTAGTAAGTTTCCAATCATACTCTAATTCAATCTTCTAGTTTGAAATTGAGTTTTTTTTTTATTTTAATTTTTATAAGTTTGTATATTGTCTTGTTGTTGAATTTTATGATTAAAAATGATCATATGATCATTTGTATGTTTAATGTTGAAGCTAAAACCGATCAATTGAATTAGAATTTGGAAAAATCTTAAATCGGGTTTTTTATTCTTGAGTTTTCCAACATGTTTCCAATGATATTGGGAACCTATTTGGATAATGTTTGATCAATCCCGATAATGTTTGAATAAAATCAAAATTTTCAAAATAAATGAAATTTTAAGTTTTTGAATTTGTCAAAATTAACAGCTAGTATTCATATTTTGGTATCAATCAATCATATGAAGTATAAGAAAGTTATTGACAAGTTCCTTACACTCCATTAAAGCTTACCAGATTTTTGGTCTCAAAATTATTTTCAACAAATCAAAACATCATCTAGGTTGAATGATACCTTGTGATGATGTTCATAATGATTCTAGGAGCTTCGTAAATCTATACAATCCTCAATCAAAACTACAAAACCTATAATTTTGATGTTATAGAGGACCGACATGTTTAACTAGGACCGACATGTTCGATTGAGAAATTTCAGTCAGGATCAAAAGGTCAGACCGAGAAATTACAGCCATGACCGAGAGGTCCAATCGAGGAATTTCAGTTAAGACTGAGAGGTCCGATCATGGAATTCCAGTTGGGACCGAGAGGTCCGGCCGAAAAATTATAGTCAAGATCGAGAGGTTCGACTGAGGCAATTTAGCTAAGAACGAGAGGTCTGACCGAGGAATTTCAATAAGAATTGAAGATTTTTACATCCGACTGATGATTCTAAGCTAGATTGAGGAGTCTCGCACCCAACCGAGAATTCCCAAATCTATGACCAATGAGGTTAGCTTCAAGCTAAGTCAAGATCGGTTGTTTCCCCACCTCGACCGATGATCATTCACCTAACTACGAACCAAACAAAACTTAGTAAAACAATACGTTTATATACGTATACCTTGTATTGATTTTCAAAATCAATTAATTACTCTTTTGCAAATAAATAATCTTTTAAATAAATAATTTTTTGTAATTAAAAATACATAATTTCATAAATTACATTTTAATTTGATTATTTCAAATCTAAATGATTATTTAAACTTGAATTGAAATTAATTATCAGGATTTATTTAAATCTTTAAAAATTCTGTATTATTATAAAATTTCCTAACACGTATGTCGAGGTTAAAAAATTTCGAACCTCAAGATTTTCCGGATAAAGAATTTTCCGGGAGTTAGAGAATAATAAATAAAATTGATTTTAAATTTTTGTACAACACATTAATATTTCTAGTTTGACATTTTAAAATTATATTATATAATTAGATATATGATCCTTTCATAGACATAAATTCTAATAAGCTACAATATCATTAACTTATGTACTGTTCGATTTTCTTGTCTAGATAATTATAATTATGATTGATATTTTTGTTTGTATTTGTTGAGTCAAATTATTTTGACAAGTGTTGAAACAATTTAACCACTGAGATTTTGATGATGAAATGACTTATGAGTTTTGATACAGGTGTATTGAAACAATATTTCATAAGACTTGGATCTAATGAGGGTCATTAGACCGATTTTCGGCAGTCAATGCATAGAATTAGACGTACAGTCTAACTCATCAGAGTTAGACGTGTAGTCTAATGAATGCAAAGAATTAGACGTACAGTCTAACTCATCGAAGTTAGATGTGTAGTCTAATGAATGCAAAGAATTAGACGTACAGTCTAACTCATCGGAGTTAGACGTGTAGTCTAATGAATGCAAAGAATTAGACGTACAGTCTAACTCATTGGAGTTAGACGTGTAGTCTAATGAATGCATAGAATTAGACGTGCAGTCTAACTTATCGGAGTTAGACGTGTAGTCTAATAGATGCACAGAATTAGACGTACAGTCTAACTCATCGGAGTTAGACGTATAGTCAAATGATTGTAAAGAATTAGACATAAGTCTAATGAATACGGAATTAGACGTACAATCTAACTCACCAGAGTTAGACGTGTAGTCTAATAGACTTGTAATTAGACAGGTAGTCTAATTGATATTCGGAATTAGACGTACAGTCTAACTCATCGGAGTTAGACGTGTAGTCTAATATATTTGCAATTCAACGGGTAGTCTAATTTATGCGAAATTAGACGTGCAATCTAACTCAGTGGAGTTAGACGTGTAGTCTAATAGAAAGTGAAAGTTAGACGTGCGTCTAACTCCTTCAGACAAGTCTGAGGTAGAACCGGAATTAGACGTGCAGTCTAACTTAGTGGAGTTAGACGTGCAGTCTAATGGTTATTGGATAATTAGACGTGTAGTCTAATTAGTGAAAGTTAGACGTGCGTCTAACTCCTTCAGACAAGTCAGAGGTATAACCGGAATTAGACGTGCAGTCTAAGTCAGTGGAGTTAGACATGCAATCTAATGGTTATTGGATAATTAGACGTGTAGTCTAATTAGTGAAAGTTAGACGTGTGTGTAACTCCTTCAGACAAGTCTGAGGTAGAACCGGAATTAGACGTGCAGTCTAACTCAGTGCAGTTAGACGTGCAGTCCAATGGTTATTGGATAATTAGACGTGTAGTCTAATTAGTGAAAGTTAGACGTGCGTCTAAGTCCTTCAGACAAGTCTGAGGTAGAACCGGAATTAGACGTGCAGTCTAACTCAGTGGAGTTAGACGTGCAGTCTAATGGTTATTGGATAATTAGACGTGTAGTCTAATTAGTGAAAGTTAGACGTGCGTCTAACTCCTTCAGACAAGTCTGAGGTACAACCGGAATTAGACTTATAGTCTAATTTAATGGAGTTAAACGTGTTATCTAATGGTTATTATAATTAGACGCGAGTATAATTTTATTAGACCAGGCGGTCTAATAGATGTTTTTCTATTAGAAGGAGATGTTTTATTTCATTAGACTAATTTTCACAATCCGTCTAACTGAAATACGTCTAATGCTCAGTTTAAGTAATACGCTTGAATCTAGCATTTCGCCTACCCACGTGCTATAACTGTACCCTACTCCGGCTCCACTTTCTAGTGAAGATTAGTACAACAGCTATATGCATCCAATCAAGGAATGCCACGTAAGAGAATTTTCCTCACATTACTTGTTTTGCAGGTACATCCCTGATGGAATATTCGGCGCAATACCAGTGATGTACGGCCACGATCTTTGTGCTCAGAACCTGCTGTGTACAATGGTGTCTTTCCAATGGAAGAGTACCACGTATCATTCTAAAGATTCGACCGTTAGCTCCTGCTCAGTATTTAACAAATCTCAAGGACAACGGATAATCTGCCCAACGAACAAGCGAATACAACAAACAAGCAATCTGATTTTGCAGAGAGAGAAACTACTCAATCATCTTGCTTACTGAACTCATACTGTGAAGCTTCATTCTGATTGTACTGTGTGTGAATTAAGAGAGAGCTAGAATCAAAACACCTTTAGCTGAGTGATATTCTTCATATTATAATTGAATAGAAAGTGTTCTGTTCAATAGTGAGCTAAGTGTGTGTGTAAACTGTATTTGATTCGAATCATATTATAGTGAATCCTTCCGGGTGACGTAGGAGAGTTTCTCTGAACATCCATAAACAAACTGCTGTGTTCTTCATTTCTGTCATCTTTTCATATTTCATCTTGTGCTTCAAACCCAAGTAAACAATTCCGCCTTGAATCCGTTTCAAGTGTTTACACAAGTTTGCATAGAATAGAAAGTGAATTAAATTCCTAACAGGATTTCTTTCAAATCGTTTTTCATAAGTCTTCATCCTTAGCCAGATCCCCGTCTCTATCGATAAAGTCGATCCTATCAATTGGTATCCGAGCCCTGTTTCTATTCTCATGCTTTAATAACCTGAAGCATGTCTATCATCAATGAAATTCCTCTTCTGTCAAGGGACAACTACGAATATCGGATGATAAGAATGCAAGCTCACTTGGCTGCCATTAACAATGATATGTGGAGCGTTATTACCGATGGCCCCATAAAGATTTCAAAGCCAAGAAGTCAGTGGACTACTGAAGATAGGATGACCAACAACCTGGATAATGTTGCTAAGAACATTTTGTACCAGTCACTCAACATGAATATGTTCTGTGAGATCAAGTCTTGTTCCACTATAAAAGAGATATGGGATAAGCTTAATAAGATCTACAGTGCAAACTTTCAAGCAAAGAAGAACCAGAAAGCGTTCATATGCAGTCAGAACAAATCCAGATGGGCTGATAGTGATACAGAGGAGTCTCCTGCTGAAAAAGAGAACGAAGCTGTAACTTGTCTGATGGAAGATGACCAATCTAAGGTAAATGATATCTCTGCACCAGAATTTACAAACGAGGAGTTAACTAATGCACTCAATGAAATGGCTGTTGAGTACAAGAAGTTAACTAACTCTTTTTATGAAATGAAAGTTAAATATGAATCAACTGTTCTTTCTTCAAACCAAGAATCTGAACCAAATATTTTTGATGAAAACTTAACAGAGATCTCATCTGAGAATGAGATGCTCAAAGAACAGATTCAAATTCTCTCATCTGAAAACAAGAGATTAAACTATATAGTCAGTGCATGGACAAGATCCGGAGATGCTGTCAAATATCAGATCAGTATGTTAAAACCTGCTGGATCTAGATCTAGATTGGGATATGACAGCAATGACCCTAATCTGTCCTGGAAAAAGTCAAATCCTCCAACTGACAAGTTTAAGCATATAAACTTTGTAAAAGGAAGTGTTACTGACATTGAATCTGATCCTATTCATGAAGAAGTTGCTTTCAAAAATGAAATAGTTTATGTTCTACCGACTGTTAGCTGGCTTAAGAATAAGCTAGAAAGAGCTAATAAGTCTGGTAATTTAAAACCTGACTCTAAGTCAAAGAGTTTTAAAAGAAAACCTTCTTCAAAAGTTAAAGGATCAGTGGTTAGCAGAAAGTCGTCTGCTAAGTCAAAAACATACGCATTAATCACGGCACAAAATGAGAAATCCATTAGAATAACTCAAATATGGATTCCTAAGGGACTGATTGACCTAGGACCCAATTAAAGGTGGGTACCAAAACATTGTAAATATCTATTTATGTATGTACAAATAAACGAAGGACTGGAGGAATCTGTATGGTATCTTGATAGCGGATGTTCCAGGCATATGACAGGAAACAGACGGCTTCTCACTGACATATCAGATTGCTCTGGACCTAAGATCATATTTGGTGACAACAAGAAGGGTAAGATTATCCATGGTAACCTAACTATTAATGACATATTGCTTGTTGACAATCTGTGTTATAAATTAATCAGCATTAGTCAATTATGTGATAACGGTTTGTCAATAGATTTTCAAACTCATGCATGTTTAGTTAAAGACCAAGATGGAAACATTTTGTTGACTAGAAGTAGAGTAGGAAATTCATATAGAGTGAATTGGAAAAAAGAGACTTCTGACCCTATGTGCATGATTGCCAAGAATGACCAGAAATGGTTATGGCATAAACGTTTGAACCATTTGAATTTTAAAACCATCAACAACATTTGTTCAAACAATTTAGTTATTAGTTTGCCCAAATTTCAGTTTTCAAAGGACAAGATATGCACTGCTTGCCATTTAGGCAAACAGGGCAGATCATCGTTTAAAAGCAAAGGGAAATCACAATCTAGCCGTATCCTAGAACTTTTACATATGGATCTTTTTGGTCCAATTCCTCTAAAGAGTATAGAAGGAATGAGATATGCCTTAATTGTTATCGATGACTTTTCTCGTTTTACATGGGTTGCATTTTTACCATCAAAAGATAAAACTGCTGAAAACTTGATTAGGATATTTAAAGAGATTAAGAATCAGAAATCTTTAAATATCACATGCATCAGAAGTGATCAAGGAACTGAATTCACTAACAGATACCTATCATCTTATCTCGAGGAGACTGGAATTAGGCACGAGTTGTCCAGTGCTAGAACTCCACAGCAAAACGGCATTACTGAGAGAAGAGTGAGAACTCTGGAGGAAGCAGCGAGGTCTATGCTTGCTGAATCAGATGTACCTCAGAGGTTCTGGGCGGAAGCCATTAGTACTTCTTGCTATACACAAAATCGGTCAATAATTAACAGTCGTTTTGATAAAACTCCCTATGAGCTGTATTATGGGAGAATTCCCACAGTTTCTTATTTTAAGATATTTGGGTGTAAATGTTTTATCCATAACAATGGAAAGGTTTATTTGACTGCTTTTGATGCTAAAGTAGATGAGGGATTCATGTCGGGATACTCATCAATAAGCAAGGCTTATAGAGTATACAACAAAAGAACACAGACTGTTGAAGAATCCCTCCTTATAGTGTTTGATGAGCCTGTTGAGAGCAAATCTAATGAACCCATTGATCTTGCTGACAGACTAAAAGCGGTTAGTCTTAAGTCTGTAAGTGAAGAAGAAGAAACTTTGGACAAGCGGATGGCTCTATCTGATCCCGTGGCTGATCTGGTTGAAGTTCAACTTGACGTGCAAACTCCTGTTCAACAAGAAGTTGAGAGTTTGGATGTCGCGGTGTCACCTGTTCAGATGACCAATCCCCTTGGATCCAACATCAGATGGAACAGAAATCATCCACCATAACTGATAATTGGATATCCTTTTTCTCCTCGAAGGACAAGACGTCAACTGATGGATGAAATGGCCAATTCTGCATTTATTTCTCAAATTGAACCTAAGAAAATTGGTGAAGCTATAGTTGATCCAGATTGGATCAATGCTATGCAAGAGGAGTTAAACCAATTTGCTAGAAATAAAGTGTGGTATCTCACTCCTAGACCAACTGACAAGTCAGTTATAGGAACAATATGGGTTTTTAGAAACAAGCTTAGTGAAAATGGATTAGTCATTAGAAACAAAGCTCGTTTAGTTGCTCAAGGATATAGACAAGAGGAAGGTATTAATTTTGATGAGTCTTTTGCACCGGTTACAAGACTAGAGGCAATTAGAATCTTCCTGGCATATGCATCATTTAAGAATTTTAAAGTCTTATAAATGGATGTGAAAAGTGCATTCTTAAATGGAAAATTAAGTGAAGAAGTATATGTTGAGAAACCCCCTGGTTTTGTAGATTATGTCTTGCCAAATCATGTTTATAGGCTTAACAAAGCATTGTATGGTCTGAAACAAGCTCCTAGAGCTTGGTATGACACTTTAACCAACTTCTTGTTTGATCATGACTTTGTTGTTGGACCAGTGGATAAAATCCTGTTTAGATTTACTAAAGACACTCATATACTGCTTGTTCAGATATATGTTGATAACATTATTTTTGGCTCAACTAACCCCAAATTATGTGAGAAATTTGCCAAGCTGATGCAGGACAAGTTTGAAATGAGCATTATTGGAGAACTTACATTCTTCCTTGGGCTTCAAATCCGTCAGCTAGAAAACGGAACTCTTATCAACCAAGCAAAATACACCAAAGAACTGCTAAAGAAGTTTGGTTTGGAATATTGTTCTGCAGCAGCTACTCCTATGAGTTCATCGATTAAATTGGATAAAGATGAAGGTGGACAAACTGTCGATGTAATAGCATATAGAGGACTCATCGGTTCTTTGTTGTATGTAACTGCTAGCAGACCAGACATTCAATTTGTTGTTAATATCTGCGGCAAATTTCAGGCTGATCCTAAACTCTCTCATTTTACTGGTACTAAACGTATTCTTAAATACTTAAAGGGAACTCAAAATGTGGGACTATAGTATCCGAAGGATTCCAGTTTCAATTTAATTAGTTTCTCAGATGCAGATTATGCAGGATGCAAAATTGATAGAAAAAGCACAAGTGAAACTTGCCAGTTCCTTGGAGATCGTCTAATCACATGGTTCAACAAGAAGCAGACGTCAGTCGCCACATCTAAAGCTGAAGCAGAGTATCTTGCAGCTGGAAGTTGTTGCTCTAAAGTTCTGTGGATTCAACAACAGCTCAGAGACTATGGGATTGAGGCTGATGAATCTCTAATTTTCTGCGATAACACAAGTGCTATCGCAATCTCCTACAACCCAGTTCTTCACTCTCAGACAAACCATATTGAAATCAGGCATCATTTCATCCGAGAACACGTCAATCAAAAGAAGATTCGTCTTGAACATGTTCCTACAGATCAACAAACTGCAGACATTTTTCACGAAACCTCTACTTGAAGCTAAGTTTTCTCACTTTAGAAACATGTTAGGTGTTGTTGATCTTGATTGATGTGATTACGTGCATAAATTAAGGGGGAACATATTGTTCAAAACGCAACTAAACAGACATGAAAGACAAAGGTTTTAATTCGTCCTAAGGATTCAGAGTTTGAGAAACACAGCTACTTAGACAAACGTCTACTTTAGCAGTTTCATCTTCATCGAAAATTATCATCTTGGTTATTTTAACCTGCATTGTTAGACGAATACGTCTAATAGACGATTAGACGTTTTTACGTCATGAGCAAGAGGATGCTCACGTCTAACCAGACACGCGTGTCTCACGTGATGTTATTGCATAATTAGACGGACACGTCTAATAGACTGATTTTCAAAAGGGAGGTGAAAATGTGAAAAGGAGAATAAATGTCTAAATACTGATGTAATTAGACTCTTCATCTTCTGGCTAGTTGGACAATTGTCCTTTACTGATTTATGATCAAGTTTATTTTCCCGCCGAAAATCAAATCAGTCATTCCTCAAAAGAATTGAAGACACGTGTCTCTCAATATACAAAGAATGACTAATATTTCTGACAAGTTTTGCTTGTGTACATAGTATTAAATGTTCAGTTTCATGTTAACATTAAATGTTATGTGTATTGGGAACAGCCTTTTGAAGTTCTTGACGGTAGGAGTAATCATTAGTTATTTCCTACATGATTAAACCTTGATATTTATAGGATTATTCATTCTAAAGATTAGAGTTCTTCGAAACTCTTCTCTATCTCTAGAATTCGAATTGTCTAAACCCTTGTTCATCAAATCAAAATGTCATCCTTCGTCCAAAGTCGATTCAAGTGGAATTTCAATCTGTATCCACCTTACAATCTCCAGGAATGCATAGGATGTTCGAATCGTTGAAAGCTTCTGGGCTGAGAAGATTCCTCACCCCTCATGAAACATATCACGAACAATTAGTTAACGATTTTTTCGAAACCGCCAGCTTCTATCAGGATAAAGTTATTGTTGGAGCCGTAATGGGCCAGATGATCTGTATCACCGAAGAGTCCTTCGGTACGTTTTTCCATCTTCCAAAAGTCGGTATTGATGATTTCTCAACTACTACTCCTGATCTAATAATTACGATGATGAAAGTCTTTTCCGATTCCCCTCTAGTACACATTCATGGAAAGAAAAACCTCCTGAAGGTTGAATATGCTCTCTTAAGCGATATCGTATCGAAATCCCTTCTGTCTAAAGAAACTTCTTACAAGTACTATACGGAGGTTTTTCAGATAATGGTGGCCATCACCAGGGGTGTTTCTGTCAATTGGACAAGCTTCCTCTTCGGAAATCTTGTCAGAATGGTTGTCGCTAGGAAGAAAGTCTTTGGGTTTGATGGTCCTCTCAGCTCTCTTCTTTGTTTCCTTCTGAATGAACCCGGTAAGAGCTTTCCCCTCCCTTCTAAGATCCTGAACTACCAGAAAGTGGTAGATTACATTCAAAGGGTGGAAACGCTTAAGTCCAAGAAAAGGAAAAGAGAAGACTCCAACTCCCCTCTAACCGCAGTCTTAGAGATCTCTTAGGTTGAAGTCTATCCTTTTCAAAGTAAAGTCTAGGAAGAATAAAAAGAAGAATAGAGCTTAAATTTCTTTTTGAAAGTTCTTTTGAATATTCTTATGATGTTTTTGGTTAAACTTATTTTGGTTTTATTGAACAATGTTTTATGTGTTTCTTCTGAAAACACTCGTATGTGATTGACTTGGATATTTTTGAATGATTTACTTGCATGCAAATGGTTTTATTTATTTATATGATGAATGCATATATTGGTATATGTATGCAGGTTTCCAATTTCTTCATCAAAAAGGGGGAAATTGTTGGGTCAAATTATTTTGACTAAGTGTTGAAATAATTTAACCACTGAGATTTTGATGATGAAATGACTTATGAGTTTTGATACAGGTGTAATGAAACAATATTTCATAAGACTTGGATCTAATGAGGGTCATTAGACCGATTTTCGGTAGTCAATGCATAGAATTAGACGTACAGTCTAACTCATCGGAGTTAGACGTATAGTCTAATGAATGCAAAGAATTAGACATACATTCTAACTCATTGGAGTTAGATGTGTAGTCTAATGAATACAAAGAATTAGACGTACAGTCTAACTCATCGGAGTTAGACGTGTAGTCTAATGAATGCAAAGAACTAGACGTGTAGTCTAATGAATGCAAAGAACTAGACGTGTAGTCTAATGAATGCAAAGAATTAGACGTACAGTATAACTCATCGGAGTTAGACGTGTAGTCTAATGAATGCATAGAATTAGACGTACAGTCTAACTCATCGGAGTTAGACGTGTAGTCTAATAGATGTACAGAATTAGACGTATAGTCTAACTCATCGGAATTAGACACGTAGTCTAATGAATGTAAAGAATTAGACGTAAGTCTAATGAATATGGAATTAGACGTACAGTCTAACTCACCGGAGTTAGACGTGTAGTCTAATAGACTTCTAATTAGATGGGTAGTCTAATTGATATTCGGAATTAGACGTACAATCTAACTCATCGGAGTTAGACGTATAGTCTAATATATTTGCAATTAGACGGGTAGTCTAATTTATGCGGAATTAGACGTGCAGTCTAACTCAGTGGAGTTAGACGTGTAGTCTAATAGAAAGTGAAAGTTAGACGTGCGTCTAACTCCATCAGACAAGTCTGAGGTAGAACCGGAATTAGACGTGCAGTCTAACTCAGTGGAGTTAGACGTGCAGTCTAATGGTTATTGGATAATTAGACGTGTAGTCTAATTAGTAAAAGTTAGACGTGTGTCTAACTCCTTCAGACAAGTCTGAGATAGAACCGGAATTAGACGTGCAGTCTAACTCAGTGGAGTTAGACGTGCAGTCTAATGGTTATTGGAAAATTAGACGTGTAGTCTAATTAGTGAAAGTTAGACGTGCGTCTAACTCCTTCAGACAAGTCTGAGGTAGAACCGGAATTAGATGTGCAGTCTAACTCAGTGGGTTAGACGTGCAATCTAATGGTTATTGGATAATTAGACGTGTAGTCTAATTAGTGAAAGTTAGACGTGCGTCTAACTCCTTTAGACAAGTCTGAGGTAGAACCGGAATTAGACGTGCAGTCTAACTCAGTGGAGTTAGACGTGCAGTCTAATGGTTATTGTAATTAGACGCGAGTCTAATTTTATTAGACCAGGCGGTCTAATAGACGTTTTTCTATTAGAAGGAGATGTTTTATTTCATTAGACTGATTTTCACAATCCGTCTAACTGAAATCTAATGCTCAGTTTAAGCAGTACGCTTGAATCTAGCATTTCACCTACCCACGTGCTATAACTGTACCCTACTCCTGCTCCACTTTCTAGTGAAGATTAGTACAACAACTATATGCATCCAATCAAGTAATGCCACGTAAGAGAATTTTCCTCACATTACTTGTTTTGCAGGTACATCCCTGATGGAATATTCGGCGCACTACCAATGATGTACGACCACGATCCTTGTGCTCAGAACCTGCTGTGTACAATGGAGGCTTTCCAATGGAAGAGTGCCACGTATCATTCTAAAGATTCGACCGTTAGCTCCTGCTCAGTATTTAACAAATCTCAAGGACAACGGACAATCTACCCAACGAACAAGCAATCTGATTTTGAAGAGAGAGAAACTACTCAATCATTTTTCTTACTGAACTCATATTGTGAAGCTTCTTTCTGATTGTACAGTGTGTGAATCAAGAGAGAGCTAGAATCAAAACACCTTTAGCTGAGTGATATTCTTCATATTGTAATTGAACAGAAAGTATTCTGTTCAATAGTGAGCTAAGTGTGTGTGTAAACTGTATTTTATTCGAATCATATTATAGTGAATCCTTCCGGTGGTTGGAAGAAGGGGTGACGTAGGAGAGTTTCTCCGAACATCCATAAACAAATTGTCGTGTTCTTCATTTCTGTCATCTTTTCATATTTCATCTTGTGCTTCAAACCCAAGTAAACAATTCCGCCTTGAATTTGTTTCAAGTGTTTACACAAGTTTGCGTAGAATAGAAAGCGAATTAAATCCCTAACAGGATTTCTTTCAAACCGTTTTTCATAAGCCTTCATCCTTAGCCAGACCCCGTCTTTATCGATAAAGCCGATCCTATCAGTATTTATCCAATTATTCTATTTAATATTTAGAATTACAATAAATATAAATCATTTAGTACAAAACAAAATTTGATTATCCTACTTTTTTTTAGTTATTTAAAATATATATATATATATATATTATTCCATAAAACTTTAGAAACATAAGTTTAAATTTTATTTTAAAAATATTATAAAAAAATCATTTTAAGGAATGTTTGATGAGAATGATTTATTAAATGTATAAAAACAACTTCAATTTACTTTTTAATAAGTTTAAACATTTATTATAATTATTAACATTATAATTGAGAATAAAAATCATAAATTATTTTTGTTTTTTATACCTTAATTATCCAATTAATGAGTCTGTCACTTTTAAATTGTTAATTAATTATATAATAAAATTAAAATATTTTATCTTCACTAAAATATATTATTATGATTATACATTCATAACAATTAACAATTTATGCTAATCAAGTCTTAAATTGATGGTTAAGTTTTAAATAAATAAATTATCAAAATTATTCAATATTTTGAGTGGACACACAAAAGTTAGATTTGTATGATTTAATATGAGGTAGAAAATGCCTATAAAAAGATAATAAAAAAAAATATAAAGAAATAACTTCTTAAGCAACTATTTATAATTTTAATTAGTCAATAATATTTTAATATTTATGAAAAAAAACTTTTGTCAAATTAATATTAATTTAGTATTATATTTAATTTAATTAATTAAAAATAAATTGAATAAGTTATTAATAATTTTTTAACTTAATACTGTTACTTACTGTTATTGTCATTTTTAATTTGTTAATTAATTATAAAATAAAAATAAAATATTTTTATTAATAATTAATTATTTATTGTACTGAATTCTTTAATTCATTATTAACTTACAATTTATTAAATTTTAAAAAATAAAATAAATAAATAACAAAATTATTAATTATTGTAAGTAGGCATTGATAACTTTTATTGATCACATATTTATATTATTCTTAATATAAATAAAAATATTATTTGACTTTATTTTATAAAATAATGAAACTTATTTATATAATTAAAATTATAATATTTTTTATAATAACATTAATATATATATATATATATATATTAACATAAATTTTATTTAATATATATATTTATATTGGTGTGAATATGATTCGTAATTTTTATTTTTGTTATAATTTATTTATTATTATTCTTAATATGGTACATTACTAAAATTAGATTTTCATAATTTAATTATAAAAAAATTTAAAATTTATATATATATATATATATATATATTAAAAATAATATTTTATTTTTATACCCTAATTTCTTTAAGCGCTAATGTTTTTTTTACGTATTTTCATCCCTAGTAGCATGTAAATATTGTTGTTACCATATTAAATACACAAAATATGTGTATGTCTATGACGAGAAGAATAATTAGTTAAAAAAAACGTTATACAACCAATTTTCAAAAGCCAAGATTTTTGAGGTTGAACCGTGAATGTTTTTTTCTCGAGTATCACCAAACTACGAACCAAACAAAACTCTAGTAAAAAATACGTTTGTATACGTAAACTATTTATTGATTTAAAAAATCAATTAACGACTCTTTTTTTAAATAAATAATTTCTTAAATTAATAATTTTTTATTAATTAAAAATACATAATTTTATAAATTACATTTTAATTTGATTATTTCAAATCTAAATGATTATTTAAACTTCAAATTAATTATTTTATAATTAACTTCAAATTATCAGGAATTATTTAATTTTTTATAATTATATTTTATTATAAAATTTTCTAACACGCAAGTCGAGTTTAAAAGTTTTCGAACCTAGAGATTTTGCGGGTAAAGAATCTTCCGGGAGTTAGAGACTTATAAATAAAATTAATTTTAATTTTTTTTACAACACATTAATATTTCTAATTTGACATTTATTAAATTAAATTATATAATTATATATTTGATCCTTTCATAGACATATATACTAATAAGATACAATATCATTAACAACTCATGTACCGCTCAATTTTCTCAATTTTCTTGTTTAGATAATTATAATTATGGTTGATATTTTTGTGTGTATTTATTCAATTATTTTATTTAATATTTAGAATTACAATAAATATAAATCACTTAAAACAAAACAAAATTTGATTTTCCTACTTTTTATTTTTTTTAGTTATTTAAAATATATATATATATATTCCTAGGGACGTAAGAACATACGGGCTAGGGTGGGCCCACCCCAAATTTTATAATTTTTTTATATATAACCTATATAAGTTCTTTAATATATATATGTTTGAGATAGATTATTATTTGAGTGTGATTTGAGGGGAGGGAGGGTGATTATATTAGAGTTTGTTTAATTAATTTATTTGAGTTTTTGGATAAAATATTTATTTCATTTAACATTTACATCAATTAATTCTTTTAAACTAATTAATTATTTTACCCTTTAAATATACTAGAGAGAAAAATTAAAGTATATATTAAATAAATGATATTTTATTATTTCATTATTAAAATTAATGATGAGATAGATGAACTCAAATGTAACAAAATATTTAAAATTTGAATAAAATTATTAAACACCTAATATCAAATAAGTTCTAGATGTATTCATTATTATTATTTTTTTTAAAGTGTGTCTGATCATAATTATTTGGATGATAATTATTTTTAGAATTTATTTATATGATTTTTCGAGTATATTATAATTTTAAAATATTTTTTTTCTCAAATTATGTTTATTTTATGTAAAATAATAGTTTATAATAAATAATTATTAAAATAATTAATAATATCGTAAGAAACATATTTCAACTAGATAAAATCACATTATTGTACCTATTATTTTTTTTATTTTACAAAACAATTAAAATAAAATTTAAGCCCACCCTTCAAATAATTTTTGGGTCCGTCCGTGTATATTCTTTAAATTTTATAAAAATAAGTTTAAATTTTGTTATAAAAATATTATAAAAAATTATTTTAAGAAATGTTTATTGAGAATAATTAATAAATGTATAAAAACAACTTCAATTTACTTTTTAAACACTTTAAATATTTATTATAATTATTAACATCATAATTGAGAATAAAACTCATAAATTATTTCTGGTTTTTATATCTTAATTATCCAATTAATGACCTTGTCACTTTTAATTTTTTAATTAATTATAAAATAAAAATATTTTATTTTCACTAAAATATATTCTTATGATTATACATTAATAACAATTAACAATTTATGGTACTAAAGACTCTAATTTATTGTTAAGTTTTAATTTATTATGTTTTAAATAAATATATTATAAAAATTATCCAATATTTTGATTGGCACAAAAATTAGATTATTATTGTTTAACATAGGGTAGAAAATGACTATAAAGGATAATAAAAAAAATGTGAAGAAAAAACTTTTTAAGCAAATATTTACAACTTTAATCGGTCAATAATATTTATGAAAACAAAACCTTTTATCAAATTAATATTATTTTATTACTATATTTAATGTCTTTAATAAGAATAAATTGAATAAGTTATTAATAATTTTTTAACTTAAATGATCAACTTACTGTTTTTTACTATTACTGTCATTTTTAATTTTTGATTAATTACAAAATACTATTAAAATATTTTCATTAATAATTAATTATTTATTGTATTGAATTCTTTAATTCATTATTAACTTAAAATTTATTAAATTAAAATAAATAAATAACAAAATTGTCAATTATTTTAAGTAGACATAAATAATTTTTATTGACCACATATTTATGTTTTTCTTAATATAGATAAAACTTATTTGACTTTAGATTATAATATAATGAAATTTATTTATGTAATTAAAATTATTAATAATTATTATAATAAGATTAATATATATAATAACATAAATTTTATTTTATATTTATATTTATATGGTGTGAATATGATTGGTAATTTTCATTTTTTTTATAATTTATTTATTTTTATTTTTAATATGGTACATTAATAAAACTAGATTTTGATAATTTAATTATAAATAAATTTAAAATTTATATATATAGTAAAAATAATATTTTATTTTTAAAAATTTAAACTAAATAAAAAATGATATATTTTAGTTGTGATATGTTATTTTTAAAAATTGCATTCTTGATATAATTTATATCATGTTCAAAGACACCATCATTGTTTGTTTGTAGGTGTTATAAAAGATAATAGGTTTTTTATTTAATTATTATTTTTTTATATTTTCAGTTCACTCTTTTGTAATATTTTAGACACTATATTTATAATTAAAATTTGGACATTTTAAATAAAAATAGTATAAATAAAACAAACTTAAAATGAATATTTATTTTATAATTGATATTTCTTTGTGTTTTTTCATTTTCAGAAGAAGAAAAAAAATCATATGTCCAAATGGGGCCTAGGACTTCAGTCATGCTTAGGCGTGCTTTACTTTTTTTTGGCAATGTTTAATTCTTTCGCTCTAGAATTGAAAAGTTTTTTTGAGACCAAATTTGTGGATAAAAAAGGAAGGGAGGAGAGGAGAGGAGAAGAGAAGAGAGGAGAGGAGAGGAGAGGAGAGGAGAGGAGAGGAGAGGAGAGGAGAGGAGAAGAGAAGAGAAGAGAAGAGAAGAGAAGAGAAGAGAAGAGAAGAGAAGAGAAGAGAAGAGAAGAGAAGAGAAGAGAAGAGAAGAGAAGAGATATGGACAAGGCTCTCTCTCTCCTCCATCGCTTTCTATACGTCTCACATTCACTTGTGGTTCCAAACATGATATCAGATATTTTCCTTACCTTCGAACGAAGTACGAGGACAAGGAATAACATATGAGTGGTATCTTTGCTTTTTCGGATGGCACACTCACAAATAATGATAAAGAGTGAACAATTATATTTCTTTAAAATATATTTTCGATTGTTCATTAGTGATACGATGAAATGCTGAAGTTAGGTACTAGTTCTCTTCATTTCCTCTACATTTTTCGATGAGTCAAAACCTAGATGTAACAATATAAGCGATACATTAATAACTAGAAACATTATTATTTACTTGTATCTATAACTATTATTATAACTATATAGTTTATATTTATTTACTGATATTTATTTAATTTGGTATTTTTGTTGCTTTATTCTATTTATTTATGTATATTTTTTGGAATTAAATTGAAGAGGATCGTCCCTAAAATATTTCCAACCAAGTTGGTCTCATCACCGTCAAAGCAATTTTAAACTTCGTTTGAGTTGTATATTAAATTTTAGTTTTTATTTCCCCTAAAATATAAATAAATAAAACAAAAAAGAATCAAAATATATATAAATATATATATGAGATAATAAATTGATATTATATACCTATAATCATATATAATATATAATTAATAACAACTATAAAATATATATTATATGTATATAAAATGAATACAAATTCCATACTATATGATTAATAAAAACTATAAATATATATATATATATATATATATATTATATATATATATATTATATGTTTATAAAATGAATATAAATGACATATGAGATTGTATAGAGTGTCGTGGGTAAGTCTAAATATGACAGGTGTGAGTAATAACAATTTATCATTTCTTTCATTTTTTTAAATGTTTCTAATTTATATATCTATACAA
This sequence comes from Impatiens glandulifera, assembly GCF_907164915.1. Lineage (NCBI taxonomy): Eukaryota > Viridiplantae > Streptophyta > Magnoliopsida > Ericales > Balsaminaceae > Impatiens > Impatiens glandulifera. The sequence goes on along the minus strand of NC_061869.1, from coordinate 32,249,690 downwards.
ATAGTCCTAATAAAATATATGATCATCATTATGCCTTTTAATAATTTAAAATATTTATTTATATATAAACAAAAATACAAAACTGTATTTCTTAATTGTTTTCTACACCTTCTCTTTTGAACATTAAAAGGTAAAATCAAATACAATTCATCGCAATGGATTTCCAAAATTCTCTTCAACTTAATTGCTTAATGACATTTTCCTATGCCTTCTTGAACGCTACTCTCTTATACAAATTGAGATATAATCTTCTAGATTTCCACCATAATGTCATATAGCACAAACAACGTGTGCATGATATACATGTGAGTTTCCATAATCTACATGTGTAACTTCTTTCACTAATTTCTATGGTATGTGTATATATTCCTTCAGTGATCTCATACCTGAATTCTCCGTTAAAGTTCAATGTGCACTTATGATACATTACTTTTGCAAGTTCGGGTCTATACATTGCTACAGGAGAAACGTCTCCATTCCAATTCATATCCATTTCGTTTCTTAAGCAACAAAAAATTCTCATTATCATCAATCGGATGTGCTCCAACATGTTAATGATAGACAACTATCTACTTAGTAATATCCATGAATTTAATATTTCACAAATATTGATAGGATCGGCTTAATCGATAGAGACGGGGGTCTGGCTATTGATGAAGACTTATGAAAAACAGTTTGAAAGAAATCTTGTTAGGGATTTAATTCGCTTTCTATTCTACGCAAAACCTTGTAAACACTTGAAACAGAATCAAGACAGAATGTTTACTTAGGTTTGAAGCTCAAGATGAAAAAATGTGAAGATGACAGAAATGAAAAGACACAGTAGTTTGTTTATGGATGTTCGGAGCAAACTCTCCTACCTCACCCCTTCTTCCAATCACTAGAAGGATTCACTATAATATGATTCGAATCAAAATACAGTTTGCACACACTTATCTCACTGTTGAACAGAACACACTCTGTTCAACTTATAAGATGAAGAATATCATTCAGCTAAAGGTGTTTTTGATTCTAGCTCTCTCTTGATTCACACACAGTACAATTAGAAAAGCAGCTCACAGCTTGAATATTCAAAGAATTGATAACTCAGTAATTTCAGCAAGATGATCGAGAGATTGTGCAAAGATTCACTACTTCGTCTGTTGTCCTTGAGATTTGATAAATACTGGTCAGAGACTAACGGTCGAATCTTCAGAATGATTCGTGGCACTCTTCCATTGGAAAGCCTCCAGCAGGTTCTGAGAACAGGGATCGTGGCCGTACACCAACTGTTAGTGCACCGAATATTTCATCAGAGATGTACCTGCAAAACAAGTAATATGAGGAAAATTCTCTTACGTGGCATTCGTTGGTTGGTTGCGTATAGCTATCGTACTGATCATCACTAGAAAGTGGAGCAGGAGTATAGTACAGCTATAGCACGTGGGTAGGCGGGTGCTAGCTTCAATCAATCTGCTTAAGCATATCATTAGACGTATTTCAGTTACATGACCTCATCTAATGAAATCAAATGTCCCTGTCTAAGAGCAGAATCCATTAGACCACCTGGTCTAATGGGATTAGACTTACGTCCAATTACAATCACTTCAGTCTAATCTGAAGGAGTTAGACTACACGTCTAACTTTTACCAATTAGACTTCGCGTCTAATTGTTAGAAATCATTAGACTGCACGTCTAACTCTACGAGTTAGACTGCACGTCTAACTCTACGAGTTAGACTGCACATCTAACTCCACGAGTTAGACTACACGTCTAATTCCGGTTCTACTTCAGACTTGTCTGAAGGAGTTAGACTACACGTCTAACTTTCAGGTTCTATTAGACTGCACGTCTAACTCCACGAGTTAGACAACACGTCTAATTACGGTTCTATTAGACTGCACGTCTAACTGCACGAGTTAGACTGCACGTCGAATTATGATTCTATTAGACTGCACATCTAACTCCACGAGTTAGACTGCACGTCTAATTACGGTTCTACTTCAGACTAATGTGAAGGAGTTAGACTCCACGTCTAACTTTCACAATCCATTAGACTGCACGTCTAACTCCACGAGTTAGACTGCACGTCTAACTCCACGAGTTAGACTGCACGTCTAATTACGGGTCCATTAGACCGCATGTCTAACTCCATGAGTTAGACTGCACGTCTAATTACGAGTTTCATTAGACCGCACATCTAACTCCACGAGTTAGATTGCACGTCTAATTACGGGTCCATTAGACCGCACGTCTAATTACTGAGTCTATTAGACTGCACGTCTAATTACTGAGTCTATTAGACTGCACGTCTAACTCCGCTGAGTTAGATTGCATATCTAATTCCTCTAGTTAGACTGCACGTCTAACACCGCTTAGTTAGACTACGCGTCTAACTTCGCTAGTTAGACTACACGTCTAACTTCGCTAGTTAGACTGTACGTCTAACTCTGTGCATCTAATGCCAAATTGGTCTAATGAATCTCATTAGAACCAAGTCTTATGAAATCTGATTTCGATACACCTGCATCAAAACGCATAAATCATTTCTTTATCAAAATCCCAATGGTCAAACTATTTCAACACTTAGTCAAAATAATTTGACCAAAAAATTTCCCCCTTTTTGATGATGAAATTGAAAACCTGCATATAAAATACGCATTCATAATATAAATAAACAAACCCTTGTTCACTTACAGCATTCATCACCAACTATTAAAAACCAATATTCAGAAACATATTCAAAGAAACATAGTTTAAAAAATTTAATAGAGTAGGAGATAAGGAATTATTGTTCTTCCCTTTTTACTCGAGGATCGGTTGGGCTCATATCTTGACCGCTTAACAGATTTTGAAAAGGAGGAAGAATGCGACCACCACGACCGCTTCCACTTCATCTCCCACCAAGATACCGACACTGGCACGACTTCTTTGATCAATACCAGATTGCCTACCACGACCACCACCACCACTTCGTCCTCCACGATCACCACCACTTCGACCTCCGCCTCTTTTAGTTGGCCTTGAATTTTCATCGTTGCTCGGCGCTCGCCTAGATCTGGTGTCGGTTGACACACTGTCACTTCTTCTACTTGACTCACCTTGGGTAATACGAGGTTGATCTTTTTCAGCATCAACTTTTGCATTCTCTTTTGCTTGAAATTTTCTTGCAGTAGAGTCAGCAAACTCCAATCGTTCATCATCTGTTATTCTCAGGCATCCTTGAATTTCTACCATCTAGTTTTTCACCAAACTGAGTTCCTCCATGGTTTCTCCATGACGATCATCATTGATGTGCCTTTCAATGTCCATGATTTCAGATTGACGACTGTAGAGCTTCTTTTCAAATTTGGAGAAATTTGAATTTGAGATGTGAGTCTCATACGTATTCTTCTTCAGAGTATTGTCCAATTCATTAAGAATATTGACAAAATCAGCAAATCCCTTTCTTTCTTCTTTATGTGTATTCAGAACCTTTATCATATTTGATCCCATAGATACCACGTTCTTCTGAAGAGAAGAGAGTACAGACGTCATAGATTTTAGAAGCTTGATACCCTCAGTAGAGGATTCTTCATTAGATGAATCTTCTTGAGATTCTGCTTCCATACTCTGGATAGGATCAAAATGGGTATGAATCTGCAGGGATTGCTCCGGTTGATCCTTCTCAGACACATTTCCAGATTTATTTCCCTCTTCTTCTTCCAATTCTCTTTCAGCTCTCTGAAATCTTTCATACAGATCTCCCTTGTAGTGAAGAGGATTGTTGATATTCTCATGAACACTTCCCGCAATGATCTCAGGGAATGGAAGAGGCCTGACAAATCTAGCATTTTGATTATGTTCCTCCTCAGATGAGGAACTCTCTTCTTCAGAATCTTTCTTATTGGACGGTTCCCCCTCAGATCTAATATTTTCTGGCTGAGTCACTTCAACCTTCTTCTCTTGGGTTTCCTTTGTTCTTATAACAGGGGATTTCATAATTTCTTCATCATTAGGAGCTTAAACAAACTCCTCAATAACATATTCTTCAACAACTCCTTCTTTTTGGGTTAGAATAGCTTGTTCAGGCTCTTGAACAATCACTTCTTCTTCTAAGGAAGGATTCTTTTAAACGGAGTGATCCAAAAGACCTCTTTCTTTAGCAGAAAGATTCCCAAAATCAATCAAGAGAGAAGCATCTTGCTCATTTGTTTCATCATTATTATCAGGGATATCCATCGGTTCATCATGATCGAAAAGATTTGCTCCAGAGCAGTTAGCGCCATGAACGTATCGGGTAACAACCGAGACGTAATCAGCCATGATGTCGGCTAATCTTTTCAAGACTTTTGCTTCCACTTCAGAACCTTTCTCAATGGGGTTAAAATCTTCCTTTCTAGCTTCAAGAATAGGGAACAAAGCTCTTCCTCTTAAACAATCTTTTACCAGGTCCTTTCTCTTTAGAGCTTCAGGCACATCTGAAGTTTTAGCCCACTTGAGAACCTTCTTTTCATTGGCTACACGCTTCTGCCATTCACAGATAATTTCTGAATTTGTTAAGGCTTCATCATACTTGACGAACAATCTTTCCAGGATCCAGGATTCATAAATTTCCATCTTTTCAGCGGCAATGGATTTGACTTGATCTAACACAAGGTCAACTATGCATGTTGCCTCTGAAACATCATCATTAACATCAATTACAATATTCTTACCTTTTCCAGCAAGCTCAACAGGTTTTGGAGAAGGTCTTGGTTCACTAAATACAATTCCACACGACAGCCTTATGGAACGCATCAACTCATACGTAGATTGGGGTCTTTTGCAAAGTTCAGTAGGGAGCTGTCCACGAGTGACCTTCCCAGTTACTAAGGAATCCTTAGAAATGGGATTTAACGAGGGAGACTCTTTGATAAAAACAGAGGACTCCTTTTTAGAAGAATTACCAGCAACAAGGGTAAGGACTCCACCTTGTTTTGGTTGGTCAATCTCTATAGCACCTACGGCTACTTGATCAGGTTGATTAATGGGAGACTCAATCCTGTCAATATTTGGACCAGCTGACTCAACAACGGGCCCTTCAGCAAATTCCTTTTTAGGAATAAAAATATATTCAACTTGTTCCATCATAGGAACATCAAACTTGGGCACATCGGCCAAGGGTCTAGAAGAGGTTACCTTCATTGATTTAGACGCGCGAGGCGCCTTAGACTTCTTTTCTTTCGAGATACATGATCTCGAGGGCTTTCTCAAGATAGTCGTCGGAGAAGACATCGGGGTCAGAGGATTAGAAGCAAGTGCAACTAGACCTTGCCTGATTCTTGAATCGACTGATTCAGAATCCTTTTTTGAAGAGCTTTTCAGACTGGAGGAACTAGCCTCTAATTCATTGATGGTCTTTGATCTCTTTGCCCCCGTTAACATAATAGAAGCATACGGCTGTCTGGATCGAGTAGCAGGCCTACCACCTATTTGTTGACTAGAGGAACCTGAGGGAACTTCCATATTGTTCTTCATTCTCATCAGGGTGCTGGCGACTGTAAGGGCAGAAAATACCCTGGGAGAGTTGATCTGCTCAGGTTCACTCATCGGAACCCCCAAATGCTCCAACAATCGACTCAGTTGAGTCGCGAACGTTATGCTTTCCTTGTTTCCCTAGTTGATAGAAAAGCTAAGATTCTGAAATAGAGTTGAAGCCCAGTTTACCTGGATACCCTTTGAGATGGCGCACATATAGTCAAAACGATCTTGACTATAGAGATTGAAGGATCCAGCCTTCCCTTGGAGCGCTTTTGCTATCACATCATTTAGCAAAATAAAATGTGGTTTGAGGACCTTCTTGCTTCCATTTACATGAATCGCCGAGCCATTGGCAAAAAGATATTTCTTCATTTCTTTCATTATTTCTGATGAGAGAAGCTTGTCGAACGTATGACCCTCCGTCGGAAGTTCAAAGAACTCCGCACATACAGCCTCGTCGAAGGATATCTCCACGCCATTAACGGTTGCTACGACAGAGTCGCCTACCATTGTTGTAGATTTAAAGAACTCGCGAACTTCCTTTTTGTAGAATATGAAAGGACCTCCAAGATACTTTCTCAACCCATGATACTCTAGGGTTCTGAACATATCCACCACCTCCAGCTAATCGAAAGTGTAGACCGATGGAAAATCCACATGCAATGTACAATGACCTAGCGTGATTCTTTTGTTCACCATTTTTCAGAGAAGTATGAACAGATACAAGATTAAGAGAGGTTTTGAGAGAGAGATGCAAAGAAAGCTAGGGTTCTTAAGAATCTCAAGAGATAAAAAGCTTTCAATCTCATGCACAACTGTCCTTATATAGACAGAGAAAGGATATACATAATAACCGTCACTTTTCTAAAGGGTATGACCCATCAATTAATGTTAGACGTCCTTTCCAAAGAGTCATAATTAAAATGAGGGTATATCAGTCATTCTCTCTTAACTTGAAAGACACATGTCTTCATGTTGTTAGGAGATGACTGTTTAATATTTGAGCGGGAAAAGCAGATAGCTCTACACATGAGACATCTGTCCTTGATCAGTCTAATCTGCACGTAGTTAGACGTTTTTCTTACTACACAAATCCATACAATTAAACGTCTATTAGACGGATGGGTCCATTAGACGCATATGTCTAATTCCGTGTTGTAAAGAATACGTCTAATGTCTTTTAGACTTGTGCGTCTAATTACGCATGAACATCACTTGTTAGACGTGTGTTTGGTTAGTCGTGAGCATCCTCTTGATCATGACGTAAAAACGTCTAACGTCTATTAGACGTATACGTCTAACATCGTAGGTTTTAAAACCTCAACATATAGACTTAGATGTATAAATTGTGAGAAGAAATACGTCTAAATACATACCGTTTCTTTTAGACACCCTTGTCTAATAGATTGATTAAAGTCATTCGTTTAGAGAGTATCTTTAATTTTCAAAGTAATTTCCCTATCATTTTGTATAGGGACAAAAAAGTATAAGAAACAGTTTTTGTGGTCCAAAGACCAACATTTTTTTAACAAATAAAAACATTTAATCTGCTGGAATGGCAAATGCCATTGTTGATCTTCTAGGTTGTATACTCAAAAGAGTATTCTTCCTGTTTCCTTCTGCAATCCTCCTGCATCACCTATAAAAGAAACTATTTACAAACTTTGGTACCCATATTCAATTGGGTCCTCGATAAATTAGTCCCTTAGGAATCCATATTTCAGTTATTCTGATTGATTTCTCATTTTGTGTTGTGATTAATGCATAAGATTTTGACTTAGCAGATGACTTCCTACTAACCACTGATCCCTTAGCTTTAGAAGAAGACTTTCTTTTAAAACTCTTTGACTTTGAGTCAGGTTTTAGATTGCCAGACTTGCTTGCTGCTTCTAACTTATTCTTAAGCCAGCTAACAGTCGGCAGAACATAGATTATTTCGTTTTTGAAAGATACTTCTTCCTTAATAGGATCAGATTCAATGTTAGTCATACTCTCTTTGACAAAGCTTATTGGCTTAAGCTTGTCAGTTGCTGAGTTTGACTTTTTGCAAGACAGGTTAGGGTCATTGCTGTCAAATCCCAATCCGGATTTAGATCCAGCAGGTTTCAACTTGCTGATCTGAATATTTGACATCTTCTCCAGACCTTGTCCAAGCACAGACAACATAATTTAACCTCTTGTTTTCAGATGAAAGGGTTTAAATCTGTTCTTTGAGCATCTCATTCTCAGATGAGATCTCTTCAACCTTATTTTCGAAAACATTTGACTCTTCAGTTTGAAAGAAAATTGTTTCATGTACATCTGGTGAAGATTTAGTTTCATTTAGGAATTCTGCTAGCTTTCTGTACTCGATGACCATGTCATCTAGTGCAGCTACCAGTTGTTCCCTTGAAAACCTTTCGGAAGAGAAGTTAAATACCTCAGTCTCCTGATTCTTTTCTTCATCTTCTCTTGCCATGAAGCAAGCCATCTCTTCTTCATCACTTTCACTAGGTGAGAAGTAGGAATCACGGTTGTTTCGTTGGTTCTTCCCGTCACCTGCCATAAGAGCCTTCAGCTCTTTTCCATCATCCTTTGCATCTCAACGTTTCGGCTTCCGACATTCCAATGCATAATGACCTTTAATACCACAGTTAAAACACGTAACATTATCTTTAGATTTCTTATTGTCATTAGAATTTGAAGAGTTTGAGTTAGAGTTGCTCTTCTTCATGAAATCGACAAACTTTTTCACAAAGAGAGACATGGCGTCGCTGCTCAGCTGTTGAGCTGCCATCTTCACATCCGGTGCGGTTGGTGGCTCTTCAGTAGTCACCAGCGCCTTGGCAATGATAATGGATGTGGATTGATCTTCTTCCATCCTACAGTTCAGCTCGAACTCATAGGCCTTGAGATCAACAAAGAGATCAAAGATAGAAATCTTATTAAGATCTTTGGATTCTCTCATTGCCATCGTCTTTATGTTCATTCTCTTGGAAGAGCACACATGACCTTAATAGCAAGCTCCCGGTTACTATATGTGTTGCCAAGGATGGATGGGGAGGAGACAATCTTGCTGAATCTGGTGTCGAAATCATTCATTGTTTAACCAGGACGCATCTTGAAGCTATCAAACTGCTGAGTGGCAACCATAATCTTGTTTTCCTTGGTTTGCTCGTTGCCCTCACACAGTTGGGTGAGTCTGTCCCAGACCTCTTTAGCAGTATCGCATTCGATAATGTAGTTGAACATGCTATCATCGAGAGATCTGTACAGAACATCAAGAGCCATGTTGTTGAGGTTGTTCTGCCTCTTTTCATCAGCGGTCCAGTCAACTTTCTCCTTATCGATCTTAATTGGACCTTCTGTGACAACACTCCACATGTCGTCATGAAGAGAAGACAAATGAGCACGAACTCTTTTCTTCCATACAATATAGTTTTCTCGAGAGAAGGTTGGAATGGCTGTAGCACTGGCATCTTTGGTTATGGTCGACATTTTTCGTGAAAAGCTTGCGAATAGAAACAGAGCTCTGATACCAATTGATAGGATCATCTTAATCGATAGAGACGGGGGTCTGGATATTGATGAAGGCTTATGAAAAACGGTTTGAAAGAATCTTGTTAGGGATTTAATTCACTTTCTATGCGAAATTGTTTACTTAGGTTTGAAGCTCAAGATGAAAAAATATGAATATGACAGAAATGAGAAGACACAGCAGTTTGTTTATGGATGTTCGGAGCAAACTCTCATACGTCACCCCATCTTCCAACCACCGGAAGGATTCACTATAATATGATTCGAATCAAAATACAGTTTGTACACACTTAGCTCACTGTTGAACAGAACACACTTTGTTCAACTTACAAGATGAAGAATATCACTCATCTAAAGGTAATTGATTCTATCTCTCTCTTAATTCACACACAGTACAATCAAGAAAGAAGCTCACAGCTTGAATATTCAAAGAATTGATTACTCAGTAATTTCAGCAAGATGATCGAGAGATTGTGCAAAGATTCACTACTTCGTCCGTTGTCCTTGAGATTTGATAAATACTGGGCAGAAACTAACGGTCGAATATTCAGAATGATACGTGGCACTCTTCCATTGGAAAGCCTCCATAGTACACAGCATGGTTTGAGCACAGGGATTGTGGCCGTACACCAACTGGTAGTGTGCTGAATATTCCATCAGAGATGTACCTGCAAAACAAGTAATATGAGAAAATTTCTCTTACGTGGCATTCGTTGGTTGGTTGCGTCTCTGTTATACTACACGTCTAACTACGTATCTGTTAGACTGCACGTCTAACTACATATCTGTTAAACTGCATGTCTAACTACATATCTATTAGACTGCACGTCTAACTACGTATCTGTTAAACTGCACGTCTATCTACGTCTATTAGACTACACATCTAACTATGTATCTGTTAGACTGCACGTCTAACTACGTCTGTGATAGGATCGACTTTATCGATACAGACGGGGGTCTGGCTATGGATGAAGGCTTATGAAAAACGGTTTGAAAGAAATCCTGTTAGAGATTTAAGTCTCTTTCTATTCTACACAAACTTTTGTAAACACTTGAAACAGATTCAAGGCGAAATTATTTACTTGGGTTTGAAGCTCAAGATGAAAGATGAAAAGATGACAGAAATGAAATAACACAGCAGTTTGGATGTTCGGAGAAACTCTCCTATGTCACTCCTTCTTCCAACCACCGGAAGGATTCACTATAATATGATTAGAATCAAATACAGTTTGCACACACTTAGCTCACTATTGAACAGAACACACTTTGTTCAATTTACAAGATGAAGAATATCACTCATCTAAAAGTGTACTTGATTCTAGCTCTCTCTTGATTCACACACAGTACAATCATGAAAGAAGCTTCACATTAAAGGGTTGATTTCTCTCTCTATAATATCAGTAAGCAAGATTGTTTGTTCGTAATGCAGATTGTGAAAACCAGTCCGTCGGTGCTTCGTCCGTTGTCCTTAGGATCTGATAAATACTGGGCAGAGACTAACGGTCGAATCTTTTAGAATGATACATGGCACTCTTCCATTAGAAAGCTCCATTGTACACAGCAGGTTCTGAGCACAAGGATCGTGGTCGTACACCACTGGTAGTGCTCCGAATATTCCATTAGAGATGTACCTGCAAAACAAGTAATATGAGGAAAATTCTCTTACGTGGCATCCATTGGTTGGTTGCATATAACTATTGTACCGATCTTCACTAGAAAGTGAAGCAGGAGTAGGGTATAACTATAGCACGTGGGTAGTCGGGTGCTAGCTTCAAGCATACTGTTTAAGCTAAGCATTAGATGTATTTCAGTTAGACGACATCGTCTAATGAAATCAAACATCCCCGTCTAATAATAGAGTCCATTACACCGCCTGGTCTAATGGAATTAGACTTACGTCTAATTACAATCACTTCAGACTAATCTGAAGAAATTAGACTCACGTCTAACTTTCATTGATTAGACTACATGTGTAATCATTCATAAACCATTAGACTGCACGTCTAACTCCACTAAGTTAGACTGCACGTCTAACTCTGGTTCTACCTCAGACTAATCTGAAAGAGTTAGACTTACGTCTAACTTTTACATTACAATAGACTACACGTCTAACTCTGCTGAGTTAGACTGCACGTCTAACTCCACTGAGTTAGACTACACATCTAAATCCGCAAATATATTAGACTGCACGTTTAACTCCGCTGAGTTAGATTGCACGTCTAATTCCGTATATATTAGACTGCACGTCTAACTCCGTTGAGTTAGACTGCACGTCTAATTCCGTATATATTAGACTGCACGTCTAACTCCGTTGAATTTGACTGCACGTCTAATTCCGTATACATTAGACTGTCCGTCTAATTCCGTATACATTAGACTATCCGTTTAATTCCGTATACATTAGACTATCCGTCTAATTGCAAATATATTAGACTGCACACGTCTAACTCCGCTGAGTTAAACTGCACGTCTAATTCCGTAGATCGATTAGACCGCACGTCTAATTCCGTAGATCTATTAGACCACACGTCTAATTCGGGAATTCATTAGACTGCACGTCTAACTCCGTTGAGTTAGATTGCACGTCTAATTCTTTGCATTCATTAGACTGCACTTCTAACTTCATTGAGTTAGACTGCACGTCTAACTCCGTTGAGTTAGACTGCACATCTAATTCTATGCATCTAATGCCAAAATCGGTCTAATGATCCTCATTGGAGCCAAATCTCATTGAAATATTATTTCAATACACCTGCATCAAAACACATAAGTCATTTCATCATTAAATTCAAATGGTTAAATTATTTCAACACTTAGTCAAAATAATTTGACCCAACAGTCTGTTAGACTGCACGTCTAACAACTAACACGTCTAATGAACCTGATTCAAGCTAAGTCTAACTTAGCACGTTTTGATGCACCTGCACAAAAACAATTAGACGGCTTAGTTTCCTTCTTATTTAAATTTTACACAAGTTCATCATCAAAATACCGTTAGTCAAAATGATTTGAACCTTAGTCAAAATAATTTGACCCAATAGATTTTCTTGGTGTTAGAGACTTATAAATAAAATTTATTTTAATTTATTGTACAACACATTAATATTTTTAATTTGACATTTTTCAAATTATATTATATAGTTATATATCTGATCCTTTCATATACATAAATCCTAATAAGCTACAATATCATTAACAACTTTTTTACTGTTCAATTTTCTTGTCATAATTATAATTATTGTTGATATTTTTGTTTGTATTTATCCAAATATTCTATTTAATTTTTAGAATTACAATAAATATAACTTATTTAGAACAAAACAAAATTTGATTATCCTCCTTTTTTTTGTTATTTAAAATATATATATATATATATATTATTCCTTAAAACTTTAGAAAAAAAATATATTTTATTTTAAAAAAATTATAAAAAAATCATTTTAAAAAAGGTTTATTGAGAATAATTCATTAAATGTATTAAAAACAACTTCAATTTACTTTTTAAAAACTTCAACTTAATTATAACTATTAAAATCATAATTGAGAATAAAACTCATTAATTATTTCTGATTTTATAACTTAATTATTCAATTAATGACCCTATCACTTTTTAATTTGTTAATTAATTATAAAATAAAATAAAAATATTTTATTTTCACCAAAATATATTATTATTATTATACATTAATAACAATTAATAATTTATCGTACTAAAGTCTCCAATTGATTGGTAAGTTTTAAATTATTAAGTTTTAAATAAATAAATTATCAAAATTATCCAATATTTTGAGTAGGCACACAAAAATTATATTTTTTATTGTTTAATATAGTATAGAAAATGACTATAAAGAATAATAAAAAATATGTGAAGAAATAACTTCTTAAGCAACTATTTACAACTTTAAATAGTCAATAATATTTTTGAAAACAAAATCTTTTGTCAAATTAATATTATTTAATACTATATTTAATGTCATTAATTAAGAATAAATTGAATAAGTTATTAATAATTTTTTAACTTAAATGATCAAATTATTGTTACTTACTATTTGTTATTCACTATCATTTTTATATCATTTTTAATTTGTTAATTAGTTATAAAATTAAATTAACATATTTTTATTAACAATTAATTATTTAGGGTACTGAATTCTTTAATTCATTATTAACTTACAATTTATTAAATTAAAATAAATTAAAATAAATAAATAAATAAATTATCAATTATTTTAAGTAGGCATAGATAATTTTATTGGCCACATATTTATGTTTGACTTAATATGGATAAAATTATTATTTTATTTTATTTTATTTTATAATATAATAAAATTTATTTATATAATTAAAATTTTAATAATTATTATAATAAGATTAACATATATAAT